>NW_020664369.1:2585109-2661557 GCF_002925995.2 Terrapene triunguis | reverse complement strand
TTTCAGAGTAGCAGCCGTGTTAGTCTGTATCCGACTTGTGGCACCTTAGCTAAATGCAGTGCCTTGCATAATGACAGGTTTCAGAAGTGGGCTGCAGTCCACGAAAGCTTATGCTCTAATAAATTTGTTAGTCTCTAAGGTGCCACAAGTACTCTTGTTCTTTTTAGTAAGATATAAAATCCTTTGTTATGCCTAAAATCTTTGGAAACATATTTTGTAAATATTTGGTGAAATTTCATAAACGTGTATTGTTATGGAGATCACACACAGTAAATTAGGGCTGGTCCACACTGGGGCGGGCGATCGATATAGGAAACGCAACTTCAGCTACGAGAATAGCGTAGCTGAAGTCGACGTTTCCTATATCGAACTAAATTTACTTACTTCGGGTCCACGCGGTGCAGGCAGGCCCCCCCGTCGACAGCGCTTCCTCCTCTCGGCGAGCAGGAGTTCCGCAGTCGACGGGGGAGCGCTTCTGGGATCGATCTATCGCGTCCAGATGAGACGCGATAAATCGATCCCAGAAGATCGATCTCTACCCGCCGAATTGGGCGGGTAGTGTGGAGCAGCCCTTAGTGTTTCCTATTTCTAAAAGCAATGAACATTGTTATGAACACACTAAACCTCTGTGACTGATTAATTTAAAATAATGTCTGTTTCAGTGAGTTAAATATGTAGTAATCTGGAATGATTACTTTATGAAAGCTTAAGAGTACATTTAAAATATAAAATCAGCTTAGAAATACTGATTAAGAAAATGTAAAACAGAGAAGAGCTGCATCATGTATTTCATAATATTTAATGTTGTATTCAGCAAGACAGCTGACTCACCCTTACTACAAAGTTTTTGCAAATAAATGTCTGACAAACTTCAGGGCATATCAAAAAAACCTGTGACTGACATTTTTTATTCCCAAGTTTAGTGCTTTTAATTGGGTACCTTCTGCATGTCCATTCTGCGTGAGGGAGAGGGTACAAGGGTCTCTGTGGGGAACTGTGACTCTCCGCCACCATGAGGCGGGCCGAGCATCTTGTTATTCTTTCTGCTTTGTCCATCCGCCCCCGCCGGGCTGCAAGCTCAGGCTGCCGACGGGCATAGGGGCACCAGTTTAATAATACTGCATAGAGCCCCATAAATCCTAAGGACGGTCCTGGGGGCGCCAAAAAGCGGTTCCCTGACTCGGCAGGGAGGAGCTGCCTTCCGGAGGCACCGGAGAGCCAGAGCTTCAGCTTGCGGGAGTGGCGAGCCCCAGTCATGGAGGATCCGGCGCAGTGCAGGGGGGCAGGAGCCCTGCAAAGGCTGCTGCAGATGCATGTGGGCAGAGGCCTCCGTGTGCCTGCCAGCTCCCCCCTCACCACGCTCGGGCTCTGCGGCTCCCGGACATGTGAGCTGCCGCTGGGGCGTGGGGCCCTGAGCCTGCTCCGGGAGGGGCAGCGGCAGCTCACACTCCCGGGAGCTGCAGAGCCCGAGCATGGTGAGGGGGGAGCCGGGTGGCGCACGGGGACCTCTGCCCGCATGCATCTGCTGCAGGAGCCCCCAGGAGGAGGGGCGCCGGGCCGCAGCCTGGACAGGACGGGCAGGGGGCACAGCTTCTCCCCGCTAGCGACGCCGCTGCCGCCTTTGCAGGGCTGCTGCCCCCCTGCGCTGCGCTGACTCCTCCATGGCTGGGGCTCGCCCCCACCGCAAGTGGGACCCTTTGGCTCTCTGGTGCCTCCAGAAGGCGGCTCCTCCCTGCCAAGCTGCTGCAGCGGCCCAGACCCGGCAAAGCCAGTGAGTGGACTTGGGGCGGGGGCCACTGGGGTAGGGTGGGGAGGGTTTACGGGGGGAGGGGGCTGTGCACCCTTCAGGGGAGTTCAGGGGGCGGGGAGGGGGGAACCTGGTCTGGGGAGCAGCCCCTGGGCACGGCTGGCCCCTGGGGTCTATAAAGGCTCGTTGGGATTTGCCCATCAATGAACTGATGGGGTGGGGAGGGGGCGGCGCAAGGTGGAAGTTTCGCCTAGGGTGCAAAATATCCTTGCACTGGCCCTGCTTGTGTTCCTACTGAAAATGTGCCTCTGGACATTCTGGTTTCACAATAGACATTATTGATCATCATATCCGAATGAAAAGAGTCTCCCAGTACTGTAGGCATTTATCTGCCAGGTCCATTACTAGGAGGACTGTAACCTGCAGAGTTCTCTGGCTTAAGTCTTGGGGGAAGTGTCTGGAAAATATTTTCTATTTTTCAACCAACCTCTATTTTTCAAGCAGTCCCTTGCACCGTCCAGGATAAATATTGCCCCCTAGGGGGTCAGGCCTCACTCACTCAGCCTTTACATCTCTTTAGCCAGGATAATGCTTTGTCGGAGCAGATCTGTGTAGCTGCAGTTTGGTGTTCCAAAGCTACTTTTATAAGACACTGTAAAGTAGACACTTATTATGACTTTGCCAATAGCTCTTCGGCCAAGTCATTCTGGCATCTGTGCTTGAAAAGTAATCTGTTCTTCTTGTGGGGCTGCTGTTCAGTTCCTAGCAAATTAGAGACTTTCCTTGTCCACTTGGAAATAGATTTTTTTTTTTTAAATCTGTGTCTTGTTTTGTAAATGGACTTTATGGACAAGGTTAGTATCTGCTGAAACTATAGCTATAATCTCAGCTTCTGTCTGTAGCTTTAGTGCTGTAGCATTTGCAGTTGGGATGTGAGGGAGTGAAGGTTTAAGATCATTATGTAGTTCCACCAGGTCGCTCATGCCTGTTCAAGTGTGACGTTAGAGACTTATGTTGTCTGTTGGAAAAATTACCATTTATAGGTAAGAAAGTTATCCAAGTCACAGAACAAGTGCAAAATGAGCAGTTCCACTGAAAATTTGCTCCCACTGAGCCTCACAAGCCATTGTTACCATCGTTGTTCATTAGTTCTATTACATTACATTACTTAGACTATACTTCAGAGCAGGGACCAGCTTTTTGGGGTGTTTGTACAGCACCTAGCACAATGGTGCTGCCACCATACAATAAATAAATAATAATTGAGAGATACCAGCCAAGTCAGCGTCCCATTGCACTAGGCGCTATATAACAAATATATTTACATATAATCAAATACAGTCCCTGCTCCAAAGGGATTATAATCTTAGTTTAAAACAAGACATAAAAGGTGCAGGGAGGACTGGATAACAATAGTCTGAGCATGTCCTTTCACAGCTGTGTGTACAGTTTGTAAGCGTAGAGTTTTTTGCTACTGTTTGTATTAATAAGCAGATCAGTAGTAGCAGCCGAGGCTCACCACCTCTAGGGGAACTTTTAACATGTTTCATAAATTATTCTGACATACTTGTTTAATGACCCTTCCCATCCATTAACTTCTAGTGTGAATTTATAACATTTCTCTGAGCTATTATCAAGTTAGTAAATGGTATTATTAATTATTACTGGGATGGGCTGTGAGGAGAGTGAGAGTATATTATCATACTGAATACTGTCTTCTGTAAAGATACAGTATAATTAACATTCAGTGCAGTTGTAAATTCTGGACAGAGTTTTTCATTTGCATTGATATATTCCAATTATTGAACAGGCTTTGAGAAATGAATGATCAAGTATTATATTAGAACAGCGCTGCTTCAGCATTGGGCGGTAACCTTCAGGTCTCTGAGGTGGGTGTGTCAATTTTCCTGTGTGATCTTCTGGTCAGAGTTTGAGAGGTGTAATAAGCTCAAGTCCTCTGTGGATTGAGCAGAGAGTAGCACATGTAATACACACTGACTGGTGTAACGCACACTGACATATGCACCAAAAATTACAACCACTAACATGCCGGAAGGGTTTCACCTTTCCCAGACAGCACTGTATTTCGCACAGTGGGTCATTTCTCCCTTTATTTTTTTTTCTTCTTGTGCTTATCTTCTGCGATCTTTTTGTATGGTGAAATTCACAAATGCCACAAAAGGCCCCTGTAAATGGAATAAGAGAGCTTCATATGACTGTCCGGAGCAGGTGTTTAAGGAGACAGAATCTACTCTGTGGGGATGCAGTGCAGCCTTTGCACAGTCTGTCTTTCTATGCAGCAGTCCTTTGACAGGAACCATGTGTGGAGCTATTTGTGCTCTCTCACACATAGCCCCAGCAGTCCCCTCTAAAATAGCACAGTGCCAGCATGGAGCCTACCCTCCTGAGCACAGGATCTTTGTAAGGGTCCACCAAGCCATACCCCATATGATGGTTTCACAATGGTCCCCCTTTATCAGCCTATATAGCAAACAAGTCAACATTCCTAGATTCAGTCTATGCTGTCCTCATTTCACTTCATGGATCAGTTGCTGTTGAGTAATGCAATGAGAGAGATGAACTGCATTCACTTATCCCGAGGCTGTGTGCGTTAGAATCATGTGTGCCCTGATTTTGTCCTTTGAATCCCATAGTCCTTCATGAACTTGGGTCTCTTGTGTGACAACGTAACAGTATGCTACATTGATGGCCTTCCTAAATTCTACATGTGACAGGAAAAATAATGTCTTGCTTTGCTGGAAGGGACACCTGCCTCCAAAGAATCCTGGCAACCCAAGTGTAATACAGTTTAACTGACTTCTTGTACTTTCCATTTCCAGCAGACATTTACCAGAGTTTTCCAATGAGTGAATAATTTAGGCATTCATTTGAAGTATTTAATTTAAGAATAATTTTAGGCATGTGTATCAAATGCACTCAGGATGTTATAAATTATTATAGAGTACTGCACATTTTTGTAACACTAAAAGGTTTCACTTGCTTGCTTTCCCTTTAATATGCAATATACATTTCTTGGTGCTGCTAGAAAGCATAATTATGTGTTTCCTAATGTCACTCTGAGAAGAATAGGGAGTTAGCCTTTAAAGTGATCTTTCATTACAAAATGTTTAATTTACAGTAGTATCACGTGGTACAGATATTTTGCTGAATCTATTTGTGTGAGTTCTCTCCCTGTAATCCATTCAAAAGAGACCCCAAGAAGAATTTCAGAGGCTTGATCTATCAAGAGCAATGTGGCTGAAATATCTATATTCCACTTTTACAAATGTGACATCATATCTCTAAGGCAACCTGTATTCTGGCAATCATGGGAACAAGGACACTGCATGGATTTCCATTTGATTCCTGCAACATAAAAGAGATCTGAGACAAAATCAATATGGACTGTGCTAAACTATTAGGATTCATTTTCACAATTAATTATACCTAAGGGACTGTTTCCTTTAGTCTACTGCAAATGTAATTCAGAGCTAGTAAATGTTGAATGAGATTGTTTTTCTAACAGTGTCATCTCTACATTTAGCATAGAACTGAATGACTGTAATGACTTATAATCATTTGACATCCTTTATTTTGAAAGTAGGGAACCTAACATAGTACTTAAACATGTCTCTTTTATAATGTGGGCTCTAAGAACTCTTTATATTTAAATATGCATCCTTTATTTTTTCTCATGTGATATAATGCCTTTGGGCAGCGTTGCAAAATTTTGCTTTGGTGTTTAGTTAAAACAAATGTAATATGTCATTGCCAGTGGTACTATAGAAACCTGAGATAAGTGCTTCAGTGCTTCCCTTGGAGGCACTAAGCTCCATCTTAAAGGGACTCTCATAGATGTTGTCATCACTGTGTAATGAAAACATGTTGTTGTTTTTATCTGAAAGACCCTGGGCCTGATTCCCCTAAACTGACGTAAATCACAAGTAACTCAGTTAAAGTCAACATTGTAAAACCCAGTGTGATGGGAGAATCAGGCCTCATGAATGTTTTTAGTTACAATGCTTTTGTCAATGCTTTATATAATCTGTATTAAAATGATTATACGGATAATTGTGTCTCAGTTCCTTCTCTAGGAAATTGTGGTAGAAAGCTTTACGAGAGTTTCAGGAGTTCACCTGACTTAGGCAAGCCACCATAGGCTCATGGATGTTTATTGCCAAATCTGCATTTATATTGTGTGCAATCCCTTTGGCTGGTACTACACTGAGATATTTCTCAAATTTTCCCACCATTGCAATAATATTATAGCTGCAACTACATCTGTGCTAGCCATGGGGGGAACATTAACATAGACTGGCTATTGGTGTTTATATTGTCTAACCCTGCTCAGAACAAGCATAAATGAGACAAATGTAAAAATACCATATAGTAATGGTAAGGGTTTTTTTTCAAGAAATGCTCACTATAGACAAGGCCACTGAATTGAGAGCAGAGACTATAAATCAGTAATGAATGTATTATGTATCTCTTGTTTTTCACAAAATCTAATTTCTGAGAGAAACAATTTGTTAGGGTATGCAGTCCACCCCCCTGCCAAGGCCACATGGTTTGTGGTCTAGTATCTTGTCCATTCTAAGGCCATGTCTACACTCGCACTCATGTCAGCAAAACGTCTGTCGCTCAGAGGTGTGAAAAAAACACACTATGAGTGATGTACGTTTTTCCGGCATAAGTGCTCGTGTGCACAGCGATATGTTGGCAGGAGACGCTTTATTGCTGACATAGCAACCACCACTCATTGAGCTGGTTTTATTATGTTGACAGGAGAGCTCTCTCCCATTGGCATAACGCGGCTACACGAGCGCTCTTACAGATGTATCGCTGTAAGCATTTAAGTGTAAACATGGCCTAATTTTATATGTTCTGAAATATGGGACTGTCATCTGTTCCTCTTGAGAGGCCATTCCAGACTATTAATACATCACTCTGTCAGAAACTGTGACATTCAACTAATGTTTCTTTCTTACTTTCTATTGTTTCTAGAGCTGGCAAAATATCTTAAAGAGAACAGTTTTCCGTTGTAAAATGAAGTGTGGTTGAAATAGAAATACTTAATGAAATCATGTCGATTTTCCCATCATTTTGTTTTGGAGAAAAAAAGTGGGGGGGGGGGAGGAGGGGGGGAGAGAGTGAGTTCTGACAATGTCAAAATGTCCCATTTCAACATTTTTTTAAATGAAAAGTTTCAGTTTTTCCTTTTGAAACAACTTATTTTGTATTGTATTGTGTATTATAATATAATTTAAAACAAAGTTGGAATCATGGAGAATTTCAAAACGTTGGGGTTTCATTCTGAATTGTAATAGAATTTTGTTTTCAAAAATCTCAAGGCCCTTTGCAAAACGGAACGTCTGTTCTCCTCCCAGCTCGAATTATTTCTTGTGCATACCGCTCTGAAAGATCCAAAATAACCCCTCTTCCTCCTTGGTGATTACACCCTTCACATATTATAGGCAGTTGTATTGTCATCATTTAACTTATTTACAATAGTTAGCTCCTTGACTCTTTCTTCATAAATCAACCCCTTCAGCCCTCTGCTCTTCTTTTAGCTCTGCCCAGTTTATCAATAGCTCTCGGGTAAGGATGAGAATTGAACTGATGCATTATTCCAAGTGCAGTCACCCCAGAGCAGTGTAGAGGCCCTTGTGTCTGCTCTGTAAAACTGCACTGACCTTTGTCCATTAGACGGCAAGTTCATACCTAATTTTCAGCACAGAACTACCAAACTCTGTGGCAGTGAGCCACATTAGCCACCTCTGGCTTCTTCTTCTTTTGCAAAGGACTCACAGCCTGCTGTGCCTTAATAATGGTTTATTTTAGCCTCCCCAGGCATCATTCTGAATCCATAGTATTCTTCCAGAAGCAACCTGCGTGAGTGGAGGGAGGACAGGCCTTACCCCGCTGAATTGTTGATATTCCTGATGCTGTGGCATCTGAGGTGAGAGGGCTCTTTAGTTCATCAGACAATGACATAACAAAATCCAGTGGCTGGAAGTTGACAGTAGAAAAATCCTAAGAGTTGCAAATTTTTAGCAGTGAAGGAAATTATACACTGGAATGGCGTACCTAAGATTGAGGCGTATCCTCAGTCACTTGAAGTCTTTACCTCAAGATTAGATGTCTTTTAGCAATATATACTGTAATTTAACCACAAGTTATTGGGCCGAAGCTGGAATTAGATTAGATGTTCACAATGGCCTTAGAATCTATGAATCTAAGAAGGGCAGTTGATCTATGTCCAGTGCTGCCAGTTCCAGCGCATGCTCTAGGCAGATAGTCTCGGGGTCACTCACCATAGAGATGTTCACCTGCCAATCTGAGGATGAGCTACCTCCTTGCAGTACAATAACTGCTGTTGAAAAACAGCAATCAATATTTTGTCACTCTTTGGCTCTGGAGTCATGATAAGGAAAGTTCCTGTAAATGGACAGGAGTGAGGAACAAAATCTGCCCTGGGATGCTGTCAGAGGACATTAAACATTAATGGTTAGAGATTGTGGAGAAAAACAAGAGGTGGAAAGAGACGGCCGTCATGAGGATGAAGTCATTTCTATGACAGCACGTTGAAGAGGTAGTTCGAGAATAGTTCATCTGTGTGAAAATGTGACCCCCGTAATTGTCACCAAGGTAGTTGAATAATACTACCTAGTTGTTCCTCTGTGAAGTTATTGGCCACAAATGCTAATGATGCTTACGGCTACTTTAAATTAGGTAGTCAATTTTTTCTGAGTTTGCTAAAAGTATGGGACACATATCACCCATTGGCTCGTCTCAGTTCTTTCCTTTTACCTCCTCTTTCCCTTTTGGATTTGTGACACCTGCACAATCTACTTGGATGCACCTGGCAAATGTCCTGAGAGGCCCACCTAAATGTGGGCAGCACCAAACCAGCATTGCATTGCTCAAACAGGAGGTATTCATTTTGACACCATTTATTTTGCATGAAACTCTGAGATGCAGAGGAAAAGGTTAGATTACCATCAGCTGGGAAACAAGATATGTGCCTGAAGGCTCAAGGGTTATGTAACCCCTTTGGGTTTAGAGAGCATGGCCCCTTTAAATCTTTTTCCCAGGGTTAAGGGGGAGAGTAAGAAAAAAGGAGGGAAACTCCAGGGGGCGACACTGGAGCTCCAGGGAGAGAAAGAGGCAGTTGAGGCCCTGGAAAAGTGAAGCAGGGAGAACCTGCCAGAGGCCTGGGAAGGACAGGGCTGATTGGGGACACCCCAGGACAGGAGCCAGGAGGAGCACTGTGCCAGGGAGGAATTGCCTGAGAAGAACAGGCCGGAGCTGGACCCAGTATCACGGCTGCCCAGAGCTGCATGGGGCTGTGAGTACTGGGGCTTGGGACTCTGCATTGGGATCAAGGAGGGAGGCTGTAGCTAGTTAAGTGAGGAGGTGGTCGCTCTGTGTGGCTTTGCAGAGAGTGGCAGAAGAGGGCACCGGAGGGGTTTGTTGGGGGAAAGTTCACTGGTGCCGAAGACGACCAGGAGCACCCAAGACTCACCACTGGACTGGAACTTTGCTCAGGGCTCCTGAACTCTGTGTGCAGACACATTGCTCAGTGTCTGCCCTGTCGGACTGTGCTACCACTGGGCCTGTGGGGCCTTGGTTTGGATGCAACCCTGTTTTACTGCTCCCCCTATAATTCCCCTTGTTGTTTTTCTCCTTTCATCCCTCTGTAAATAAATATTTTCCTTGTTATATCCATGGTACTTTTCCTGTGTGTGTGTGTGTTCACTCGGGGGTGTTTGGAACAGGTGCTCCTGGGGTGGAAGGGATTTCTCCTGCTGCATTTCTGCACGCGCCTTCTCTTGGCCAGAGCTGCCTGCAGAGCCGACTCCATCTTGGCCACGAGGACGCTAAAGTTACAGTTAGAAAGGCTCAAGGAACCAGAGTTGGCAGTTGAAGTTCGTACACACTTGCACAGGATTAAATCAATGTCCAAATCTAGTCTGAGAAGGGTTTCTCTCCTCACTGGTGTCCCCCAAAGGCATGTGCATCAGCAGGGAAGGATACAGTGGTTTTCATCCTCCTAGGAAGCACTCAGACCCCAGTTTAGCAATGCACTTATGCAGTCCCGCCACAAGGCTAAGCATCTGCTTAAGTGATTTGCTGGAGCCTGAGATCATCCACAATAATTTCCTAGGACGACAGGGGAAGCAGTGAATGGTGAGCCTCTGTCCTTCCCATCTCTTTCTGTGTTTCTGGACTGAAAATACTAAAAAGAAACTTCTCTCGGTTTTATTCAGGTTGGCTAAACTCCCTACTGTGCAGACGTGAAAGAATTTCTACCACAATATTTCTCTGCAGCCAGCTGTAATAGCAAGTGGCATGAGGTGTGTTTGGCTCAAGAGCTGAGAGCTTAGAATTGCTCAGGAATCTTTTCTTGCTTGCTGTGGACCAAAACTGGAGCTTTTAATTCAGGGTCTTATGCTCCACACTGGTTCGGGGTCAGATTCTGCCACTCTGACTCACACTGAGAAGTACCTTACTCTGCGAGTGGTGACATTGGAAACAAGAGGCTCATTGGTGAGGAAAGATAAAACACCAGGTAAGAAGGGTGTGACGGTGCTGCCCATGGGAGCCAGCTGAGGTTACTCAATTAGGGTGAACTGCAAACAAAACGGGGCAGACAAACCCCAGAAGCTGGTGGTTATTTCAACACTTAGATTTACCAAACCAGCACAGAACAGCTTCTATAGTACCTCACTGGTTACTCAGAAGCCCAAACAACGCAGTTCCCTTAAAGTACCCAGCCTCAGGCCTCCGTCCAGACACACACGTCAGATATGATGATGATTTCTGAAAATCTTATCTTATATAAAAGAAAAGGTTGTTTCAACACCAAAGGGTCAGTCACATACCCAGGTTTAATTATAACTTAGATCTTACCCAAAATACATGCTTATAGCCAATTCTTATTAACTAAGCTAAAATTTATTAAAAAAGAAAAGAGAGAGAGTGTTGGTTAAAAGATCAATATACATACAGACTTGAATTTAATTCTTGAGGTTCAGATACATAGCAGAGGTGAGCTTGTAGTTGACAAAAGTCCTTTTAGAAATAGTTCATAGGTTATAGTCCAATGTCCATATTCAGGGTGACTCCAGTCAGTGACTGGGGATCTTAATCCTTGTGGCTTAAGGTTTCCCCCTCTTGAAACCCAAAGCAGATCTGAGATGCAGAAGGATCGTGTCTCAAGGTTTTTATACATTTCCAGCAGCCTTTTGGGCTGAGAAAACAATAGGCTTAGCTTTCCTTCTTCTAAACATCATGGCAATTAGCACTGGATAATTTATCCATTAGACAATTCAGATACAGCCTTCAAAGAGACATATAGACAATAATACTATTTCCCTCAAGTGTCTTCCTAAACACTGATACTCCTTTTTTGATCTTTGAATCAAAGCTATACTAATAGACAAAACTAGTTTGCTTACATCACACGAAGTGAGCAAACATCTACCCTTCTACCTCTAACAATGCAGACTTGCATTTCAAAGCTCTATTCATTTACATATCTTCCTAACTAGTCTCTAAAGTTTGGCCAGGGGTTAGGTCAGTCTGTGAGTTAATTAACTCTTTTTGGCCCTGTTACCTTTCAATGAGATATTATATTACACTCATAACGTCACAAAGGGTGGCAGAAACCGGCCCTTTCTGAGCAGAGCAAGGCCATTACCTAGCAGATCCTGCCAGTACCTAGGGGGTGCAGAAAAAGGGGGTATTACCTCCTCACTAAGCCACGGAAGCCTCTGTGCAGGGCTCCAGCTCTGGCGCTAGGGAGAAGGTGGAAAGAAATGCATTGGTTCTTTTGGGTTCTGCTGGATTTTCCCCTACAGTTCATGGGCTAGCTAGACCCAAGCAAATTCCTGCACTCACTCTACTGTAACTTGTCTGTGTTCCACCCTGCGACCTCCCACAGCTTAAGGGTTTCTACTGGAGTGGCAGTAATTGGAGAGGCCTCTGGCAACCTTTATATCAAAGGATTGTCAGGAGAGGTGGGAGGGGGAGGGTTGTACAGAAGTCTCAGCATCATCCCTCAAAAGCTGGGTTTGGTGATTGAGTACTTTGCCCTTGCCACAGGGAGGGGTGGTTCAAACTCCACCTTGCTCCTGAGAGAATCAGGGGGGAACTACCAGAGTGCAAACCCACAGAGTTTCCACTCCCGTGTGGGTAAGTTTGTTACCAAAGAGCAGCACCTGCCCTGTTCTAGTGCATGCTGCACACCACAGCCAGCAGGCAGGTGGTCTGGGGATATGACCATATGCCCTACGGAGAAGACCATGGGTTTGTGGAGCAGTGCCAAGTGCAGGAGCAACATCCCTATGCGTGTTCTCTGGAACATTAACTCTGCCCTGCTGCAGCACAGCCCATTGTGAGCAAAGTGGCTCACAAGTCCTATTCCCCACGAGGAGACAGGATTTGATCCTTGACATGCAAGACTCACAGAGGGAGGACTATGCTGAAGGGGCTATAATATGTAATGATAACAGGGCAGAGCAAGGCTCACCTAGAGCACCCTTAGTGCTGTCAACTTGACTCTGAGCAATCAGACTGTTGTAATGAGGCCGTTCTTGTGTTGTACGCTTCTTAGGTAAGGGAGTGTCAAAATGCATTTTTGTCAGAGGAGGAAATATCTTATAAAAACAATTCTTATGTAAGCGATGGAGATTCCCACCCATAGGTAAGGGGCTTTCTTTCCTTTCAGTAGCAATTAGTGTTGTGTTAATAGCATAGTAGTTTCAGTGAGAGTGAGTTTCACAGATCACCTTGTATAATGAGCACAATAAAAACAGCATTGACCATTTTGTTGTTAATAATATTACGTATAAAGAGAATTCAAGCCTCAGCATTTGGATCTGGAGCCAGATTTTGAAGTCAAATTTGAGGATGTTTGGACCTTGTCTTTTCGTTTGCTGAGTTATAAGTGTCTGTTTTCAAGTTTTGATGTGTTTGAGTCTAGAAGTTTGGTTCAGGCTCAACTCTAGTAATAACTAGCGTACAATGTAAGGATTGACTCCTGCAGCCCCGATACGCTTACATGGGCAGGGCCGGCTCCAGGGTTTTGGCCGCCCCAAGCAGCCAAAAAAAAAAAAAAAGGCGCGATCGCGATCCCGGCCTGCGGCAGCAATTCGGTGGGAGGTCCTTCACTCTGTGAGGGACCGTCCGCCGAATTGCTGCCGAATAGCTGGATGTGCCACCCCACTCCGGAGCGGCCGCCCCAAGCACCTGCTTGCCAGGCTGGTGCCTGGAGCTGGCCCTGTACATGGGGCATTAACTCAGACAGAAAACAAACATCAGATAACAGTGCAGTTGAGGAGATATACTGGTAACATGACCAGCATATGAAAGTTTCATATAAGGAATATTTTGAAGGAGGGATTTAAAGGAAGAGAGAAAAAATGCTTAGAGGACAAGAACTGTAAATTAAATATTCCAGAGGCTGACAATTTCTGTGCCTTCCTGTTCTAATCTTTAATGATTCTTCTTCATCTTCTGTCATTCTAAGACATCCTAGGTTCTACATTAATCCTTAACAGTATAACTCTATTTTGTTTGGCTACACTTCATCACTTCTGTACTAACAAAGGGCGTGAGATTTTCAAATAGAGCTCCAAAGGCCTCAATCCTGCAAAGACTAAAACAAATATGTAACTTTATGCACTGTGAATTCTCCTACTGAAGTTAAACATGCGGGCAAGTTTGTGTAGGATCAGGGCCTAAGTTTTGCCAGCTACTAAACCAAAGGTCTTCAGCACCTCAAAATAGTTAATTTTGCATTTGGGAATATGTAAACAGGGAACTGTGCACACAAAACTCTCATTTGCAATTAAAAATAGATCCTGGAGTGTACAAATGGGTACAGTCTCTGAGCACACAGGTATTAATCAGATCAAATTCATAGATCATATATGCATACCCATTCTGCATGCATGCAAATGCGCATTTTGCTGCCACAACACATGCATCAGTGTTTAAAAATGTATTCAAGAGCATTGTAACTCTCTGAGTTTGTCTGAGGTTTTTTATTCTATATTTTAGGCCTGCAGTCAAACAATAATTCTCTGGCTGGTCCATTCTCGGATGTATTTACATATTTATGCAACCATAGTCATGTTCTCACAGTTCTCAAACTGTAGTTCCAATATGTGTTTTGCCTGGCCTTTCCCAGTGAGACAAACCACTGATCTCCTGAGTTAGCACTGAACTCTGGTCACAGCTGTTTTGCAACTCTGAACTCTCCTAAATGTGAAATCATTCAACCCTACTTCACTTCAGCAAAAGCCTCTTGAATGAATTGAGAAGAAAAGTTGAATTCTACTTAGATTAGATCTATATCGACGTAATCCATGACAACAGCCTTCTCAAATTTAAATGATTCCATATTTAGTCTAAGTACCTAACACAGGTTATTTGTTACATTTCAGTTTTAAATTATGAGCTGGAAATAGCAATAATAAGGGACGTTTTTGTTTGTTTTTATTTTGTTGTTTTTTCCCCCTTCTTAGCCTTTAACAAATACAGTATGTCAAAATGACAAAAAGAAGAAGAAAGATAGAAACAGAACCAATCAAAATGAATCACAACTTAAAAACCAATTAAGATGCATATGTTAGTCACTAAACAACCACACAGCCTTGTTGTTGTAACCCTTGTTCTTCTTGCTCTCTCTTGCCCTTTTGTTCCTCTTAATCCATGTGTTGTGTCATGCTTTTCTGTAGATTGCAAGCTCAACGAGGCTGGGCTGGAAACTGTGGTGTGGCAATGCCTCTTTGCACTGTACCACCAAGAAATTCTGGCTGTAAACCCAGCTCAGTTGGCCATGAAGGGATCACCTCAAAATAGGAGGATCTTCTCATGCTATGGATCTTCCTACACCAACTTTACCTTCCTTGTTATGAACATGGCAAGGGGAAAGGGGGCATGGCTGGGATTTCCTTACATCCCTCCGATCCCCTGCTTTCATTGCTAGGGCTGCTGTTAAAGTGCTCTGGGGCTTTTGGTATCAGAGGGGTAGCCGTGTTAGTCTGAATCTGTAAAAAGCAACAGAGGGTCCTGTGGCACCTTTAAGACTAACAGAAGTATTGGGAGCATAAGCTTTCGTGGGTAAGAACCTCACTTCTTCAGATGCAAGTAATGGAAATCTCCAGAGGCAGGTATAAATCAGTATGGAGATAACGAGGTGAGTTCAATCAGGGAGGGTGAGGTGCTCTGCTAGCAGTTGAGGTGTGAACACCAAGGGAGGAGAAACTGCTTCTGTAGTTGGATAGCCATTCACAGTCTTTGTTTAATCCTGATCTGATGGTGTCAAATTTGCAAATGAACTGGAGCTCAGCAGTTTCTCTTTGGAGTCTGGTCCTGAAGTTTTTTTGCTGTAAGATGGCTACCTTTACATCTGCTATTGTGTGGCCAGGGAGGTTGAAGTGTTCTCCTACAGGTTTTTGTATATTGCCATTCCTGATATCTGACTTGTGTCCATTTATCCTCTTGCGTAGTGACTGTCCAGTTTGGCCAATGTACATAGCAGAGGGGCATTGCTGGCACATGATGGCATATAGAACATTGGTGGACATGCAGGTGAATGAGGCGGTGATGTTGTAGCTGATCTGGTTAGGTCCTGTGATGGTGTTGCTGGTGTAGATATGTGGGCAGAGTTGGCATCGAGGTTTGTTGCATGGGTTGGTTCCTGAGTTAGAGTTGTTATGGTGCGGTGCGTGGTTGCTGGTGAGAATATGCTTAAGGTTGGCGGGTTGTCTGTGGGCGAGGACTGGCCTGCCTCCCAAGGTCTGTGAAAGTGAGGGATCATTGTCCAGGATGGGTTGTAGATCACTGATGATGCGCTGGAGAGGTTTAAGCTGAGGACTGTAGGTGATGGCCAGTGGAGTTCTGTTGGTTTCTTTTTTGGGCCTGTCTTGTAGCAGGAGGCTTCTGGATACACATCTGGCTCTGTTGATTTGTTTCTCTATTTCCTTGTGTGGGTATCGTAATTTTGAGAATGCTTGGTGAAGATCTTGTAGGTGTTGGTCTCTGTCTGAGGGGTTGGAGCAGATGCGGTTGTACCTCAGCGCTTGGCTGTAGACGATGGATCGTGTGGTGTGTCCGGGGTGGAAGCATGTTCAGGCTGCCTACCCCGGGGGCCCACTCGGCTCGGGCTCTGGGGGGGGGGGGCTCCGCCGGGCCCTTGGGGGCCCCTGGCCAGGGGGCGTTGGCCCCGTCCGGGGGGGCCGACTCTATGCGCCGGGCCCGGGGCTCCGTATGGGGGTCTATAAAATCATGACTGGTGTAGAGAAAATAAATAAGGAAGTGCTATTTACTCCTTCTCATAACACAAGAACTAGGTGTCACCAAATGAAATTCATAGGCAGCAGTTTAAAACAAACAAAAGGAAGTATTTCTTCACACAACACACAGTCAACCTGTGGCACTCTTTGCCAGAGGATGTTGTGAAGGCCAAGACTATAACAGGGTTCAAAAAAGAACTAGATAAATTAATGGAGGATAGGTCCATCAATGGCTATTAGCCAGGATGGGCAGCGATGGTGTCCCTAGCCTCTGTTTGCCAGAAGCTGGGAATCAGTGACAGGGAATGGATCACTTGGTGATTAGCTGTTCTGTTCGTTCCCTCTGGGGCACCTGGCATTGGCCACAGTCAGAATACCAGATACTGGGCTAGATGGACCTTTGGTCTGACCCAGTATGGCCGTTCTTATGTTCTTAAACCACTGAAAAGCAATTTGTACATGAGAGAAACACAACGAACCCCTACTTCCATACCCTGCTCAAAACATTCAATATTTATAGCAATGTACTTTGTGAAAAACAAACACAGGCACTGTAACCTGTAACAAAAGGTAGTGTGCAATTGGCCTGATTTTAGAAGACATCCTCCTCTTCTGGGCAAGCAACTTCGTTCACATACACACACAGACACACACGCATGTGCTTTTGCGCATCAGTTGTATAGACAAGTTATGCAACTTGTATGAGCAGGTAATAGGAGCCCAATTCTGAAATGCTTCCTCCTGCTGGCTGGTTCATTCTCACGCCAGTAGTCTCAATGTGTATGCAGATGTGCATGCACAAAGTTGTGCATGCACCGCTGGAAGCTGGGCTGAGACCTCGTTGAAAATCAGGCCTCACATATGTGCCTAGTTATGTATTTGTTTGCTTCTCAAAGCACAGTGAGCTATCCTCTATTAGAGAACATAAACTACTTTAAAATGTACGGCAGATGGCAGAATTTGACGATAAACCATGCACTGGCATGAAAGGGATTAAGGAACTGCTTTGGGCTGGAGTGGACCTGCCCCTCCGCACCTGTGGATCATGCCAGGATTGGAGGAAGAATTAAAATGAGGCAACTCCACTCAGCTGGGGCAACCTTAGGAAGGGAGCAGGCTGTTGAACTTCTCCAGCCTGTAAGAAAGGGCTGACAGCCTGCAGAGCCCCTACCCCTGTGGGACATGGCTGAGATTTGCACTGGAGCCCCGTGAACTCTGAAGTGGACAGTAGAGGCCCCTATCCTGGAGGGAGCTGCTTACAGGTTTCTGTTTTCCTTTCTTTTGTTTAACCTCATTTGCTATTTGTGGCTTTTTTTGTTGTTTCACCTGAGACCCCCAAGAGGAGATGAAACAGCCAAGAGGCCTTGGCCAGAGGGTTGATTGCTGGCCAGTTAGAAAGACACACCATGCAGCATCCACTGGGGTGGGGTTAATTGAACTCACACATGTGTGCTTGCCATGTAGCTCCTAAACCAGGTGCTCTGTCACAGGCACGTGTGTGATACAGCGTTGTTATTTGTACCGTGAATGTCAAATTCAGCCCTCAAATGCAACCCACTGAGTCAATGGTGTAATGAGAGCAGAATATGGCCTTGTACTTGTGCAGCTGCCATAGAAAATTAAATTGTGTGAGTGTAAATAAGGTAGAATTTGTTCCAAGGTTTAGAAAACAGACGAGCCTTTGCCAGGAAAAAATAAAGGGGGAGTTGGGGAGGATAGAGTTACACTGAAAACTAGTCAATTTCAAAAAATGATTTAAAGGTAGCCTCATGTTCTAGACCTGCCTATGAATTTGCATGGTTTTGCAGTCACATAGTGCTATTTTTGACTGTTTTCCTCTCCTCTGTGTCTGTGCAAAAGATACACTATATATCCAGAAAAAAGATGTACTGTTCATGCATACATACATATGTATGAGAGTGCACTGGAGAGAGAGCTATATCTACAGGATCTGTGTTTGTCTAGCCAGCTCTCTCTGTGTGTATGTAGCTGGATAAACATACATACAGTAGGTAGCCTGATTTTCATATATTAACATCTCCACTGTGGACAGTTTTCATTCTTTGTGTGGGTGGCTCTCACTCACATCCAGCTCTGCTCTGTTATGCAAACCCAGGCATGCGTGATCTAATAGCTAGAGACAACTGCAGGGAAGGGGACTTCAGTTAAGAAGAGTCAGTTGGGGACAGAGAACACTGTGTCTTTTTGTTAACTGATGTAACAGAAAAAAACAGAGAACTTTACTTGGACTGTGTCCCAAAAGCCCTCCTGCTTTTTAAACCAGTTATCGCAAACTGCATCAGGGAAACCTGCTGGAGCAATGGCAAATGCTACAGGAAAAAGGCTTGGGTGCAATTTTGATCCCCTTGAAAATCCTCAATCAAAGCTCTTTGCATGAGGTAGTAATGTAGGTGTTGCAGGGGAAACGGAATCCTCCCCGTGGCATGTAAAAAGGGTGCCAACAACCAGCATGATGGCATGGGAATACGTTTTAGAATCAGAATCCGGTTTCTGGTGCAGATAATCAGATTATGAATGCTTACTTTTTGTGAATGTTTGCAGGTATGTCTGTGTGTTTTGGTGAGGAAATCAGAGCAGGGATATCAGGGGCGGCTCCAGGCACCAGCGCACCAAGCTGGTGAATGTATACGTATCCCTCAAGGGCGGCTCTATGTATTTGGCCGCCCCAAGCATGGCAGTCAGGCGGCTTTCAGCGGCATGCCTGCGGGAGGTTCGCCGGTCCCACGGCTTCGGTGGCAATTCAGCGGCGAGTACGCCGAAGGCGCGGGACCGGCGGACCTCCCGCAGGCATGCCACCGAAAGCCGCCTGACTGCCGTGCTTGGGGCGGCAAAATACATAGAGCCGCCCCTGAGGGATATGCATCCCCTTTTTATTTCCTCTGATTGATATGATGATTGCATTGACGTATACATTCACTGCAGTCTTTGTTCGCCAGTGATCTTTCACGGCACGGCAGCCAAGAGAGTGGGATGAATTTATTTCCAGAATCTGTGCTGAAATAGCATGCCAGCTGCCATATCTCTGCTGCACTGTTCCTGCACAGACCCTAGATTCAGGAGCGACCTCAGCAGTCTGGCTATGCTGCTCCTGCAGAAGAAATAAATCATGGAGGCCATGAAAGGCCCTGACTGTTCCGCTCCTGCCGAAGCCAGGCTGAGAGCTGCACCTGGAAAGAAAGATGGTGCCTATGGCTGGTAGAAGAGGGACAGGAACATCTGTTGAGTTCCTCAGAAAAAATGGGGAGGCTACCCAGATTAAAAGCACGACAGTGTTAGAACTAGATAATGCAAATGCTACTGGGTATGGGCAAATGTTTATCCCACACCCTGCATTTGTTGTAGCTTTCTCATGTTATATTTACTGTCTGCTACTATTATTTGTATTATGGTAGCACCTAGAAATCCCAACCAAGCCTGGTGCTGCATTGTGCTAGGTGCTGTACAAACACATAGCCAGAGACAGCCCCTGCCCTGAAGAGCTAACACTATATATAGACAAGAGAGAAAAAGGTGGAGGAAACCAAGGCACAAGGAAGTGAAGTGACTTGCCCAGGGTCCCCCAGGTCAGTAACACAGCTGGGAACAGAACCCTGGTTTCCTGAGCCTTAATACAGTGCCCTGGCCACCTGCCATATCTGCCATATCTCCTGGCCACTAGGACCTCACTGCCTCCTCAGCCTCCTATTTGTGTCAGTCTTAGTATAACGCGGTGCCTGCTTGCCCCCAATTTATGAAACAGAGGTTCCTACAAACAGCAGAATCCAAAGTTCTTATCATATCCCCTTATAGGTAATCTCACTTCATTTCTATCAGTCTTCTAAGGAAAACAAGTCTGTCCAGGACCAAAATAATGACGCAGCCAAAAAAGTGTCCTTAGGCATACCATCCACACCTAAACAGGCACAATCCATTTCCATCTATTAATTGCCATGGTCAAATGGCAAAGGAAACAGCACTCTACTGGCTCAGACCTCACAGGTTCTGATCCTAGGCTCTGTGTGGGTCAAAACACTGGAACTATTTGACCTCTTCATTATGTATTTTATGAGTGTATAAAATTCAGTTCTCAATGGAAGGCAATCCACATATAGGATCTGAGAGTCTCACTGCTCTCACCTCCTGTTAACTTTCAGGAGGCATTGGGCACCTCTCAGGAGGGGCCCATTAGCATTACTATGCATTACTGTCCATGTGGGCATCAAGCAGATTGTGAACCCCAGAGTCATCACCCCACTTTTCATTCCTGAAAGTGGGACAGAGCTTGAAGCATCCCTTGATCTGTGCAGCAGCCAACTGAAAAAGTCCAGCCAGTCCTCTTAGTGCCCCAGGATAGTTGTCTTGTCCAGCAACAAGGCCCAATCCTGCGAGGGGCTGGGCTCCTCCTGCAAAGTGCTCGGTCCTCTCCAGTCCTGGTGGAGCTTAGCACCTGGCTTGATCGGGCCCAAACACAAGACTTGACTGTGTATGCACTAGGATCAAAATGTAGAGACATGATCATTTCACGTTACAGCATTGCATTGGTCCCTTTGTTTTTAGCTGCTGACGCTGGCAATGGTATTTACATAGCAGATCTTGCAATGCCCAGCATGATCCACTGAGTGGCACTGTCTGTCCAGGAATGCTTAACAGATACTGCAAAATAATCTGTGACATCACAGGAGTTTCACCTGCACTCTGACGGTATTTCAGAATGCATTAATTCCTCTCCTGGTATTTTTTATTATGCTTTACCTTAGGGAAACAATATAAGAGCATTACAGTATCTTAGGCTGTTTCCACTCAAAGCTTCTCGTACAGTGCTGGTGAAGTCTTTAGGCAGAGAAAGAATATCACTTTCAGAGTGGGCCCTATAAGCGTAGAAGATTCTGGGTGTAACTTACAATGTACCAGTATATAAGGTCTGAGGATGATTTTACACATTTGAGGATCTGAGCCAAAGTGTTGGATTGATTTTAAAATGTGAATGTTGTGACTCCATCTTCCGTAATGATCAGAATCAGAGCTGGTTGAAATTTCCCCCATTTTTCCCCCCATAAAAATGACCTCTTTTTTCCAAAAATAAAACTTTTCATGAAATTTATCAACATTATTAAAATATTCTTTTTTGCAAAATTTTCCACAATATTTTTCAATGACTTTTTTTTAATCAAAATCAATTTCTAAATCATTAATTAAATGGCCATTTACTGAAAATGTTGTGGGTTTCTTTAACTGAAAAGAAGGCGTTTGATAAACAACAATTTTTTGAAAAAGATTTTTATATACATTTTACTAAAATTTATATTATGAAAAATGGGACATTTCAACCCTGTGAAACAGAAACAATGCCAATTTTTTAAATTCATGTTCCCATATTTTTTGGCCAATTCTAGTCCAAATGGTCTCCTTGGCAATGCATTAGATATTACTATTTATGCTTGGACAGTCTGTATCTTTCTCTTCCCCACCTCTCCCTGGTTTCTCCTCTCAGCCGTCAGAGAGTCAGGCAAAACTGACATGTTTAGCTTTGCTAATTTTCTTGTGTGCCAAATGGATATTTTGGAGAAGTCAGCCAAGAGGTGACTAAACATTTTTTTGCTGCAAAAAACATTGACATTACAGCTTTAAACAAAACTTGTGTAAAACAAGAGGTTTTTGTCAATCCCTCATATGAAACTGTTTTTTAGCTTTTCATATATTTAGTAGGAGCCTCAGGATATGGATTCCTTCCCCACCAAATGACTTGATGTGTGACCCTAGTTAAGCAATTAATGGCGTGATTGTGATTGATGGGGATTTAAGTCACAGCCTCAAGTTGGCTGTGGAGCAGAGGTGCAGTGTCACAATGCGTGCTCTGGGAGACACTGAGTCTCAGGCAGGTGCAATGCCTCCGGGGAGCATGCTGCTGTGCCTTCATTCTAAAACAAGGTAGGCTGGTTCTCCATGCCCTATGTGCTTTGAGAGCAAAATGGGCATGGCCTTTTCTCTCCATTCTACCTCTGCAAATCAGAACAAAGTCATTACTGGTGGCGCTGTTCTTAGAGGGACACCACGGGTGAAATCATGTGCCCTTCTTTACTCTGGAAAAGCTCATTCATTTCAGTGAACTGAACAAAGACTGCTCGATCTGGGTAGATTTCATATTGATGGGATGAAATCTCTTTGGCTATAAGCCATTGATTTATAAGTTAAAAGGCAGAGCAATTCTGATGCAACAGTTTTTTGTGGGGGGACAAAGAGCTGGATGCACCCCTCTGCCTCCCCCGATTCCACAATATCAGGGACCCTGTATTGTCCCTTCAGCCATTCACTGCTCCACATTGAGGGTTTTGTATCAGCCACCCCCGGCATCTCTCATACCAGGTGCTCTTTGTAATCTCCACTCCAGCCTCCCCAGGGCATCTGTTTCCGGTCCCCATTATGTTCCCCCCATACCAAGGCTTTTCCCCAACTGAAAATTGTGGAGGGAAATGTCCTACCTGTCTCCCTCCCTGCTCCTGAAAATGTGCCTTTGAGCACAGGAGTACTTTGTCCATGTTTTCGTTATTTCACATTTATATTGCTGTAATGCCAAGAGGCCCCAAGCAGATCATGGCCCCACTGCGTTAGGCGCGACCCAGAGCATAAGACAGTCCCTCCCCAAGGAGCTGACAAACTAAAATAGACAAGAGACACAAATAGATGGATGAGCACAGAGGGCAAGAGTCCACACCAAGAATTTTAACATGCTTTTTGGCAGAGGGTTATTGTAAATAACTGACTCTTGGTTTATCTACCTCCAATTTCCACTCAATCTAGCCATCCTTAACTGGCTCATTTCTTATAGGAATCATGACAGAGGTGCTTTCTGAAGAAGGATGAGACACAAATTTTTAACAGTGAGGGTGATTAAGCATGGGAACAAACTAACAAGGGAGGTGGTGGATTCCTCATCTCTTGAAGTCTTCAGACCAGGACTAGGCATCCTAAAAGATCTGCTGTGTTCAAACACAAGTTGTTAGGCTCACTACAGGAGTAAATGGGTGAAATTCTGAGGGCTGTGTTACACAGGTCAAATGAGATGATCAAATGGCCCTTGACCCCTGAAATCTACGAACAATAGACAAAGCAAATGAGAACCTCACTAATTTACACTAATATTGGGGAGGACCCATTGCAAATTAAGTTTGCAAATTAGTGTTTAAGCAATTAAATATTATATAAAAGCAAGAATAAATCATGACCAAACACATTTTGTTAATATACTTTGAAAATGATCATTTGCCTTTAATTACTTATATTTCACAGTGTACTAGAAAAGGCCTTATGCACATTGAGTAGCACTTACTCACAGGAGTAGATCCATGAATAAGTCCATGATTGTGAACAAGGGTAGAAGAATCAGGCCCTAAATAGTCTGTATTTTGTAAAAATAGCAAAGGCAGAGTGATAGACAACTCATTATGGGCCTAATGCAAAGCATATTGAAATCCACTGGCTTCTATGAATTATTTTGCTGAGAGGTGAGGCGCGAGGGTTTTTAAACTAAGGGCTGGGAGAAAGCCGACAGGTGCGGAGGAGCATGTGGTTCAGACATCCCTTAGGGGAGGATCTATAAATGGAGATTCCCTATGTCCTAATAAGGAGGAGAGGATGGAAAATGATAAAATACAGGGAGGATCTGATGAGAAACAGCCAAATGAAAAAAAGTCCCATTCAAATAGGTCATGCAATAGGGGACAGCCAAAAAATTACAAGTTTTTAAAATGCTTATATACCAGTGCTAGAAGTCTAAATAATAAGATGGGTGAACTAGAGTGCCTCGTATTAAATGAGGATATTGATATAATAGGCATCACAGAAACCTGGTGGAATGAGGAATCAATGGGACATAGTAATACCAGGGTACAAAATATATCCAGAACAGGTCGTGCTGGTGGGGGAGTGGCACTATATGTGAAAGAAAGCATAGAATCAAAGGAAGTAAAAATCTTAAATGAACTAACTTGTACTATAGAATCTCTATGGATAGTAATTCCATGCTTGAAAAATAAGAATATAGCAGTAGGGCTATATTACAGACCACCTGACCAGGATAGTGTTAGTGACTGTGAAATACTCAGGGAGATTAGAGAGGCTATTAAAATAAAAAACTCAATAATAATAACGGGTGATTTCAACTATCTCCATATTGACTGGGTACATATCACCTCAGGAAGGGATGCTGAGATAAAATTTCTTGACACCTTAAATGACTGCTTCTTGGAGCAGCTGGTCCTGGAATCCACAAGAAGAGAGGCAATTCTCAATTCTTGAGGGTTAGATTTTTAGCATGGAGTTTGAAGTGTAAGGACTGGTGAGTGCATACGAGGAATGTTCTACTGTATATATTCTGTATAACCCTCCCTCACTTTCATTCTAACTAATGTAAATATTTGTTTGCAGTAAAAACAGGATACATGCTGTGAAACCACAGAATGCAACATATATTCAACTCCTGGAAGAGCAACAGGGCTCTTTCTCAGCTCATGGTCTCCTATCGTGCTGCTCAGATGTTCCTTGGAGATGTTTCCCAGCATGTACCTTCTTTGTATTCTAACCCTGAAGATCAAATGATTGTTGATCCCAAGATGTCACTGTTGAATCATCAAAGTAATAATAACTGGGGACCGGGAGCAAATGGAGGTTGAAAGTAGAGCTGTGCCTGGGAAAGCTAATTTCATGGGAGCTGTCAGAAAACACACGTGATATCCCATCAGAAGTTCAAAGGGAAACATTTTTACTTCCCAGAAGGTGGCTGAACACTTAAAAAAAACCTCTCTGCAAACTATGCAAGATGGGATTTGGCAGCATTTGGGGATTTAGCATTTTGGCTATAGTTATTACTCACTTCCACGAGAGGAAGGATGACCCAGTGCTTAGTGTGCTAACCTGGAACTTGGGAGACCTGGATTTAATTCCCTGCTTTGCCATAGACTTCCTGTATAAGTCTTTTAGTCTCTCTCTAAAATGGGAATAATAGCGCTGCCCTACATCACACGGGTGTTGTGAGGCACTCAAATACCACAGTAATGGGGGAAATATAAGTACCTTAGATATCTAGATTTGGGTAAAAATGCCTGTGGGCCTGAGGATCCCTGGCCATTTTCACACATTTTGATGTATTCTCTTTGCTAGGGACAGCCCTGAGTTGCTATTCTTCCTCCAGTTAAGAATGCTAGCAAGGTCACCCTTTAGAACAAGCCAGTTTCACTCCTGGGGAAAAACGAGACTTGCCCTGTCACTCACTGCCCCCCTTCCTCACCCTTATAAACTACTACTGCCCTATCACTTTTGTAAAAGTAGCATTTGGGCCCAGGATGGTGGAATACTATAGCAATTTTCCTCATGAGATTGAAGTCCTGGTTGTGCAGTATTCCCATCTACCATCAGGAATCTGAATCCTTAATTTGAAACTGAGTTTCTCATATGGCAGTGGTAGTGCAACTTCCCAGGCCAGGGGTTTGGCTTTTGATCAGAAGGGGGGTATCCTAGTGAAATAATTATCCAGGAAGAGATGGGCTCTCTAAACCAACAGTCTCCTGTAGGAAATTAATTGATGACAGTATAGTCCCCCAAATTCTACATTGCCATAGCCATTAAATACAGAGCCAGTGTGATCTGAGAGTTAGAACAAGAGACTGAGGGTCAGAACTCCTGGTTTCTATTCCTGGCTGTATCAAGGACTTCCTGTGTGACTCGGTCAGATTTTTTGCCTGTTTGCACCTTGGTTTCTCCATCTCTGCAATGGGGATACCACTAACCTGTCTCCTGGGGTGGAGTTTTTGTTTCACTAGTTGTTTGCAAAGTGCTTTGTGATCTTTTCAGGAAGGCTCACAAAAGTGTAAAGCAGTGGTTCTCAAACTATTGTACTGGTGACCCCTTTCACACAGCAAGCCTCTGAGTGCGACCCCTCCTTTATAAATTAAAAACACTTTTTTACATATTTAACACCATTATAAATGTGAAGGCAAAGCGGTGTTTGGGATGGAGGCTGACAGCTCGCGACCCCCATGTAATAACCTTGCGACCCCCTGAAAGGTCCCAAACCCCAGTTTGAGAACCCTGGTGTAAAGCATTGAAAAATGTGAAGGAGACATTTTACTCTCCTGGTGGCTATGGAAGGAATAACATGAGAACGATGAGGAAAATATTTTGCAGACCTTGTAGGCAAGCTAGAAATGCTGTGGGTGCGTCTTCCTCTTGTTGTTCTCTTTGAGCATGGAACATAAGAACGGTCATACTGGGTCAGACCAAAGGTCCATCTAGCCTAGTATCCGGTCTTCTGATAGTGGCCAATGCCAGGTGCCCTAGAGGGAATGAACAGAACGGGCAATCATCAAGTGATCCATCCCCTGTCGCCCATTCCCGGCTTCTGGCAAACAGAGGCTAGGGACACCATTCCTGTCCATCCTGGCTAATAGCCATTGATGGACCTATCCTCCATGAACTTATCTAGTTCTTTTTTGAACTCTGTTATAGTCTTGGCCTTCATAACATCCTCTGGCAATTGCCTGTCTGTGGGTATTCGGCTAGTGGTCCCACTTCTTATCCATCAGGCAGCGTCTTGCCAGTTTTGATGCTGAATCCTCCATCCAGGAAGGATTGCCTCCATTTCAGCATCAACTAATTGGCTTATCTGGTCTCGAGGCCCTTCTGTACTCGTGTAATAGCCAAAGTTAAAAACTATTCTAAAGCACGGTTTATACAAGGCTGTAGCCAAATTGGGTTCTCACATGATTTGACCGGGGAGGCAATGTGTCTGTGTAAAATCCTTTTGTTAGAATAGGGTTCAAAACCGATTCTCCTAGGTCTATTCCTAGTATGAGTTTTTGTGCTATAAAAAGAAACCAAATTAACAGGGCATTATAAAGCATTTTATACTCAGTCATTACTTCAGTGTACACAGATTCCCTGGCTTTGCCCTTGCAACAAGGAATTGCAACGTCCAAAACCGGTAATATAGTGAGGAAGATAATTTGGGAGTTCTCTGTCTGTGGACAGACCCATACAAATCCCTATAGCAAACAGTTAGTGTAGTCTGAGCTGCAAATATGAATTCCATCTTGCCTTGCTCATTTTCACTTCTAGTCAGCAAAATAATTCACTGTGTCAATAATACACTGAGGCCACTGATGCTAATTTACATTCCTTTGTAAAGAATTTCAGATGAGTACACTTCACTTGCAGCCAATACTATGCTAATGAGAACTTTGCAATTCCAGAACACAGCCCGGCTTGATGTCCATGGACTCTGTACTACAGTAAATGACCTGTGGCATAGTTTTAATTAAGGAAGCCAGCACATAATTAAAACAACAGCAGCTTACTATCAATTTCTGCAGCAAGTCTTAGCCTCCGGGTAATGTGTGTGTTTGTGTATACAGTCTATGTGTGGGTGGATTACTACATGAAAGGCCCAGAATGGAAAGAGTGTGTCATTTCTAAATGGATATAACATAAAATACTGCCTTGTTGGTTCCCTGAAGCAGCAGCTGCGGCTTATTGTTAGAAGAGAAACAGAAACCAGGGTTACACAAAACACACCTAGGCAGAGATTGGAGTGGAACTGATCCTCCTTCGGGTTCTCTTTTTGCACAGCTGTAAGAAAAGGCCAGGCGAGTATAGTGGGATAACACGTTAGAAACTGACATCTCTCTTGGGAGTTGGTGGAGCCTGGGCTGTCACTTGTAAAAAATATCCTCAGTGGACATGCCTTTTTCAGTCACCCTCCTCCACAACTCCAACAGCATGTTCTACAGGGACAGAAGCTCCCTTGGACTTTGCAGGCTCAATTTTCAGACACAAAGCATGTGAATCCCTGTGTGAACCGATAATTGCCTACACATCTAGTTCACCCACTATATACACAGAAAGGTTTACTTTCCAGATATGGCCCTGGACCAAAAATCAGATCCAAACAACCCCAAACTCTGGAGAAATTCAGATCTGGATCCAAATTGTACAACTTGAGCCAATCCCTGATAACTACTTTGTGCATTTGTATTTTGTAGGTGCGAATTATTTTTTTTAAATATTGCCCTTAGGGCCAAATTCTGCCCTCACTTACTTGTGTAGTGCCACTTACATAAATGGGGCTGCATGGTGCAAATGAAGCAGGATTTGGTCCTAAGTATAAATTCTGGCTGAGTTACCTTACTCTAGGGCAGGGGTGGCTAAACTGTGGCTCGTGGGCTGCTCTTTTACAGTTAAAGTGTGGCTCATGGAGCTCCCACACCTCCCTCCTATTCTCCACGTACCAGACTTGGGGGGTAGAGCTTGGGGCTTCTGCCCTGTGGTGGGATGGTGGGGCTAAGGGCTTCTGCCCTGTGCGCCACCCCATGGGCAGGTTGTGCATGTCTTCTGGCTCTCGAACTTCAGAAGATTATCATATGCGGCTCAGAGGGTCAGTACATTTGGCCACCCCTGCTATAAGGCCCGTGCACATTGCAAAATAACCACTTAAGGGACCTGATTACATGGCTGGGGCCCATCTACGCTACAAAACCAACTTGTGTTCTAACCAGGTTCGGGGACAACTGATCTGTGTCTACAAAATAAGCAGCTGTGTGTTTTTTTTCTTTTTAAGACCAACCTTTAGGTTTCACTATTACCACCTGCTCATCCATCCTGAATAACACACAATCAGTTAATCGCTTTATTATTCACTTATCACACAGATGTTGCCATAGACTGAAAAAAAAATTGTAGCCTTCACTGGCTGCACTGCAGCAGAGATCATAGAATCATAGAATATCAGGGTTGGAAGGGACCTCAGGAGATCATCTAGTCCAACCCCCTACTCAAAGCAGGACCAACCCCAACTAAATCATCTCAGCCAGGGCTTCGTCAGGCCTGACCTTAAAAACCTCTAAAGAAGGAGATTCCACCACCTCCGTAGGTAACCCATTCCAGTGCTTCACCACCCTCCTAGTGAAAAAGTTTTTCCTAATATCCAACCTAAACCTCCCCCACTACAACTTGAGACCATTGCTCCTTGTTCTGTCATCTGCCACCACTGAGAACAGCCGAGCTCCATCCTCTTTGGAACCCCCCATCAGGTAGTTGAAAACTGCTATCAAATACCCCCTCGCTCTTCTCTTCTGCAGACTAAATAAGCCCAGTTATCTCAGCCTCTCTTCATAAATCATGTGCCAGGGATGTAGTTTAACAGGCTCAGTTAGGTGTTGTGTAACTTAGATTGCTACATAGAGATGTATGCTGCATGTTGTTTCCATGTTCGTTGAAAATTGAATGAATGTTTGTTTTCTTTTCTTTCTGTCTCGAAGGAATCTGCACGGACATGAAGGAAATGCTGCAAGTTCATCACTCCCAGTTGTGCAGTTGTTTGTGTGCTTCACATAGTTTCAGAACAGACCACTCCTTGCTGTGTTTATTTCTTGGGTGTGTTTGCCTGGATAGCTCTGAGCCTTTCTTCCCCCTTTGGGACTCCTGGTCTTTCTCCTTTATTTCCTCCTCCTTTAAGGACCAAACACAGGAGCAACCTGTCATACCAGCTGAGACAGATGGAACAAAGCTTCTCCCTGAAGCCATCAACTGTACTTGTGGGTAGGCTGGGATGGTAGCTTGCTAGTGATTGGGCCAATCCCTCTGCCTTCTACAGCTGAGCATGCAGTCTCTGCAGTACTCCCACCTATTGACATGGGAGCAAGGGACTGCATATGAGATCTACATTTGGATGTCCTTTGCAAAAACATTGCTCTTTCATCAGGCCACCAGGCTAGCCCCTCCAGTGCTAATTTTTGGTTCAGGTGGGTCTACTTCCAGGGATCAACAAAAGGTGATTGCTTATGAAAAGAGTCTTCTAATAAAGATAGAGCAGAGTTAGGTTTGTCCCTTGGTAGCTTCTTAATACAGAAGGTTCCCTTTTAAGGGTGACCAATTGTTGTTTTACCTTCAGAGGCTTACAAAACAATTGCCAAAATCGCAATGACTAAAGCATGAATTTTACAATGATCAAACCCAAACAGGGGCAGATGTTCCTGCATCTGCCACTGCTGTCAGAGGTAATGAGATACTTGTGCACCTTCGGTCTCTCTCGACCTAAGCTGAATCATTTTCCTATCACAGATCAGAGAATTAATCAAACGAGTTAATGTGGGGTTTGAAATGAGGCCCTTGGATTTTTTTTCGTTAATAACGGAGACTTGACTTTTTCTGAAGCCCATCAGAGGGACGTGCACTCACACAATGCCTAATGTTGTGCAACAACCTGAGTATTCGTGTTATTTGGAGGTTGGTTGAAAATGAGGGTCTAATATGACTCTTCTCTCATTAATTTTACACTGAACTGTTACAAGTATTGTGCTCACTAATGGATTCCTCCCCTTAGAATGCTGCCTGAGCGAGAGATTCATTCCCTCCATCTTCAAATTCTCACATTAAATTTTCCTTGACAGTATGTCAAGAACCCAGGCCTGGCTCCATTCAGACCTCTACATGCAAACAGCAGGCACTGAAGGCTGTAGAACATGTTTCCCCACCCTGATGACTCATTCAGCCACAAGCAAGCTGGCGTGGGGACTCCTGTTTTGCTCATTTCCTCAGGGGCCTCCTGTGGATAAACAAAAGGGGGGTGTCGATTCCATTAAGCTACCCCTGCCTAGCTCTAGGTGGCAATGTATCATAGTAAAAATAGGTCAATAACATCTGCTTCAAAGCGACTCATAGCGAAGAATGCCTATGTGGCATTGTCTCAGGATAGAAACGCCATGTGCTTATACATTTTAGGTCTGGGACAGCCTTTGTTTAAATACATGCATATTGTAAACGTTACCTAAGATGGTGGGAACCGTAGGGCTCGATTTCCCAGTGCTAGCTGGGTGTAAAAGGTTAGTGAGTGAGAATGGTGGCATTTTATACTGTGTGCTGATATAAATAACTGGACAAGAGGCCAGTCAGTAGAGAGAAAGACCTGTTGTGTAGGGTGGTTGTTGTTTTTCTTTAATTTGCTTGAATAAACAAATCCAGTTTAATTCTACTGACTGCTTATTTACTTCAGCCAAAGAGCCTAAACAAAGACAAAGTGACCTACTACGGTATACTCCTGATTATCCGACACCCTACTACCTGAACATGAAGGGATTTGGGTAATGAGGAGGTTCGGATACCAGAGCAGAGACCCCTGGTCGCAGGGGCGGCCGCACTGCTGCTGAATGGCTTCTGCAGCAGCTCAGGGAGCTGCACCCCTGCTGTCACAGGAGGGGGGGAGTATGACAGTGGAGCTGCAGAGGGTCTCTGTGTTGCTGCTCCTGCCCTCTTGATGATCAAACTCCCGATTAGCCATATAAAATCCATATCTCCCATGCTATACGGATAACTGGGAGTATTCTGTCTATGAACTGACTGACATGCCACTCCTAATTGTGATGAAGCATCTCTGTTGACACAAAAATCAGCAGAAAATGATTTAGTCTTAATACAGCAATGATGTGGGGTGATGTTTCTTCCTAGCAAGCAGGACTACCGTAATAATAAGCAAAGACTTTACTGTGTCCACTCATATCAAACATCACTCAGCTAGCATTGTTAGTGCAAAAGCCAGGGAACTCAAAGCCCAGGCTACCTCCAATTTAGAATTCCTGGGCCTGGTTCTCCTCTAAGGGACTGTCTACACTCAGAAATTGTGCCACTTAACTATACCGAAATAATGAAGGCAATACAACTCCTAAGGCGGATGCAATGATATCAGTAAAAGGGTGCGTATACTGAGAGAGCTTATACTGTATGGAAAGGGGAGTAAGCAGAGGTGCAAGTAGGGCGGTACGGTCCAGTATGCTGTGCCAGCAAGATATTTATAGCTGGTACAATGTACAAGAAAGACACAGGAGGAGCAGAACGTGGGGCTGCTTGGCGGCCCCATGATGGCAGCTCCTCCTGCGCAGCTGTACAGCCCCCAGCCCTTCCACGCAGGGTCTCCTCCGTCTGTACAGCCAGAGGACAGGGCTGGGGGCGGGGCCAGGGGCAATCATGGGATGCTGCCATTGTGGGGCCACCCGGTGGCCCCGTGTTCTGCTCCCTTCCCCGCTGTGGTTCCGAAGTCTCCGCTGCAGTGGGAGGACAGAGCCTCCCCAGGTAAGGGGGGTGGATCATGAGGAGGGGACGGGGAGAGCATGGGGGCCCCGGGCTGGGGGCATGGTGGGGAGGAGTCACGTGGAGGGTCACGTGAGGAGGTCATGTGCCCTCCGTACTCCCCCCTCCCCCGTACCAATAAGAAATGGATTCCACTTGCACCATTGGGAGTAAGCTACATTGGTACAATGCGCCTTTGCACCATTATAACTGCATCCGCACTAGGGGTTATAGTGCCTCAACTATTTGGTAGAAAAATCACACCCTTCACCAATATAGTTTAATTGGTACAAAATCTGTGTGGCACTGCAGCCTTGTGCTAGTATTTCTTCAGTATAAGAAATTCCATTGACTCCAATGGAGTTCCCCTTCACTGACACTTCCTATAAGTAAGAGGAAATAAGGGTCCCTGGTTCTGTCATTTTATAAAAGCCAGACCCTGGAGATCATATTATCAGATTTCTGTGTGTACGTTTGCTTTCTGATGTTCCTATAAACAAAAATGCAGAATGGAGAATAATAAGAAGAAATCTACATCATTCAGGGACTACTGAAAACTTGATATGATCAGCCTTAATTGGTCCTGGTGGAGTTTGACATCTGCCACCATCCTGTACCTCTGACTATTCTACCATTGCCTGAGGAGACCATTTCAACCAACCAACAGTGGTGCACTGGCAGAGGAAGCAGTTGTTGGGCTTTGTCTCCACAGCAGTATCTCAGAAAATAAGACCTTTCCCACTCGAGAACATGACTCCATCTCTCAAGATCATTCAGTCCCCAACCCCAGAGCTGGGATTCAGGACTGAAAGATTCTGAGAAATGTAATAATTTATAGACCAATTGAAGTTTTGGACCCAGCCAAAAACCTTCTGTCTCTTGTGACTACTGTTATTCTATCGTTGGAACAGGCACTGACATAACTGATAACAAGGTCGGGCCCACTGGGAGATAGGGAGGAAGGAAATATTCGGTAATTTCAACTGCTGCCATCATGCTTGATTCTCTGTTGTCCTGGCACCTTGTCATTGACAGCAATGCAAAGTGAGTGGGAAATGCTATCAAATCAGAATGATAGTGGTTTACATCTACTTTGCGTTGGCATAAATGATTAGGCAAAGAACATAACGAATTGGGGCTGTTAGTTTTTATTTGTGTGATTTGTCTCGCCCTCTTTGCAAACATGTCCATTCGGAACAATTGTTCTGCCTTTCAATATGGCTGCAGTGCCAGGGGAACTGGCTTTCAGTTCAGCCTCCTGCCGACATTCCTCCTTCCTTGGAATAGGAACCAGTGCCAAGAGCATCTGTTTAAAGAACAAAGGGCAGGACGAGAAGCCATTTATGTTATGAGAACTTTACAATGCTCTTCTCTTCCCAGTTCCTGACATACCCACATGAGTCACTCCATTCTCTTGCTGCAAGTGCTACTGATCCTAAATCTCAAACGAAACGCAGGGAAACAACTCACAGCAAGAAGGATTTTCTGATTGATTTTTAGCTCTTCCCTTTGTTATGAAGTGCACCTTTAGCTTGATTTTGTTAAAAGGCCAGCTGGCTTTACTGGTAAAACTGTATTTTATTTATAAGCAAAGCCAATTTTTCAAAAAATGAATCATAGAAGTTTAGAGATTAAAAAAACACATTAGTTTACCTCAGGGGTAGGCAACCTACGGCACGCATGCCAAAGGCAGCATGCGAGCTGATTTTCAGTGGCACTCACACTGCCCGGGTCCTGACCATTGGTCCGGGGGGCTCTGCATTTTAATTTAATTTTAAATGAAGCTTCTTAAACGTTTTAAAAACCTTATTTACTTTACATACAACAATAGTTTAGTTATATATTATAGACATATAGAAAGAGACCTTCTAAAAACGTTAAAATGTATTACTGGCACGCAAAACCTTAAATTAGAGTGAATAAATGAAGACTAGGCACACCACTTCTGAACGATTGCTGACCCCTGGTTTACCTAGTTCATTCCCTTGCCACTGCAGGCTTGTGCACTATGGTATATGCTTCTGTGGTTTGTCCATGCTAGTAAATATTTCAAGCAATATAATGTCCAATACTTCTTTGGGAGACTTTTACTGCCAAAATGAGTTATTAGGAGATAACTCCATTGTTAAGACCTGGAGAGCTTTTTCCCCTTTTCTTAATTTTGTCACATTACTTCTATAGCTTGATCCTGTATTCTTTGTGTACGCAAAACTTCCCTTAAAATCAATGGGAGTTTGATGTCCACAAGAAAAGGAAGATCAGAAATACTATGTTATGTGTATGAAATTGTTGAAAAGACATTTCCCACTTTTGCTTTACACTTAAGACCTTTTCATGCAACCCTTCTATCTACAGCATCTGCTGCCCTGGGACTGGTAGCTTGTTAAAATTAAATTACGATTTCCTTATTCATTCCTGTGGTCTGTGGTGGTTTCCCCCCCCTCTTTTAAATCAAATCTTACTGAAAACTCATGTAGCTGGCACACAGATCACTAGGGAATCAAGTGCCTCTCTTTTAAAAGAGGCTGTCAGTTTCTGTGCAGTAACATCAATGAGAGGTTGAATTCCTTTGTGTCTTGCTTTCCTATTAATGCACCTGATAAAATCTCTTTCAATATAGTTGATTTAATCTGCACTTTTTTCATAGTCTGATGCAGTCAGGACCTATTAAAATGGTTTTACACTCTTTTCCTACATGCTTTGTTTTCTGATGTTGGCTATTGATATAAAACATTTTTTTTTTTTTTTTTCCCCTGTGTAGAGTTCTTAGCTATTTGACAGCTTCAATTTATTTTGCCTGGTGTAATTTAGTGGTTTTAAAGTGATTTTTTTTTTCTTTTTACCTGGCCATCTTAAGCTAGTGCCTTTGCCAAAGATTTAATTTCCACCTCCTGATTTTTTAAATCAGGATGGGATATTCTTCTAAAAGAATTCTTCTAAAAAATTGCCTAGGGAGGTTGTGGAATCTCCATCTCTGGAGATATTTAAGAGTAGGTTAGATAAATGTCTATCAGGGATGGTCTAGACAGTATTTGGTCCTGCCGTGCGGGCAGGGGACTGGACTCGATGACCTCTCGGGGTCCCTTCCAGTCCTAGAATCTATGAATCTATGAATCTACTCTAGGAATTATCTGGGGAAAGTTCTATGGTCTTTGTTATAGCAGAGGTCAGACTGGATGATCACAGTGGTTCCTTCTGGCCCTGGAATCTATGAATCGATGAATCCTTCTATTTCATTATATATAATGTAAGTTGAAGTTAAGCATATTGCTTAGTTTTGTGCTAATGCACAGAATAGGCATATTCTGAAGGTTCCAGTTGTCTTTTATTGCTGTAGAACTTGATTCATGAAAGCACTTAAGCTCATGCTTAATTTTAAGTACATGTGTGCCCAGGGGTGGTGTGTAATTTTCCCATGTTACTGGGTTGGGGCTGTCATGGAGTATGGAGGAGTCAGGGCCCTGCACCCCCACTTCCTGCGATTCACCATGACTCTCAGGCAGCCAGTAAAACAGAAGGTTTATTAGACAACAGGACCACAGTCTAAAACAGAGCTTTTAGGTACAGAGAACAGGACCCCTCAGCCAGGTCCATCTTGGGGGGTGGGGAGCCCAGACCCAGGTTCTGCCTCCCCCCATCTCCCCAGCCAACTTCAAACTGAAACCCCCTCCAGCAGTCTCCCCCCAGCCACACACCCCGGCTCCTCCTCCAAACTTTGTCCAGTTTCCCAGGCAGAAGGTGTAACCTGGCTGCAACCCCCTCCTGGGCTCAGGTTATGTGCTCACGTATCATCCCTCAAGTGAAGTCACTCCCTGATATCCCACCACCATCCAGCACCAATGCAGACAGCAGACCACTAAAACTCCCACACAACATTATCAGGTCAATACTCCCCACTCCGTCACAAGGGCTCGAGCTAGTTCTGTGTCGTAGTACTGAAAAGGAACCCCTAGATCAGGGGTCGGCAACGTTTGGCACGCGGCTCGCCAGGGTAAGCACCCTGGCGGGCCGGGCCAGTTTATTTACCTGCTCATGCGGCAGGTTCAGCCGATCGCGGCCCCCACTGGCTGCGGTTCGCCGTCCTGGGCCAATGGGGGCGGCGGGAAGCCGCGGCCAGCACATCGCTCGCCCGCGCCGCTTCTCGCTGCCCACACCGGCCCTGGTTGCTGCCGGCTCCACCTGGCAGAAGGGTTACACTTATGTGCAAGTGAAGTGGGGGGAGGGATAGCTCAGTGGTTTGAGCATTGGCCTGCTCAACCCAGGGTTGTGAGTTTAATGCTTGAGGGGGCCACTTAGGGATCTGGGGCAAAAATCTGTCTGGAGATTGGTCCTGCTTTGAGCAGGGGGTTGGACTAGATGACCTCCCAAGGTCCCTTTCAACCCTGATATTCTATGATAAATCAATGGGGCTTAAACACATACTTAAAGAAGGGCAGCATCTGCTCAAGTACATTGCTGATCTGAAGCTCTAGTTCAGTGGTTCTCAACCTATTTACCATTGTGGGCCACATATGCAGCTAACATATGTGTTATATGGGCCTCATCCACACAATATATATACTCCTTGTACAATCTACAAAAAATAAGGTTTAGTATTTGTTATCTGACAGCAATGTGATTCAAATCTTTCATTTCAACCTTTCATTTCAACCCTGGCAAATGTCTACCAAGATAATTTTAATTTATCAAAATAAGTCAAAACATTAACTGTTAAAATTAATTTTGTCTAACACTTACATTAGTGGGGGATCTGGCAACTTCCTTTGTTCAAAGCCACCACATTATGTCATTGCTTAACTGCAGATTTTTGTATCCTTCTTATGACTTTGATATGAGAAACAAAAACATTAAAGAGAGAGTCCGCAGAGTCTAAAAAAAGAGGCATTCTTTTACTAGCTCCCCATCACTAAATGGTTTTCCGTGTTTGGCAAGCATCCAATTATTTTTGTAAAATGCAAGTGTCACAGCGTCTGCTCCTGTAAACGTGACACGCAACACTTTCTGCTAATTGTTTTAGCGATTTCTCAAGATGACTAATTTTCAGCTTTCTATCTTCAGATTTTTCTGGGTATTTACTTTGAAAGTCTTGATATTTTGTCTCAGAGTGTCTTTTTACATTGTACGTTTTGCACACAGTGAGGGCTGTACAAACAAAATGGCTTCCCATCTCTTTCTATAACTGCAAACGTTTCTTTCCAGTCATCTTGTACCTTTCTGCCTCCTACTGCCAAACTGCAATGCTTCTTTCATTCATGTTCCTTTTTTCTTTCATCAGTTTCTGAAGCTACCAATGGTTGTTTCTCTCTGCGAATAACAAACCGATTCATTTTCTCTTGTGTGCCCTATTCCACTGCTGATGCGACACTCAACTATGCTCAACTGCTCAAATGCATCACACAACAAACTGCGCGGCACTCTTTAAAATTTTTTAGTAGGGTGTCACATGGGCCACAATTGTGTGCTGATTGGGTGGCAAGCGAACCCTGGGCCACAGGTTGAGAACTAGTGCTCTAGTTGTAGCAGCAAGGAATTGTAAAACCTGTTAGGAACACCAGTCCTGCTCTCATTGTAATTAATTTCCAATCTCCCCTTTATTTTAATGGGAGCGGGAGCAGGTCCCCACTTACTAAAATATGATTAAGTTTCATAAAGTTCAACAGCAGATTTGGGGCAATGAAAACAATTTTTTATATCCAGTGGCAATAGTAATATATAGAAGGGGCCTCATGAAACGCACACATTGTCAGTTTGTTCAGATGAGGCTTCGACCCAGTTAGGTCCTCACAGGATAGTAGCACTGCTGGATTGTTTTAAGCTGTTTAAAAAGTCATAAATCTACTGCACAGGATCATGAGTGCAACAATTCACCAGTTTAAAATGAGATTTTTCAATGTTTCCTGTCAAATGTACCATTATTTTGCTTTCACGTTTTGTATCTATTTTGTGTTCATAAAATTAGGGGTGAACAACAATGGCTTGAGCAAGGCACTGACCAAGCTTCTTCCAAGTGCTCTCTGTCAATGTTCCTTCACTGGCATTTGCAGAATTCCTGCCATTCTGGTCACAGCCTCTCCTGAGCAGAAAGTGCAAAGAATTTCAAATTGTGCAGTGGTTTAGTGTGGCTGATCAGTTTCCAGAAGGGTTTCAGATCTCCAAAGCCAACAACAGCCCCAGTTGAACAAAAGTACTGAAGCATTTGTGTAACTTTTAAGCATGTGAGTAGTTCAATGATATGTGCTTTATACTTAGGGTAACTGGGACCTCAGTCAGGGTTCAAACCCGTGACTTAATTCTGCTCTTTTAGGGCTTATCTGCACTCAAAAATTGTTCTGCTTAAACTAGAATGGTTTATAATATATATAAATATATATAAAATAATTATAGTGTTACAACCCCCCACCCCCAAGAATGGACATAGTTATATTAATACAAAGATGCTTTATTCCAGTATAGCTATTCCTATATGGGAAGGGGAATAAGCTATATCAGTATAAGGCACTGTTATACCAATACAACTGCATCCATAATAGGGATGGCACATGCACAACTCTTGCCATAAAAAGTCACACCCCTAATTAACATAGTTATACCAGTACAAAATCTGTGTGTAGAACAGGCCTTCGGTTAGTATAAATCAATGACCTGAAATCTCTGAAGTTACTTTAATTGACACACGCTGACTGACAGCTGAATTTGAACCACTCGGTTTCTAGAGAAGTAGAAATAACTCCATATCTTCCTCAGCATATGTTTTTTGCCAGGTTTCCATGCCCTCCTTGGGTGATAGTGCACCAATTAGATTGCGTGCCCCACCTTCTGTCCCATCCCCTTTTTGCCCAGAGAGTTGGCCTTAAGGTTTTGGAAGTCCTTCCTACCCTTTCTGCCCTCTCCAGGGCCCTTAGGTATCATTTTTGGACATGGCTAGTTTGGAAAAAAAAAAAGTTTTTTTTTTAAATTTTATTTAATTTATCCTTACTAGAAGCATTTAAAAATAAATGAATAATTAAATGAATAAAGGATTTCATGCCTTTTCCAGATGGAAATATGCCTTTTATGCAGTTAGTATAATTATAAATAAAGTCTATTCAATTGTATATAGTCTTAACGTCAGAGAAAAAAAAGAGTGTTACTACACAGATATATAATCATGCCTTTTCCTCATTTTTAGAAAAAATATTTGATGCACCAAGTACAATTCTAAATAAAATTGATTAAACAATCGCACAAAGTTGGCAAAATATTAGAGAAAGAGAAAAATATCCTCATGCCCTGTTTTTTTCTCATGTTATACTTGTAAAAGTTTAGGATAGTTTATCTTTTAAAACTTTAATTGATATTTTTTAATTTCTTTAGACCTTTGATTAAAAACAGTATGTTTAGCAAAAGGAGCTAGAGAAGATGGCAGTTTTAGATACCAGCTAAAAGAGAGGAGACGAGGGTTTGAGGGGGTATGGTTTTATAAGATAAGAGCGAAAAACTCAGGAAAGGAGGAGGGGTGGGTGAAGATGTCAGATGCTGTCTTTATCTCTGTTCCTCAAGCAGTAAGAAAGCTATGACTTTTCAAATTTTATTTTTAATGTCAAATGTGGGGAGTTATATTGTACTCTGGAATCTGAAACATTCTTCACAATTTACAAATGATGAGCCTTCGATATGGTGTGGCAAGGCACCTTCTCGGTCTCACCAGCCTCAGCTGTTTTTTTGCCTTGGTGAAATGGGCTTGGGGTAAAACAGTCCCTGTTAGCTGCACGGGGCAGTCCGTCCATCTCTCAGCCAGTGTTTTGGGTTTATTTTTCTCCCTTATGGGAGGGAATGCAGCCTCCCGTCCTGGAGAGGCTTGCTGCTACTCACCTACTGGTAGCTTGACTCCTTCCTCCCCTCACTTTCTTTTTTTTTTTTTTTTTTTTTTTTTCTTTTCCTTCTTCTTTTCCTTCTTTCCTCTCTCTCTCCCCCCTCCCCTTTTCCCAACAGGGGAGGGTTTAAAAAAGTCTCAGACAGCCCTTAGTTGGAATCAGCTGATCCTAATTGACCTCAGGTAACTCCCTCTCAGCTGATCCTAATTGATCTCTGGTAACCCCTTCTCAGCTGAACCTGACTGACCTGTAATCACCCCTTCCCGGTTGATAGGGAGGAGGGCCTTTTAACCTTCTGGGACTGTTTTCTATCACCCCCCTCCCCCCTTGCAGCCATCTGTCTTGAGTTTATCACATTGGATAAACTGCATTTAGAGAAGTTTTGTTTGGATGGGGATTTTTGCATGCTATGCAATTTATTTAGGCCAAACTTTAAAAATAAACAGCTAATAGGGCTGGGATATTTTTAAAAGGCTGGGATAGTATCTCTTTCCAACAGTATGTTGTAATTTTTATTTCACTAGACCTCTTCTTCTTTGCTTAAGACCAAACCAAACTGGTGGAGAGGTGAAATAAAGGGTGAGAGTTCTAGAGGTTACAGTATGTGTAAAAAGACATTATAAAATGTAAAGTTTTATAGGAGTGCAGGGAAATTAATTCTTTGGGGCTACTTCACTGTGATGGAAAATAAAATGGAAAAAAATGTTTTGCAGCTACCTCTATACGACACCATTCCAAATGTAAAGATGTTGGTGAATCTTGATTATGTCACAGGGCTCTTTTTATCCATCAAAAAATGTCTGGGCTTGGAGTTTTGCACCAGTATGGCTGCAGTGTGCTGCCAATGGTTTTGCCCCCCTCTAGCATTCTTTTTAGAGTCTGATATATGTCATTGAGCATTAAAAAAACAAAAGGTGTTGCTTTTGAAGTACTTCTATAAAATGTCATTAAACATGTAAAGACAAAAGTTCTGTTACTTTACATTGGTTTTCATCCCAGCCAGAAATGACCAGTCTTGCCCCAGTATGTATACCCCATCTTTTGGGCTCCATTGTACATTTTATTTATTTACTATTTCTTGTCCTTTGTGGAAAAGTGATTAAAATTTTTGGAAAAACCAGAGGGTGGAATATAATGCCTTCTGACTTTGGAGAGAGTTTCTGTGTGACACACATTTATCCAGGCTAAAGCATAACAACTACCAAAGAATGAATATAAAATTGGTTCACTTAAAAGAAACAGAAAGAGAGAGATTTCAGATACTTAAAGTTTTCCCCAAATTCCAGGCCTTCTACATCATCTCCTTGCCCTATTTTCTCTTTAAAAGACTCGGTTTCTCTTGCTCTCGCTATTGGTTTCATGATTTTCAATATCTTTTTATACTGTTCTAAATATGCCAAATAAGTTGTTAATGCAAAATATTGACTGCTAAAGCAACTAAGATATATTGAATATTAAGGAGAATATTTTGTTTGTATAGACTACCTCCCAAATACTGAAATATAGGTTTCCCTAATACTCCATTGCTATTTTTATTTTATTTATTAAATCTATGTTCTATATGGGTCTCATAAATTCTGAAAGAGTTCCAGGTTTACCTTAACAACAACAAAAAAGCATAATTTGTGGAAAGAGAAGTGCAAAGAAATGTTACGAAGGCATTGTCGAGGATTATCCAGCCCTCTGACTACTACCCCATGCTACTCATACATGTGGGCACAAATGATACTGCGAGGTGTGACACTGAGTGGATCAAGAGTGACTACAGGGCTCTGGGTGTATGGGTGAAGGAGTTTGGAGCGCAGATGGTATTCTCTTTGATTCTTCCTGTCAAAGGTAGGGGCCCGGGCAGAGACAGATGCATCATGGAGGTGAATGCCTGGCTGCGAAGATGGTGTCGCCAGGAGGGCTTTGGCTTCCTCGACCATGGGATGCTATTCGAGGAAGGACTGCTAGGCAGAGATGGCGTTCACCTTTCGAGGAGGGGAAAGACCCTATTTGGACACAGACTGGCTAACCTAGTGAGGAGGGCTTTAAACTAGGTTCAACGGGGACAGGTGAGCAAAGCCCACAGGTAAGTGGGGAACATGGAGACCTGGGAGATGGGTTGGAAACAAGAGGGAGCGTGGGCTATAATGGCAGAGAGAAAGGAGGGTCAGTGCAAAACTGGGAGGCAAGATCAAACCAGTATCTTAGATGCCTATATACAAATGCGAGAAGTATGAGTAATAAGCAGGAAGAACTGGAAGTGCTAATAAATAAATACAACTATGACATTGTTGGCATCACTGAAACTTGGTGGGATAATACACATGATTGGAATGTTGGTGTGGATGGATATAGCTTGCTCAGGAAGGATAGACAGGGGGAAAAGGGAGGAGGAGTTGCCTTATATATTAAAAATGTACACACTTGGACTGAGGTGGAGATGGACATAGGAGACGGAAGTGTTGAGAGTCTCTGTGTTAGGCTAAAAGGGGTAAAAAACAAGGGTGATGTCATGCTAGGAGTCTACTACAGGCCACCTAACCAGGTGGAAGAGGTAGATGAGGCTTTTTTTAAACAACTAACAAAATCATCCAAAGCCCAAGATTTGGTGGTGATGGGAGACTTCAACTATCCAGATATATGTTGGGAAAATAACACAGCGGCCCGCACAGACTATCCAATAAGTTCTTGGACTGCATTGCAGACAACTTTTTATTTCAGAAGGTTGAAAAAGCTACTGGGGGGAAGCTATTCTAGACTTGGTTTTAACAAATAGGGAGGAACTTGAGAATTTGAAAGTAGAAGGCAGCTTGGGTGAAAGTGATCATGAAATCATAGAGTTTGCAATTCTAAGGAAGGGTAGAAGGGAGTACAGCAAAATAGAGACAATGGATTTCAAGAAGGCAGATTTTGGTAAGCTCAGAGAGCTGATAGGTAAGGTCCCATGGGAATCAAGACTGAGGGGAAAAACAACTGAGGCGAGTTGGCAGTTTTTTAAAGGGACACTATTAAGGGCCCAAAAGCAAGCTATTCCGCTGGGTAGGAAAGATAGAAAACGTGGCAAAAGACCACCTTGTCTTAACCACGAGAGCTTGCATGATCTAAAAAATAAAAAGGAGTCATATAAAAAACTAGGACAGATTACAAAGGATGAACATAGGCAAACAACACAGGAATGCAGGGGCAAGATTAGAAAGGCAAAAGCACAAAATGAGCTCAAACTAGCTACAGGAATAAAGGGAAACAAGAAGACTTTTTATCAATACATTAGAAGCAAGAGGAAGATCAAGGACAGGGTAGGCCCACTGCTCAGTGAGGAGGGAGAAACAGTAACAGGAAACTTGGAAATGGCAGAGATGCTTAATGACTTCTTTGTTTCGGTCTTCACCGAGAAGTCTGAAGGAATGCCTAACATAGTGAATCTTAATGGGAAGGGGGTAGGTTTAGAAGATAAAATAAAAAAAGAACAGGTTAAAAAATCACTTAGAAAAGTTAGATGCCTGCAAGTCACCAGGGCCTGATGAAATGCATCCTAGAATACTCAAGGAGCTAATAGAGGAGGTATCTGAGCCTCTAGCTATTATCTTTGGAAAATCATGGGAGACGGGAGAGATTCCAGAAGACTGGAAAAGGGCAAATATAGTGCCCATCTATAAAAAGGGAAATAAAAACAACCCAGGAAACTACAGACCAGTTAGTTTAACTTCTGTGCCAGGGAAGATAATGGAGCAAGTAATTAAGGAAATCATCTGCAAACACTTGGAAGGTGGTAAGGTGATAGGGAACAGCCAGCATGGATTTGTAAAGAACAAATCATGTCAAACCAATCTGATAGCTTTCTTCGATAGGATAACGAGTCTTGTGGATAAGGGAGAAGCTGTGGATGTGGTATACCTAGACTTTAGTAAGGCATTTGATACGGTCTCGCATGATATTCTTATCGATAAACTAGGCAAATACAATTTAGATGGGGCTACTATAGGGTGGGTGCATAAATGGCTGGATAACCATACTCAGAGAGTAGTTATTAATGGTTCCCAATCCTGCTGGAAAGGTATAACAAGTGGGGTTCCGCAGGGGTCTGTTTTGGGACCGGCTCCGTTCAATATCTTCATCAACGACTTAGATATTGGCATAGAAAGTACGCTTATTAAGTTTGCAGATGATACCAAACTGGGAGGGATTGCAACTGCTTTGGAGGACAGGGTCATAATTCAAAATGATCTGGACAAATTGGAGAAATGGTCTGAGTTAAACAGGATGAAGTTTAACAAAGACAAATGCAAAGTGCTCCACTTAGGAAGGAAAAATCAGTTTCACACATACAGAATGGGAAGACACTGTCTAGGAAGGAGTACGGCAGAAAGGGATCCAGGGGTTATAATGGACCACAAGGTAAATATGAGTCAACAGTGTGATGCTGTTGCAAAAAAAGCAAACATGATTCTGGGATGCATTAACAGGTGTGTTGTGAGCAAGACACGAGAAGTCATTCTTCCGCTCTACTCTGCGCTGGTTAGGCCTCAACTGGAGTATTGTGTCCAGTTCTGGGCACTGCATTTCAAGAAAGATGTGGAGAAATTGGAGAGGGTCCAGAGAAGAGCAACAAGAATGATTAAAGGTCTTGAGAACATGACCTATGAAGGAAGGCTGAAAGAATTGGGTTTGTTTAGTTTGGAAAAGAGAAGACTGAGAGGGGACATGATAGCAGTTTTCAGGTATCTAAAAGGGTGTCATAAGGAGGAGGGAGAAAACTTGTTCACCTTAGTCTCTAAGGATAGAACAAGAAGCAATGGGCTTAAACTGCAGCAAGGGAGGTTTAGGTTGGACATTAGGAAAAAGTTCCTGTCAGGGTGGTTAAACACTGGAATAAAGTGCCTAGGGAGGTTGTGGAATCTCCATCTTTGGAGATATTTAAGAGTAGGTTAGATAAATGTCTATCAGGGATGATCTAGACAGTATTTGGTCCTGCCATGAGGGCAGGGGACTGGACTCGATGACCTCTCGAGGTCCCTTCCAGTCCTAGAATCTATGAATCTATGAAAGTGTTATTATTTTACATAGAAAAAATTAAAATAGGCATACATTTTGTTTCATTGGTGTATTAACCAATTAACAGTTAGACTTCCTTTAAATTTGGCTGTGTGTGTGTGTTGTATAAAATAATGCTGAAAAACAAGTAGGAATGTGGGGTGGGGTGACATCTATAAAATAGTATAAAACTAATCTGAATGTACACTTATGGTGGTATGTCTATAAAACAGGAGCCAATTTGGTTTAAATGTTAATTGTTTTGGGAAGGAGGAGGGAGGCATAGAGGTTGATGCTGTGTGTGGGGGGAAGTAATGGGGGGAAGTTTCTTATTCATACGTCGGAAAGTAATTGAACTCTTTTTCTGTATTTTATACAAATTAGATATCTCTGTTACAGAGCGCTACAACTGATGAAAAGTTCAGACACCCCCCCCCAACTTTTCCCCCTTGAAACTTTTCTTATGAGTATGGGACAATTTAAATAAGGGATCTCTGCAATTCTGAGTTAATTTGTCAGTGAGCGGCCACAACTGAGAGCCTTTTGTATGTGTGGGGGATTGGTGGGAGGGGAATTCTCTATAAAATGATATTAAACTAATTTAAACGTGTGCCTGAGGCAGTTTATCTATAAAATAGTATACAGGTTGGCTTGAACATATGTTTAATTGTTTGGGGAAGGAGGAGTGAGTGGCTTAGTGCTCTGTGTGTGGTATGTTCACTAAAATATTGTTTTAATTTATTTGTCTCTCAAAAACTTAACTAAAATTAAGAGACCTCTAATATAGTATAAGCCAGTAAGTGTTAATTTTTAATGAATATAAAAACTATAAAGAAATAAAAGGGGAAATGAAATAAGGAAAATTGGAATAAAGTTTAAGCAAGATTCAATTAGGGTTTCTCTACCAGTTTTTAAAGACAAATGCTGAAGTTACTGTGGAGGAAGAGGACATTTTATTCATGGTCCAGAATCAAAAGACAAATAAGGTTAATTGCTAAATTCACATAGATTTTGTAAAAAGTTTGAAGCAATCTACATGCATGCTCCTTTTGAATGGCATTTTAGGTTTGATTTGCATTTTAATAAGTTACGGTGAATAATTCCATAAAAGGCCATGAGGTTAGAATAGCCTTCAGACTGGCTCAGGAAAATGTGATGCAGTTTAATAATCTATGATGTTTGAATTTGCAAAAGGTTGCAGGATTAAAGAATACCTTCTAATTGGCTTGGCTTGTGAGGCATGGTTTGTCATAAGCTTCCAGAACAGGGAATTTTGCCATTTGGCTGAGGACACTTTGTGGGGTGACCTCTTTTCTCTTCTCTCTAGCTTTCCTTTCTGTACTTCTTTAAAACTTTCTTTGGCCATTGTGAAAGGTGTCTGGACTGTGCCTTGCACACATGTGTCTTCTATTGTGTCTTCTCTCTCTGTCACTAATACTTTGTGCCTTTTTGCAATTATTTAAATCAGCTTTATTTAGAATCGTACTAACTATGCAAAAACCATATTTCCCTCTCAAATGGTGGAAAAGGTATAAAATGAATATTTATTCATTTATTTGTAATGCTTCCAGTATGGATAAATTAAAGAAAAATGAAAACAAATCTCATTTTTTTCCAAAATGGCTGATGATGCCAAAAATGCACATCCCCCAAAATGATACATAGTGGGCTTAGCAAGGGTAAGAGGGACTTCCAAAACCTTAGGGCAGTGGTCCCCAAACTTTATATCTTGCGCCCCTCATGCCCCTATCTGCCTCCCCGCCGAACTGGAGCCAGGAGTGGGGCCGCAGCTCCAGGAGGAGGGGATGCAGACATGGGTAAAGGGGCCGAGTCTGCACCCAAGTTGGGGCTGGGGCTGGGGGTGGGAGCAGAGCAGAGACCGGGGGCTGACACCAGCAGCCAGGGCCCCGGATGCAGGGCCGGTAGTGAAACCCTTGGTGGGGGGCTGGCAGCTGGGGCCGGGACCAGGAGCAGAGCTGGGTGGTGCTCCCACCCCCCGTGGGGGTTGGCCTGCACCCCAGCTGCACCCCCCCCCAATGTTCCTCGCCCCACAGTTTGGGGACCTCTTCCTTAAGGCCAACTCCTCGGACCTCCAGGGGGTGGAACAAAAGGCAGAGTGTGCAATCTAATAATGGGGCCTAATCTGCACAATATCACAGTGGTGGGTCTGGAAACCTTTCAAACACTGCATGCTAAGAACAGGTGTAGAGTTATTGCTGTTTAGAGATGTTATCACTAGTCACTGCAAGGACTCGGTGTGCCTATGACTACAAGCAGCAACAGCGACCCTAAAAGGAGTGAGGAGGGACTAGTGGTGAGACCATAGTCCCCTATTCTGACTACCAGTCGTTCACCTAACGGAGTGTAACAGCAGCCATACTCCTCCTGTGCATCAGGGAACTCCAGGAGGCAAGATGCATGAGGTGCTTTTAAAGATTTAATGGCGGTCACTGTTTTGGCATGGCTCTCAAACACTGTGCTGAATTGAGAGCAGTGTGGAGAGCTCCTTCTTCAAGACAGTGCATTTAAACGCCTGTGCAGTGTTTGCCATTAGATTATTATTTATTAGATTGTTTATTATCTTCCAAAGCCCTAAGTAATGGAACCTAAAATTAACATCTTTATAAAATTAGCATTGCCATAGCAGTCAATGTCTTCCCTACAACGCCACATCTGCTGTTAGAAATCTCAAGCAGGGAAGATTTCATGGTGAGCACTATACCCTCCTATCTTCTGTGCTTTGCAAGGAAAAGGCACTGAAGAGAAACTGTTACACATAGACTTGAAGAAGTTAGTGCTGTAAATTAATGTTAAAGCCGAATTTCCACGAGTCAGTTCCAACCAGAATCCTGATCCAAGGCCCCTTGCACTTTAGAAACATCCCCCAACTATACCGATTTCATGGTCTGACCCATCTGCACTTACAGGCAGTGAGTCAGAGTGCAAAATATTTCTAATCTTATACAGGTGCATAACTAGGACAGAATTGTGACAGTATTAAAAAAAGAGAAAACAACACACACAGTACACTGTGAATATGCTGCCATAATTCTTGATTGAATCCAGATTCTGTTTTGTCTCTCTCTACATTGAGTCATGACAATATATTGAATTCCTTTCACTGTACACTACAATATCAATGTGAAATATAATTGATATAAAAAAAAAATGTGTGTCTTTTATGGCAAAGTCAGCTTCCATAGAACATCTGCATTGCTATATAGGATGTGTGCTGCTTTTTGATCCCTCTCATTGAGCACTGTTTTCTAGATGGCACTGGCAGTGTTTGCTATAAATTGATATGGTGCCTGGAGGGTTACTTTCATTTTATTCATTAGAATATCTCATTAACAGTGCTGGTTCAGGCTACAAGAGTGCAAACCAAAACAATTTTTATCCTGAACAAACTGTGGAGGTGACACTCCTCAGGAGAAACATGGGAATCTGTGAATGTATTCTAAAGCTCTGAAAAAAACAAACATAATGCATGAAATCAGATATTTTAAAAAATCAAGGAAGAATGTTGCATATCCTTTGGTGTTATCTTAAATTGGAACAGTCTCAGAGCAATTAGTTCCACAACAGGAGGCACCCTGTGTGTGCACATGTATAAGGTTAGAAATGTTCTGCAGTCTGACTAGCTGCCTGCCTGTGCTTTATAACAGAGATGGGTCAGCCCATGAAATTTATAGGGCTGGGGGATGTTCCTAAAGTTCCAGGAGTGTCAGATCAAGGTTCTGGTTTAAACTGACTCATGTGGAAATACACGTGTATTTCATGTGCATAGATAATGTCATTTATTTTCATCTGTGGCACATATGTGTGTGGACAGTACTGAATGGAAGGGGCCATTTCCATACTAGTTCATATGCTGTATGAGTCAATATATGAGATCATATCCATCCTATAGATATACATCCCATAGCATAAAGCATGTTATATTTATACTCATCTGAAACTATGTGTATAATATATTTGTTTCAAATGGGCATTTCTATATTTATATGTTTTCCAGTATGTGATCTCATCTTGCCAGTGCACTACCACGTGTCTCATGAGTAAATGGTTTTCTTCAAATCCTATTACTTCTGGGTTTGTTGTATTTACAGATCCTCTCCTGAGTGGTTGCACGGTGTGTGTAGCAGGATTACATTACTAAGGTAATGGCTGTAAAACTGGGACAGGAAAGGGGTGGAATTAAAAAAATCCAGTAATTTAGAAGTAAATGGGCAAAACACAGATTTTTTTCAGACAGAAATTATTAAAGAAAACAAAAAATATCTTAGCAAACCAAGTATCCTGCAAACTCTTCCTTATGTGGGGTCAGGTTAGGGCCCAGCCTGCACACTGGCATAGTGGGGTGGAGGACATATAACACAACCCCTTAACCCCTTGCACTGGAGCTCTATACCACCACTTCCAGCTTGCAAAAGGAAGCAAAACCTCCACCTCACATAGGTGGGTGGGAAGAAGTGGGAGAGGACAGACCCTAGGCTGTGCACCCCCCAGGAGCCTGGCAATGTAGTTGCCAGTGTGTCTCAGGGGGCATATCCTGTGGAAGGAGATGGTGGTGGTTCCCAAGATGTTCTAGGAGTAGCGCAGCAATACGCTACCCCTTGCTATGGACTAGAATACAAATGGATGATCTAGCCCTTGGCTAAGGTCCTTGACTTCAGTGGAGCTACTTCTGTGAGTAACCACTGCTCAAGTGAGAAAGGGTTTGCAGGTTCTGGACCAAAAATGCACAATAGCTTATATGAGCTACGTGTAAAACACTTTGCTCCTTACTGATCTAGTCCCTTAGATCTTTTCATGTTTGTCTTTTACCACCTTCTCTTCCCCCAGCTCAGCCTAATCTATTGTCATTGTTTGTTATTTGTTTTGTTAACCCTGATTGGCTTACTCAGATGATTACTCTCAGTTATGTCAGTTGATCCTATTGTGAGTCAGGCAAGAAGGATCTGATCCTTAGACTGCACACTAGTGATGCGATGCAAATACAAATCTATTACATAATACTAGTAATACAGCTTTGAATGTGGTCGATCCCGTAGATACCCCTTCTCTCTTGGAAGGAATCCTCAGTCATGGCTGAGACCGGGAAGGTCACCTACATGATGGAAATTCTCGCTGCTTGTCCCATGGATTGCCATGATCCCCAGCTGATGGAACTGTGTCTGACTTCAGCGCCAGACGAGGCAATTGTGTTCCCCTCAGTATGGCAGGACTTTGTGCCAGGATCTTTGTGCCACAATTCACTTTATTATTATTTTTGCTTACAAATATTTGCACTCTAAAAGAGATGAAAAAAAAGATGGTGCAATCTACAAGTCGAAGCATGAAGGGGCATACAAATGTTTAGCATATCTGGCACATAAATACCTTTCTATGCTGGCTACAGCAGTGCCATGCAAATGCCTGTTTTCATTTTCAGGTGACACAATTGTGATGGGTTCCCCCCCGAGGTGCCACCTGGAAATGGGGTACCACAGAGCCCCCCTGACCCACCAGCCTGGGCTCCCTTTACACTGTACTGCTGTGACCAGCCTGCCAAGCCCTCTCCCAGGCTCCAGCATACACACAGGTAGGGACACACCCAGCTGCAGTACTTACAGGCTGCTGTGATCAGCTTTGCATGGGGAGGCTACAGCTAAGGAACTGCCCAACTGCTCAAGTGCACACCCCTCTCTGGAGTGTAAACCCAAAATTATACCGTCCTGTGCTGCACAGAGAGCTCATGAAATTCGCCTCCTCCCTCAACGTGGAGAGGAAATATACAACAGCTTTTTTCCCCAAGTTATGACTCCCACACACTGGTTTTAGACAAAACAAAAACAAGTTTATTAACTACAGAAGATAGATTTTAAGTGTTTATAAGGCATAGCAAACAGATCAAAGCAGATTACCTAGCAAACAAACAAAATACGCAAACTAAGCTTAATATACTAAAGAGATTGGATATGAATAACAAATTCGCACCTTAAATGATGATTCAAGCAGGCTGCAAAATTCTTAAGGGGCCAGCTGCACTTGCTTACAGCTTAAAAACCCCAGGTATTCCTTTCACAGGCTAAAAATCCCTTCAGCCTGGGTCCAGCCCTTCTCCCCAGTTCAGTCCTTGTTCCTCAGGTGTTTCCAGGAGTCTTCTTTGGGCGGGGTGTCAGCGAAGAACCACGATGATGTTACTCCCCTGCCTTAAAAAGATTTTGCATATGGCAGGAACCCTTTGTCTCCAAGCTTCGTTCCCATGCCAGTCAGTAGGAAAACACTGGTATTCCAAGATGGAGTCCACTACCATGTGACCTGATCACATGTTCCTGTAGAGTCATGTGGGCAAGTCACATGCCCATGCATGCTTCCATTAGTCATAGCAGAGGCCATTACCCATACTTTAGTTAGAACATTTACAGGAATGCCCATTAGATGTAGATGGGTGTCTTTCACAGTCCATTGTGAGCTAAGTGTTCCCCTGATGGGCCATCCAACTTGAATGGGCCCTTCCCAACCAGCCAGTCATTTGCAGACAGTCAACATTCTCAATTTCAGATACAAAAATTATACATGCATACAAATAGGATAATCATATTGAATAAATTATAACCTTTTCAATGATATCTCACATGCCTTATCTTGCATAAAATACATCATAATTATGCCATAATCATATCGTAATAATATCACTGTAAAGAATATGGGGTACAGTGTCACAATTGTAAATAAGAAGCAGGCAGCAGTATCTCCAATAAATGTAAACAAACTTGTTTGTCTTAGTGATTGGCTGAACACAAAGTAGGACTGTGTGAACTTGAAATGCTAGTAAATAAACACAACTATGACATAGTTGGTATCACAGAGACTTGGTGGGTTAATACGCATGACTGGAATATTGGTATAGAAGGGTACAGCTTGCTCAGGAAGGACAGGCAGGGAAAAAAGGGAGGAGGTGTTGCCTTATATATTAAAAATGTATATACTTGGACTGAGGTTGAGATGGAAATAGGAGACAGATTTGTTGAAAGTCTCTGGGTAAGGATAAAAGGGGTAAAAAACAAGGGTGATGTCATGGTAGGGGTCTACTACAGACCACCTAACCAGGAAGAAGAGATGGATGAGGCTTTTTTAAAACAACTAACAAAATCATCTGAAGCACAGGACTTAGAGGTGATGGGGTACTTCAACTACTCAGACATCTGTTGAGAAAATAACACAGCAGGGCACAGATTATCCAGCAAGTTCTTGGAATGTATTGGAGACTATTTTTTATTTCAGAAGGTAGAGAAACCTACTAGGGGAGATGCTGTTCTAAATTTGATTTTGACAAATAGGTAGGAACTGGTTGAGAATTTGAAAGTGGAAGGCAGCTTGGGTGAAAGTGATCATGAAATGGTAGAGTTCATGATTCTAAGGAATGGTAGGAGGGAGAACAGCGAAATAAAGACAATGGATTCAAGAAGGCAAACTTTAGCAAACTCAGGGAGTTAGTAGGTAAAATCCCATGGGAAGCAAGTCTAAGGGTCAAAACAATTGAAGACACTTGGCAGTTTTTCAAAGAGACATGATTAAGGGCACAAGAGCAAACTATCCCACTACACAGGAAAGATAGGAAGTATGGCAAGAGACCACCCTGGCTTAACCAGGAGATATTCAATGATCTAAAAATCAAAAAAGAGTTCTACAAAATCTGGAAACTAGGTCAGATTACAAAAGATGAATATAAACAAATAACACAAGTATGTAGGAACAAAATTAGAAAGGCACAAAACGAGCTCAAACTAGCTAGAGACATAAAGGGTAACAAGAAAACATTCTATAAATACATTAGAAGCAAGAGGAAGACCAAGGGCAGGGTAGGCCCCTTACTCAATCAGAGGGAAAAATAACAACAGAAAATGTGAAAATGGCAGAGGTGCTTCATGACTTCTTTGTTTTGGTTTTCACCAAGAAGGTTGGTGGTGATTGGACGTCTAACATAGTGAACACCAGTGAAAATGAGGTAGGATCGGAAGAGGCTAAAATAGGGAAAGAACAAGTTAAACATTACTTAAACAAATTAGATGTCTTTAAGTCACCAAGGACTGATGAAATGCATCCCTAGAATACTCAAGGAGCTGACTGAGGAGATATATGAGCCATTAGCGATTATCTTTGAAAAGTCATGGAAGACTGGAGACATTCCAGATGACTGGAAAAGGGCAAATATTGTGCCAAACTATAAAAACAGAAATAAGGACAACCCAGGGAATTACAGACCAGTCAGCTTAACTTCTGTACCTGGAAAGATAATGGAGCAAATAATTAAGCAATCAATTTGCAAACATCTAGAAGATAATAAGGTGATAAGTAACAATTAGTATGGATATGTCACGAACAAATCATGTCAAACCAACCTGATAGCTTTCTTTGACAGGATAACAAGCCTTGTAGATAGGGGGGAAGTGGTAGATGTGGTATATCTCGACTTTAGTAAGGCTTTTGATACTGTCTCGCATGACCTTCTCATAAACAAACTAGGAAATTACAACCTAGATGGAGCTACTATAAGGTGGGTGCAAAACTGGTTGGAAAACCATTCCCAGAGAGTAGTTATCCGTGGTTTACAGTCATGCTGGAAGGGCATAATGAGTGGGGTCCCGCAGGGATCAGTTCTGGGTCCGGTTTTGTTCAATATCTTCATCAATGATTTCGATAATGGCATAGAGAGTACACTTATAAAGTTTGTGGACGATTCCAAGCTGGGAGGGGTTGCAAGTGCTTTGGAGGATAGGATTACAATTCCAAATGATCTGGACAAACTGGAGAAATGGTCTGAAGTAAATAGAATGAAATTCAATAAGGAGAAATGCAAAGTACTCCACTTAGGAAGGAACAATCGGTTGCACACATACTAAATGGGAAATGACTGCCTAGGAAGGAGTACTGCAGAAAGGGATGTGATGATCATAGTGGACCACAAGCTAAATATGAGTCAACAGTGTAACGCTGTTGCAAAAAAAGTGAACATAATTCTGGGATGTATTAGCAGGAGTGTTGTAAGCAAGACCCGAGAAGTAATTCTTCCGCTCTACTCCACGCTGATTAGGCCTCAACTGGAGTATTGTGTCCTCTTCTGGGTGCCACATTTCAGGAAGGATGTAGACAAATTGGAGAGAGTCCAGAGAAGAGCGACAAAAATGATTAAAGGTCTAGAAAACGTGACCTATGAAGGAAAATTGAAAAAACTGTGTTTGTTTAGTCTGGAGAAGAGAAGCCCGAGAGGAGACATAATAACAGTTTTCAAGTACATAAAAGGTTGTTACAAGGAGAAGGGAGAAAAATTGTTTTTCTTAACCTCTGAGGATAGGACAAGAAGCAATGGACTTAAATTGCAGCAAGGGAGTCACTGTAACTGCAACAGTAGGAGACAGCTTCTGCCCTGGAGAACTTATAATATGCATTTCAGTCAAAGGGTGGGTGAAACAAAGTCTTATTATCCTCCAGTTGGGGAACAAAGGCACAGAGAGATTAAGTGACTTGCCCAAGGCCCCACGTGAAGTCTGTGGCAGGGTCAGGAATGAACTCTAGATCTCCATATGTTGACCGCTTCAGCACCACTGAAATTCTGCTGGACCCATGCACAGGGTGAATTTAATCCTTTATCATTAAAAATATGTTCAGAATACTGCATGTATGTCCACTCAGAACACTCACTTAGAAATATGCCTGCTATCCACAGCATATCCGTAGTACAGTCTATTCATGATGTTCTGTTCAGGTTCTTATACCACACCCATCACCATGGTATCTGAGCTCCTAGCGTGACATTAATTGGTGTGGCAATCTGCCAGTGATGTCAAGGTTGCATTTTTCTGCCAGTCTTTGGATTCCTTAAGTGTAGCGCTGAGCACAACTGAGAGAATTAACATAAGACCTCAGAGAAGAACTAAGAACTAAGGATAGAATGTAGAAGTGGAAACAGAGCAGGAGTTGTCAGGCAGGTAAGAAATTCATTCCTCCTGTAAGCCCCCTGAAGTCAATAGTTACTCCAGGGATGAGTTTGGCCCATTGACAGTTAAAGTCTGATATGTCTTTAACTAAGTTACCTGAGAAAAAAAAACAAATGAAAAATGAGCATTGCCTTCTCCCTGCCACTTCTGATCCTGCTATACAATCTGACAGGGTGAAAGGCTGATGTGTGACAGTCCTGCAAATGGAATATACATAAATAAATTAATTCCCTGCATTGCAGTTAAGAAAAAATACTTGTGCCATATCCACCACTCCAGCTGTGAAGAGATATATCTAGTTACTTCGGTTAATACAGGGCTCCAGAAACTATGTTGTTGCATTATTTGTGAGTCTGGTTGGACAGGCCAATTTAATGGAAGGAGAAATTAAAATTGATTAAAATTGGTGTAGATTGAGGCATAGAGGAAGAAGAGAACTGCTTTGATTGCTTATAGCATAGGATGCAGAGCAGGTAGGAACATCCTGGACTGATTCCAGATATATCACATAGCAGCTTCCAAAGATATTAGCACTAAAGGGCCCTTTTATTTTCATAGCCATGCGTCAGTAATAAGAAGAAGTTGTCCAATGGCTGGAAGCCAAAATGCCCAAACTGTCTGATTTTTTTTAGGCTGATGTTTACTGTCCCTAGCATCACAAAAGCTGCCCGGAGAGCAGCTGGGCTGGGGAGTCTGGAACAAGAAACTCTTTCTACGACTCTGCTTTCCCACAACGTCTCATATTTCATGATTGCTGGTGGGCAAGAGGCGGATGAAATGCATAGTTGATCTGAAACATAAAAAGGCAAAGGCAGAATTAAAAATTGGACCAGTCACAGTTAGCTCTGTGAAAAAACTAAACCACCATGATAATTGTACAATGGTGACAGTAAATACATGGCCCTTTCAACCAGCTGGCTTCCTGTCTGTGATGTGGAATGTGGGTGGGAAATTTACACCTCACCAGGAGCAGGGTTATAAATGCATTTTTTTTTAACCCACATCTAAAGGTTGGATGGTTCCAGAATCATTTTTTTAAACTACATTTTATTTTATTTTTTTAAAAAGTCACATTTAAATTCTTTTTATATGCCTGGCAAGAGAGCGTTTGGAAAATGGCTCACGCTTTCAATCAGAAATTGGATGAAGTGCTATTGTCTCTGCTGTGAGTTCATGGAAATGGAGACTTCTGCCTCCTTATAGGTGGTCCCCCTTCCGTTCAGATGAAGGCCTGCTGCGAGGACAGTATGGGGGAAGCCAGCACTTCCAACACCCTGCTGTACTTTTCCTGTGGAGAAATACAAGCCTTGAGTCTCCAGAGCTGTTGATCTGGCACCTTCCATGGGAACCAAATTCAGTACAAACAATACAGTGAAATCCTGTGAGTCACTTCTTATTTCTCCTGGTTAAGATTTGTCACAGGGAGAGTGTGGTGGCAGCATAACTTGTGCTCATAAACCCCTACCCTCTCACCAGGGCTGGAGATCTTCACAAACGCATGGAGTTGTAAAATCTTCCCCCAGGCCACAGAATAGCTTTGTAGCTACAAATCCAGCCCCATGGCTATGCAACCCTTTCACCGCCTCCCTCTGGCTCTTCTTCCCTATCGGTGCTTTGCATAGTGGCAGATTTTGAGACTTCCATCCTGAAATCCACTTACATGACAGCAAGCAGAGAGCCTCTCTGGATTTGAGCTGTGTGCTTTACAGAAGGTGTGTATCCTCCTAACTCCTTGTCACCCCATTCAGGGGAAACTACACTGGGCTAGCTGCATGTTCGGTCCCGTGCACATGCAGAGACAAAGGCAGAAATTGCCCCATGATGAACATTTCTTGCTGCTCCTTCCATCCAAAGCATTCTAGTTATGCTGGCATGAACTTCCTGAATGTCCTTATGCTACACTAGAGGAAATTGGTACCCCGAGAAACAATTTCAAAATGAGTATCTTGTGTTAAGCCTAATGCCTTTCTCCCTCATTTTCATCTGCGACATAGTCTTAAGTCTGATTCTCATTTCCATGGGGGCCACTTTATACGGCTCTTATAGCGGATGTGAGTCGAAGGCCCCTTTCAACTGCCAGAATGTCAGAAAGTGGAGTTAGTGTAAATGAGAATCAGGCCCTTAAAGGTAATTCCACAAAACCACCCAGAAACTTTTACAGAGATGCCAGCTTTATATCTGAGGGAAATCAGAGGTACTCCAGCAGCATGGTTCTAACTTCCATAGGTGGCGGCGATTGACATAAGGTGTGACAGAAGTACTACTGGGAGCTGAGTTCCTCTTCATGGATAAACAGAAGCAACAGAAGGAATCCAAACAAATATTTATTTCAATGTTAGTGGAGGTAGCCTGTAAAAATGACTCATGACCGATATGTTTATCTACCAAGAACTTCTTTTTAATGAGTAACGCCCACATTCCACTTGCTAAGCTCACTGGGGGGGGGGGGGGGGGGGAAGTGATTCTCACATACACTAAGGACCCTTCACAGCCCCTACTCCACCAGCGTGGTATAAAGGGAGTCTTAATGTAAAGGTGAACCCCGGCGACTAGTTTTATCCCTGACCTAGCACTAGTATTTTCCATATAAAGAGGTGGCAGGACACTACTTGGTAGCTGTCACTGCTTTGGAGAGAGTGAAAGTACAGTTCAATTCAATGGGCCAGGTCACCGGGAGGCACACAGTCCAAAAGTCTCCCGCTTTCCAGGCAAGCAGCCAAAAGAACAGCGTTGGGCCATGTCGAGTCTGTGTGTTGTTGAACTGGGATATCTTCGCAATGGGAGGACAACGGGTGCAGAATAGGCCATAAACCTAGAACTGTGACTCAACAAGATAGGGGACAACAGTCTCATTTTTCCAGCCCACCTCTTAATAGTGACATTATCTTGTGCACAGTCATCCCCACCCAGTTCACTCCCCATCCCCCCACCCCTCTTCACTCCCATTGGTGATCACATAATATCCCTGAGCAAATGCAACATTTGTTTACATGGAAAAGTGATATTGGGGAAATAGTTATGTAATTTTGCTGTCTTTAGTGCATTGAATACAGTTGATCACATAATCTACTTTTACTCTTCATTTCATTTCCCCCTCCCCCATCTCTTCTGTTTCTCGTAGATGGGAAGAAAGAAGAGACCATACCATATGACTGGCCAGTTCCCTTCCACCCATCAATAGTCCCCAGACCAGTTTGGGAATATCTACTCTAGTCTATAGACTTCAGTTTCACGCTTTAAAGCCGCTATGTATTGCTGTCGCTTGAGTTACAGGTTAAATGATGTGTCTTTCCATTTATCCCACTATAAGGAAAATTATTGCAGAGACTTTCTCATTGTGGCAGAAAACCTCCTCCTCCTCTTCTCCTCCCCTGCATCCAGACTGAAGCTTCATCCGCAGGTAGCAGCAGCCTTTTGTGAAAGAGCTGGGATATAGGCCGAGTTCCATCTGGTGCATGGCTGCCTGAGTGATGCATAAAACAGGAACCGTGCTGTCCATTGCCAATTGCTTTGTGGATTAGAAACATAGAAATTGCCATAGCAGAACAGAGCAATGGTCCATCTAGTGGCTAATGCCGGATGCTTTGGAGAAAGGCATAAAATGCCCATAATGAATCTAATTATGCAATATTATACCAGTAGGGGAAATTTCTAGCTGACCTCATCTGGTAATCAGATTATGCCCGGAAGCATGAGGATTGATAGCTTTTGTAATTTCAGCCTATCTAGACTAACTGTGTATGCTCTATTTATTTATATTAATGTACAGGAAAAAGTTCAGTCTCGGTACAAGGAGGTGGAACTGCATTAGCTTCAGTGGTGTTACAGAGGTGATGAATGTGGTCCATTATATTTGTTAAATAATTTTATTTGGCCATAGCAGAAAAATTTTTACAGTTGGATTTTTCTCGCCACAGTTGAGCAAACATGGATCCCTTCCTACACAAGAGAACATGCCTTTGAGTGTAATATTCCTGCTGGGTTTCCAGCAAGGGAACAGCATTTATTTAAAAAAAAATAATAAACAGCTGGCAGTTATTGAGGTAGACTTTATATGGGCACACGATCAGTCTTGGGAAAATAAACCTCAAGTGCCTACTATAATATAGATATATACTTTAGAAGTAGGTGTTTATTTATACGTTTTAACAAAAAAAGCACTTTTCTAGAAACATCATGTGGCCCTTCAAAGAGTAGCTGTGGTATTTTCTAATAAATACACCAGACTCTGAAAGGTGAGTAGAATAGCAATCAAAGCAGACATGAATTGTCAAAAGAAACTGCAATATTCACTATGAATATGATTTTTATCTGGGACACGTGTGTGTGTGTGTGTGTGAGACCAGAACCAGGCTGCAATGTTGTTTACGACTAGAGGTTGGTGAGAACTATATGCAGGGTACAGTTTTGCTGAGGAATTTAGCCTATCCTTTTTCATTATTCACTATTATTTGCCAAGTGGTTTGTGCAAACATATTTTATCGTATGGATTTCTTGCCAGTTATTTGCTATGATTATTGCTTTGCGTACTCATTATTTGTAATTTGCTATTCATGCCATGTTATTGGCCACTTAAATCACATGGTGTTGTTTTTACTCCCTGACTGAGAGACCCGCAAGCCATCAGAGAGCTTTCAAGGAGGTAGTGTGCACACTGCCAGCACTGATATTTTTGTGACTATATATTGACAAAAGTATTTGTGTCACATGGACTTACCTCTCATTTGGAACATTCATTTTAAAAAGTTAGAGAGAGGACATAGGAGAAAGGCTGCATGAGAGATGAAATGTTTGCTATGCAAACCACCACATGTACTCTTAATAGTCAGATATTTCCATGTTTTGTAAGCACTCCCAAACATTATTCAAGTATTATATTTAATGTTAGGGTTCTCTAGTGCCATTAAATAATCATGTCGGAGTGATTGATTATAAGCTGGTAAACTTGAAAATAAAATAAGAACTTGCTGATTGGAAGGTTTCCTAAACTTCCCCGATTCACTATTTGTCTTCTTTTAATGTCATTTCCTGCAGTTGCAATGCTCTCCTGAATCTGATTCCTTCGCCTGTCATTCAGGGTAAGCGTACCATTTCCATAATGCTTCTAATTGGCATATCAGGCACTTGGAAGCTCAGGTACAGGGGAGGATTGTGCCTCGTGTGATAAAGGAAGCAAAATAATTGAATCATATTTTGCTCTCAGTACAGTGCACAATGCTCATGCATGTAATCCAGTCACTGCAACTAAGGGGGGACTTCTGGGGTAAGAGCCTTTGATGCAAAGGCACAAAGCAGCCAGAGCATAGTGATGAATCTGCCCCAATGGAGTTACTCACAATTTGTATCAGTGCAACTGGGAGCAGAATCTGACTCAACAGTAGAACATTTACTGATACCACATGAGATGTCATCTCATGAACCTTTAGCCTGTGCACCATGGCCATGATATACATTCCAAATGGCATCCCCATTTGAGAATGCACCTTCACTATGACAGAAAATACAACTGGGAGCCAGAGAACCTGCTTCCCCATTACTTTGCACGTTGTGTAGTCATTTACACCTTTGCAAAGATGGTGCAAAATGCTACCATGGATGTGCATAGAGAATTTTGATAAGGTTTTAGCACGACTACTATTATTTATTTGTATTACGGTCATGCTTGGGAGCACTAGTCATAGACAAGGACTCCATTGTGCTAGAGGCTGTACAAACACAGAACAAAAAGACGGTCCCTCACCCACAGAGCTTACACAAAGGAAAAATCAGTCCCACAGTCTTTAAACACTAGGCAGGCTGTGGTAGCACCCTGGCTTAAGGGTTCTAAACATTCTGCATCAGTTTATCAAGATCTTCCAACATGTCTCTCTCTTATGCACAGCCAGGACAGCTGTAGGCATCTGGAATGCACTTCTAGCTCTTGACCCAGCTGCTCTGGATCCACTTGTCTCTAAAACTTGGTAATTTATCAAAATGTTCTTCCAATTAAAAGAAAGACCTTCCACACTGATCTCTATCCCCCTCTCCCAAGCAAGAATTGCGTGAAACTTTCGTGTGCTTTTTGAGCATTTCCAAGTGCTTTGGCATACATTGTCCAACTATGTTTGTATGTCACTCCCAGCTCAGTGGGCTAACAAACACACACCAAATGAAATATGAACTGGATTATTCAATGTATGTTACCACTACTGCCAACTCTTCCTTGCAGTGCCCCAGGGGACTGAGGTCAATTGTATTCATTTCTTGAGTTTTGGTAGTTTTAAAAACCATAATTCAAATATATTAAGATAAAACAAATCTGAGGGCTGAATCTCAGGTTCTGGTTTACTTAGCCTGCCCTTACTATTTGGATTCATTTAGAGGACAAACTGCAGCAAATTCATTCCTGATATAACTTCACTGAAGTTAACAGAGGTACACGAGGGATTAATTTGACCCATTGTATCTACTTTGATTCTTGCCTATTTACACTGGATTTGGCTGAAGAAACCCTTGGCCCGATTATGTCTAAGTTCAGTTTATTTGACTTGTTCAGGTCCTGCAGGGCTCCTAAGGATTGCAGGCACCAGACAGCTGTGCTCAGCCTTGTCTGCTACAGTAATGTCAAGGAAACCTATTAGAACTGGCAAAGCTTCAGAACACTGGAGTGTGTCTGGGTTACAATAGGCAGAATCTTTCCAATGAAAATAAACTGTTCCTGGACAAATGGAGCTACCTCCATTTCTTTTTAAAAATCAGGGGATATGCTTTGAGCAGACTGCAAGGTGAGAGCTGATACTCTGGAAGTCCTCTGGAAGAGGAAATGGAGCAAAGCTATAGCACATTTGTAAAAAGGCAAAAATCTGGCCATTGTATTTATCTCTTGCAAATTTGATTGTGAGCAACGACAGAAGAACCCATGTGAACCTTAGCCAGGATTTCCACTGTTGCAGCATTACCCTATTTGCCTGAGTTCTGGATCCTATGGAAATGTCACTCACAGAGGAGATCAAGAGCAATGACGAACGCACCTCCCCTACCTAGTGTTTTCTTTGTGAATATAGATTTTTTTGACTGTGAAAATCAAGTGCAAAAATGGCATACAGTAACTGACCACTTTACCCACAGCCCCAGCATAGCAAGGTCAGACTTTTCAAAGGCTTGGGAAGGGGCCTCTGGGGGCTCAAATGGTAGTTGAATGCCATGGGGATTTTCCAAGTTGGTAAATGGTCACACCCAAGTTATCTGAACACCCAGTGGCTTGAGTATTCCAAGGGAACGTCTTACACAGGTATAAAAGGCTACCCAAAGGGAACACCCCTAGGGAATTAGGCCCACAGGGTCAAATCCTGCTCTCAGTTATGCTAGTGTAAATCATCAGTTAGTCCATTTGGCTAGATTCAGTGGTATGCCCTGGCTGCCTGTAACATAAAATACCTGAAAATTCAGCTTAGCTATCCAGTTGAGCCTAGTTCATAGCTGTTTTGTACTGCCACAATGGTGCAAAGCAGCTGGAGCACACCAGTGAAAATGGCATGTCAGTTCTCATGGAGTTACTCCAGATTTACAATGCACTGAGAGCAAAATTTGCAGCAAAAGAACCTGATCCTGCACAGCTGAAGTCAGTGAGAAGGTTGTCATTAATTTCAATAGAAACAGGGCCTAACCTACCCTCTGACCCCTAGAAATGGTCTTTTCAAGGCAGGGCTGAGGTAGACTGGCAGAGCAAAGTGAAAGAAGCTTTTCACTGCCCAGTCCAGACTGTACCCATTCTGTAGATGAATAGAGGACTTCACTTTACATTCCTATCAACTGGGGCCCTTTCGCCAGCACCGAATTCTATATTTAGAATGAAGAAGCCAACCATAGCAAACAGGATTTCCATTGGTGTGCATGGTTATCTTGTTTGCTTGGATTCTTAGTTGCAAAGAAAACTGCTTGACAGGATATTCAGAGGAAGGTAAATACAAACCATCCTCCACCTGGTCTTTCCTTTATGAGGACAGGTTTTGAGTGTGAAAATCAAGGGCAGCTAAAGCACCCACAGAGAGCAGGTCACAGGTGGTCATCACTATACAATAGATCAAAGACACTAAAACATTTATTAACGAGAGCTGTTGCTTATCAAATGACCCCATAATACAGTTTTGCTTAACAGTCTTGACTCCAGGTGCCCATACTGCAGTTGATAGGTTAGATTAAATAATACCAGGATGAGCAATACTAAGAATAAACGGTTAACTGAGTTAAGGAGTTGGCAAGGTCAAATGACCTCTTTGGACTACTGATGGAGACACTTAGCATAATTGGGGTCTAATATAGTGCATTCAGATTCAAAAACGAAGAGACCATCAGAACATAGGATTTGCCAGACCAACTCAGAACCCTGGTCCATTCTAGTCTAGTCTGTTCCTGTCCAGTAGCATCTAATAACTGACATATCCCTTGCTGGTCACTACAGGATGCCCTGAAGAGTGTGATTTCTTTGCTAGCTGAGCCTGCATGCTGTTTGCATTCAGAAAATTACCCAGTCCTTTTCAAAGCTTGCCACAGCAGATGTTCTGATGACCACCTGCAGCAGTGAATTTCAATGTTGACGACATGTTGCAAAGACCAGAATTTCCCTTTTTTTGTCCTAAATGTGCTGTCCTTTCATTTCAAGCACACTTTTGTTGTTCCTGTCTTATGGCAGAGGATTAAAGAAAAAGAGGGACCAATGAATTTTCATGACACTCTTCATAACTTTTGAATCCTGTGCATGTGAGTCCCCTGTAACTCTTCCTCTGTCTGGTAGCGGGAAGTAAACAAAAAGAAGTACCACCTCCACCTCCCTCATTGTCCCCACCAAGCATCTGGAAACCCCTCTGTGAGTGCTGGGAGGGACCTGGGCTCTGCCACATTAGAGGTGATGGGTGGAGGGCAGGAGGAGAGATGAGCCACTGTCCATGGCATGATGATCCCAACACCAGAATAGCTCTATCACTCCTCATCACAGCCTCACTCTAAGGGCATGTGTGGTTGGGATAGGAGGAGGCATAAATGAAGTGTGTTGTACTCTAGCTAGTTCCAGCTAGTGGCTGTGACAGGCAGCCCTAAGTTAGAGTATCTATGGGGTTCCTATAGCTTATGCCATGGACCAGGCCAGGCCTCTGCTGCCTCCAGAATCCAAAGGGCTAAGAAGTGACATACATCTTTGTTTCTTTCCCCACTAAAGCTGTGCTGAGTTCAGCTTGGTCACAGCTCAGAATCAGGGCCCTAAGTCTTCCTGTCAGTTGCTAGCTGCGCCACTCTTCAGAACCTCTTCAGGCCAGGACCCCGCTAGTCTCTAGCTGGGCAACTGATATGCTCAATTAGAACCTTCTAGCCAGGCCCCCCGTGCCGTGTATCTGCTTTCTCCCCTTTCCTGTCTTGTTTGCTGTTCACCGAACCATCATCCTGCTATTAGAACAGGCCCTGAGTTGGCTTCAGTCTTCCAAGCAGAGTGCTCAGTGAGATTTGCACACCTCTGAGTGAACCTTCCTGATGCGTATGGTTGGCACACCCCACGAGATTTACTTTGAGTTTTAGGCTTATGCAGACCCAGACAATGATTGATTTCAGCAAATGTGTGAAAGTGGTAAGTTTATTCAGCTTCTTTTTCTTAGGTTTTGATATTAATCTAGGTACTTAGAAGTTCCTAATCACTGCTTAACTTTGGCTAACATTGTCATAACTCTGCTTTCCGCTGGCTTTGGCCCCAAGAGATTTATTCCTATTATTTATATTACAATAGTGCTTACAGGCCCCAACCAAGATCGTGGCCCCATTGTGCTAGATGCTGTACAAACACATAGTAAGAGCCAAAACAAAGGTGGAAGGGGAAATTGAGGCACAGTGCTGTGAAGTGACCTGACCAAGGGTCACACAAGTAGGTCAGTGGGCAGAGCTGGCTATAGAATCCAGCTCTCCTGAGCCCAAGTTCAGTGCCCTGTCCCAGCAACAGGTTTACAAAAACCAACATTGTCCAGTTTCACCAGCAGGTCTGAAATCTGGTGAGTTTCACTTGGGTTCACAATTAGTTGCAAAAAATTCACACAGCTTTACTTTTAGGCTCAAATGCCCTGGAATGGTCCATTACACTATTTCCCACCCTGGCTTTCAGAAGCCAGAGTAGTTCCTTTTCAGTGCTGTACACTTTACATCCCAAATCAAACACAGATGGCAAAAGTTTTTACTCAGGTAGCACTTGCTTCCTGTTTTTATTTAACAACAATATCCCTACTTGTGAGGGGGTTGCAATTTTTTTGCAGTCTCTCCTACTGAAAAGCCCAAATACCAAGGAGACATCAAACCAATTTGTTGAAACTGTGCAGTTCCCTCTCCCTTCCCTTTCCCTTGCAGGAGTGACTAACCGGCTCTTTTTTTAACTGCAATCTGAAAACATCTAAATTATTAGTTTAGTTAAAATGGGGTACCAGAAATCAGGCTGCAGCAGCAGCAACTTGCTGTACAATAACAGCCTCCTCATTCAGCTACAGTGTGTTGGACTGGGGAAATTTTAGTTAAATATACATATTTCATTAACCATTGACTTGATCTTTTAATGCATTAGGTCATGAGAGCAGGTCTGGGGAGATCTCTGGAACTATCACATTTGTCACTAGTGTACAGAGCAGGAAAAACTTCATATATACCCTGTCATGAGTAGCTCAGGACCATGTTCTATGTATGTTCTATAATTAGATTTCACCAACCAAGTATCAAGTGTGAACTCCTCAAGCACTATAACAGCCTTAACATAGAGTCACAGACAGTCTCCTTGGGCACTCCAGTCTATCTTGTCACCCAGGCAAGCCTACCTTTCTGATAGATGGTCCCTTACATCAAAAATCACAACAATGTTCAGGTTACTCCCAGGCCCAAAGGATCAGTCACTTACCCCAGGTCAAAACAACGAGAAGTCCTTGTGGCACCTGAGAGACTAACAAATTTATTTGGGCCCAAATAAATTTGTTAGTCTCTCAGGTGCCACAAGGACTCCTCATTGTTTTTGCTGATACAAACTAACACGGCTACCCATCTGAAACCTTACCACAGGTCAATTTATCTTAGGTCTCTCACCAAAGACAATGCTTGAAGCCAATCCTGTAATAAACTAACTAAAGGTTTACTAACTAGGAAAAAGGAATGAGAGTTATTTACAAGGTTAAAGCAGGTAAACATACACACACAAATTGGTTAGTCTTAGGTTCCAAAAGACAATATAAGCTGCTGTAATATGCAAGCTCTAGAAGTCTTTTAGGGTTAGCCTAAGCCAAGCAGCTTGGGGATCCCTTGCTCATGCTTAGAAATATTCCCCTCTCCAAATTCCAAGCAGCATAGCGATACACATCCATCAGGGATTTTTATTGCTGTCCCCCAAAGTTCAACCTGTGAGGAGATGAGGATTTGTGCATGTTCCCTCTCCATGGATGTTTGAAGGAGAAATCAACAAAGCCTTTTGTCCACTGATGTTCCACAGTGGTTCATCTGGGATCTGTATGCTTTCTTTTGTTGGGCAGGGGATGATATCTCTTCTGGTGAACTCCTAATTCACGCTTAGTAATGCTTCCCTCCTGGCTGTGGGGGTTTCCAGTTTCAGAGCAACCACTTTTATGGTTACAGAGCAAATACTTAAATATGACCTTATAACATGGAATCCAGATACTGTAAGTGAGATTAAGGCAGGCAGCAACTCACAAGCATTTCACAAAGTCCACACACTAAACACATCTCTATAAATCTAATACCTGTTTTAACAATACTAACACACAGGTGAGCCAGACTGGTTTCCAGATATTCATTTGTCAGTGTTCAGTGAGGTCTAGGGGACTTCGCATGAGTGTCACACACGCCCCTCCACCCCGACGTCATTCCCTGTCAACCAAGAGGCATCACTCTGAGACCTGTCACTATCTCCTTGTTCTCAGTGTTGGTGTGGAAGGGAGTGGGTTGCAGGGCAGAGGGAACAAACCATATTCTCCTTTTCTGAACTATTTGACAAGACTAACAAGTTTCTGCCCCCTGCCTGTTTATATTACAGCGAGTTAATGCTTAGTCATGCTCTGGAGCGTGCTACGGAGCCTCAGCTCCGGCCTTTCACAATGTGCATGGGAGTGTGTGTCTATATAACATCATGTAACAATGTAAATGATTGCACTGGCATTAGCCCAGCTAGAATGGAAAGTACCCAGGGAAATGCTGCTGACAGATACTATAGTGTTACGGTGCGCCCTGTCAGACATAATGTGCTGAGTCTCAAGAGTCTGCCAGATTGATGAGCCCCATCGGCTCGCCTGCAAACCAACAAACAACACTGGCTGAGTCAGCAAAGTGTCCAGGCAGCTCATCTCCTGCAAGTGTTTTTATTTCAGATGTCGGGAGAAGGGACACTGATACTCTATAAGCAGAGCATTTCCCCTTGTTAGTTCTGATTTCTATGAGAAACTAAAGCAGCTTTTCCTGGTGCCATTTTCATTACCGTCTCTGCAAAGAACAGCAAAAGCTGCATAATTAGGTGACTGTGTCAATTGATTTTATCCCCTTCTTTCTAGGAACTAATCTGGTTCACTAAATACACTGTATAATCATGTCTTTTTTCCTAAAGATTATCTTAGTTATATTTACCCATTCAGTGTCCATTATTGTTTCCATTTGTAACTATACAACTGCAGTACTAGGTGATTATTTTTTATTTTACAGGCATTGAAAGGGATTGTGTCTGTTCTTATCGGTGCCTCCCAGCAGGGCCAGATTTTTAGTTCAGTTACGCTGGTGTAAATCTGGAGTAACCCCATTGATTTCAATCTGGCCGTTCTGTTTGTACACCTGCTGCTGGCAGCCCTGGAGAACAGGCTTGACCTCCTTTTGGAGACAATCAGTGCCTCACTTGAAATGGCCACTGGCAAAATTCTCAAGGTGTCCCTTACATAGGGAGCTCCCTTTTGGTTTTCAATTGTTTTCAGTGGGAATGCAGAATTATGAATAGACTATTTTATTTATTGCAATGGAGAACACCACACTGTGTCATGCCCATCTGCTACTCTGGGTGCCTTTGATGTTATTTAAAAAAAAATACAACCCAGCAATAAACTCCCAGGAAGGGCTCCAGCAAAACTCCACTCCCAACACAATGCAATAGGGAGGACTTCCCCACCAACCCTCCGTCCCCATAAATAACCTCCCACATCAAGTGCCAACCTGTCCAGCAGCCCAGACAAGAAGATGCACCTGGTAGGGTGCGCTGAAGGACAACAATCCCTGGCTATTGCAGCCCAAGGACAGGTGGGTTCCTTGCAGGGATAATGATTTATAATGAAGTTGCTAATGCACATAATCTGGCACATGGTCTTTTGTCCCCAGTCTCCATTTGATTTTTGATGGGTTCAGAGGTATGGACAAAAATATCACTGTTGACTCATGCTAGCCAGTCCTTCCTTCTTGAATCTGAAAGCTCCTATCAGCCCACGGAGCAGCAGACTGAGATTAGGAAATGACTCCTGAGCTCCCACATGGCTGTGGGAAATACTAAGACTTGAGGTTCACTTTTTCAAAAAAACCCAACACTGTGCTCGGCACCCCTGCTATCCCAGGCGTGGGGTTTTCTTGATGATCAGGCCATATCATGTAGGACCATTCAAAGTTTGGTGATGTGGTAAATATGGCAGGACTATGAGACCAACAAGCTCAGTTTCATGTATGTATTATTTTAACACAGGATTTTAACTCAGATCTCTTGGAGACACAAGGCAAGTGCTTTATACAAACTTTAGCCCAGTAGCTATGGTCTCTCTGACTATTCCTGGACGGATGAAAACACACCCTGTGATGTGTTGTTGCTTAGATATCAGTCACTGCTATATCTTACTGCTTCAATAATTACTGGTTTGCAGGCACTTCACATGAATTCTAATTGATACAAGTGCAACAATGTCAACAGGGTGAAGCAACGCATCATCGCCCTTCTCAATGAACAGAATGGATTCTCATGCATAACTGCTTCAGATGTGACCTACTCACAGTAGCAGCCACATGCCTGTTCAGCAGGGGACCTGCTGATGACCACAGTTGCATGGATGTCCAGGTATGTTACCATCTGCTGTAGCTGGACTTGGTCCTAAAAATGTGTTAACATTCAGAAGACCTCTTGAAAATATTGAACCTCTAACATTTCACAAGTCCAGCAGTGTGGGCATATTAGCAATTATCTAACAAGGTGTGTGGAGGACTGTGTGGCCAAAGCGAGTTATACTCTAGAGTATTTCAGAATGATTGTGAGACATGAGCCAGCTTTAGGCCTGAATGTGGGGTAGAAACCATATCATTTGCTTTAGTCAATGATATTCTCGTGTCTGCAGATGATGACAGAATGACAGTGCTGATTTCATTTAGATCTGTCAGCAGCCATTCATACCCTTGACCATGAGGATATGTGGAAACATCTGCAGGCCCTAGCACACTGCTGATATATAGGTGCCAATTCCCCTTGTTCTGAGAGGACCCAGAGAGGAGCAGTGGGAAAGTGATCTTCTGTCCTGAGGCCTCTCTCATGAAGGGTGCACGCACAGAGGTCTACTTTGTCACCTGTTGTTCAATGTATACATGAGACTGCTGCGGCGGAGGGGTGAGGGGGCTAGTGAAGAGATGTGCAATGTATTCAGCCTCTCTCACTTCTGACTTGGTTCATGCAGTGGAATGAATATTCCAGTGTCTTCATGAGCGTGGGGCTTGGGTGAGGGCTGGCTGATAGTGACTCTGACCAGGGAGGAAAGAAAACTGGTTGGGGGTGGGTACCAGAATTTATGCCACTGCCCCCAGCTGAAGGCCTGTGATTGCTGAAAGACTGTGATTGTAATACAGGAGTGCACACTAGGTGTGTTATTAGATTCTGGTCTTCTGAATGCTCAGGGAATGACAGTGGCCAATGGCACTTTTTTCCTCTCCGCTTGAGACAAGTGTGGATTAATATAATGTGCTCTATCTGGGGCTGTACACTGAGACCACTGGCAAACTGAAGCAGCCAGACTATTAAGTGCAGTTTCACTCTGGAAGCAAATTACCTCAGCGTTCTAGAATCTGCAGTGGGCTCCCAGGCAATTCCTGAGAGGAATCCAAGGTGTTTGCCTTCCCTGTGCAGCCCTCAATGATTTGAGAAGTGGCTACCTGGGAGACAACCCCCTGTCTCCCCCGGTACCATACTGCAGCAGCTATGCTCAACTGAGGTACAGGAGCTGGAGCTTTGCCTTTGAGATTCACTCTACACCCTGGCCTGCCAGAGCCTGGATCTGTTAACAATCCGGGCACTCATCTTCTCCTGGGTATTTAAGGGGTGGGGAGGGTTGAAGAGGTTCTCAGTTCTGTTTCACCTGCTGGTTATGTAAATATTATGTCTGAAAGAGGAAGCCATTGTAATTTTTGTAGGGGGGGGGGGTTAACATTAAATTATGCCTGACAGCTCTGAGCTTAGAGTGAGCACTTGTTTATGCTTCTCTAAATCAGAAAATAATTTAAAAAAATGCTTAAGATGAACTGAAGTATAGAAATATTATTATTATTTATTATTATTAGTGGCTTATGTGAAATGGGCCAGAGGGTTCAGGATACTTCCATTGTGATATGTGTCCTGCAGATTTCCTTTCTTTGTTATCAAAATTAAACAGAAAACAAGTCCACATTTAAAAAAATGTTGTGATGAAACCAGAGCCTTGTTAAATAAAATTCCGTTCCAAAAAGAAAATAATTTTAAACTAGAGCTGGAAAATACTTGATTACACACAAAGCTTTTAGGTCTCAGGTTCACAACTTTTGCAAATCATCATGAATTAGTTTGAGCAGGATAAAGTGAATTGCTTTGAACACACTCTACTTTTAAACAAATTAAAAAACTTCATTGTGAAAAATTGATTCCCAGGCATGTTGTAAAGCCATTTCTGCTTTTCAGATGCCCACAGAGACAGTTTGCACTGTTTGTATAGCGCCTCGCACAATGGGGCCTGATCCATTATTATGGTTCCTAGGTATTATCACAATACCAAGGAATAATAATAATAATAATAATACCAACCATGGGCTCACATGATGAGGAGGCAGCATGCTGGAAGGTATCATTAGGGATGAGTAAAAAATTATTAAAATTGAATGTAGCTATTTATAAGCTACATTTTCATAGGAAGAAGCAATGGGTGCACATGCAAAAAACTCATATTTGCGAATGCCAGTGAGTATTTGCATATGCAAAACTGTTGACTGTAGCTGCTGGAGCTCACAGAGCCTCACCCTGAACACAGAAATGCTCATCTGCATGGTCAACTACAGGCTTGCTGCAGGCAGAGTGGATTTGCCACAATTAATCTGATGATCCTTTGTGTGTTAATCTCTGAGTGCTAGATAGCTCAAGCATTCAAAAAATCAGTCAGTCAAAACAACATGAGATAGTCTTAAAAATCATGAGGGTTTTTTTTGGGGAGGGGGTGTTAAATAAGTTTTAAGTTCTTCTTATTTCCCTTCTGGTCTTGGAGATTTGAAGTCACATTTTCTCCCTTTTCACCCCAATTATGATGGCTGGAAACTTCCATATTTAAAAAAAAAAAGAAAAGTGGAGCTTCTCAAGTAATCACTTGCCTTCAGGAGCTGGGCCTTTGAGGAAAATATTGTGACAGGATAAAAATGCAACAGTTGGCAACAGTGTAATAATAAAGAGCTTCCTCGCCTTGCTCAGGGGAGCACAGGAGCTGTGCGTACTTCCTTGGCATACTAAAAGGGTTGAAGACGTAGGAGAGAGGCAGGACTATCCTTTCTCCCACCAATACTCTTGGCAGCAGAGCTGGCTAGCCAGCTGTCTGTAGGGTGGGTCATAGCAAGCTGGGTGTCTGCCAAGGAGCCATTCTGCAGACTGTCTTCCAGTGTTCCACTTGGAGCATTGCAACGGCACACCACCCCTTCAATATAGGCTGTGCCTTAGGAAGCCCTTAATAAATAAAATGATTGTCTTAGCTTTCTGCCTTCCAGTACTGAGTTCCACACCCTATACACGCCCCACCACACAGACTCTCCAAGGAGCTGCAATTAGCAAATGTAAAAAATATAAATGAAGGCCTGAAGACTAAAATGTATTGATTGGATGGATCCCTCTTTTCTGACAGAGACTGGACCAATGGAAAGCTTTGTTCCTTTTCAATGACATCACTGGCTTCTGTGACAGGCAACTAGCAGAGATTTTTTTTCTACCAATCAGGTACATTCAAAAGGCCTTGATAGAGCAGATACGAAAAGTTAATATTTGGCTTGACAGTGCCCACCATTGTTTTATGAAAAACGGTCACACTGCAGTAGCAAGTTCAAGCAATCGGTAAAGAACATTCTTGAGAAAGTGTCACCGGTGGCTTTGGCAATATTAGCACCATTGTTAGAAAAGTGAAACCAACTAAAAACATGTTTGGTCCTTGTGAGCACAGCCACTCAAATATCTGCCCTTAAGGGCTCTCCAGCCAGTTGTCGTCAGTGCAGCTCTTGCCAAGTTTCCATACAAAGGCACAACCATAGGCATCACATTGTCTTCTTTGTACTACTGCTCTGAGCAGTGAGATGTTTTGCCTTTTGGAAAGGTGGTGCCCTTTCCAGGAAACAAAAGAACAAGGAATATGATGATTTCTGTTTGGCGCTCCAAAGTAACGATCATGTGGTTAATACATACACGGTCCCCAGCAACTCTTGAGGTGGGCATCTACGATGCAGATAAACAAAAACGGAAAGAAAAGAATTAGGTGTTGCCCCCAGAAAAAGTCTAGTTCCAGTGCACATCAAACACAGACACCCCAGCCCCATCATTCAGATTTCCCAGTGCCTGAGCAAGATGAGCCCCTCGGTGAAGAGCAGCTGATTGGGACCCAAATCTAGAGGAGATGCTGGTGGAAAGAGGAAAGATGATCTTGTGGTTAAATCACGACCAACATCCCAAGGCCCTTTCTTTGAAAATTGTCAACTTTTAGTTAGAAAACCTAAAACCTGAAAACCAAACCTCTTTGGCCAAATTTTTAGTTTTTTAATTTTTTGACAAAAAGTCAACATTTTCCATAGGGAAAAGACACAACGTTTTGCAACCAGCTCTAGTTACGATGCATTTGACCATATCATGAAATGTCTCCAGCTATAATAAAATGCAATCAAATCCCATCTTGGGAAGGGAACCATGTGGCAACTCACCCCCCTCCCCCCCGAGTTACTCTTAATAAACAAGTTGCAGTAGCTGTGGAATGTTAGCAGAAATGCCTGTGCTCATAGGTGAAGTATCTTTAACAATAAACACTTTCATACCTGCCAAGTCTACTGGTTTTCCCCATAGACTGCTGCTTTGGGGTCCTGTGTATGTGGATACAGAACCAATCTAGTGTTTTTCTGATGGTGGGCTCCAAGTTTTATGTGTGGGGATTTCACATTAAACCACTGTGTTGTTTGGGTGTGCTAACGGTGATCTTCAAAAATAAATGTATCTGCCCCTTTTTGCTGCTTTCGGGTGTTTAAAGAGAACTTGACAGGCTTGTTGAGCAGTTTCTTTTAGAAAGGGCTGTTTTCTTCTGGTTTTCTATTTTAGAAATATATTGACAGTCTGGAGAGGAAATTTTCCCAGCCCTCAGTTGAAGGCTGCTGTGCTTGGCTATTGCAGCTAGCTAAGTATTAATGGGGGGACTGGGGGGAGAGTTGGTGAAGTGCTGACACCAGGCTGTTTGCTCTCCTGCCAGCTGTCAGCCGGGCTCTTGCCCTGAATAGCTTCTTCACAAAGAGAACTTTTCCCTCTAGTGTTAGTCAGAAGTTTGAGCTAAATCAGTGTTAACACCCCCCCCCCACACACACACACGCTCCAATAAACAGAGTCGTATCCTTGGCCCTGCTGTTTCTCCTTTGCACTGCTCAAGTGGCTAAGCTGGTCTGTCTTCCCCTTCACATAGCTGAATGGCAGAACTGGCTTTATGGCTTTGCCACATGTAGTGACAGAACAGGGCTCCCTGTTGTGCAACTGAAGTGGGGGAACCAGAATTAGCTCAAAAGGTTTAAAACAAAGATGGATCAAAGCCATAAATGTAAAATGTAGATCCAGATCCAAACCTTCTCAAAGTTCAGGGGGATTTCGATCAAGGATTCTGGTCTGGCCCAAGACAGAAGCAGGGACCAAAAGCAAAGTCATTCACCAGATCAGAACTTCCTCAAAGTTTGGGGATGGTTGGATTTGTGGTTTTGATTCAGTTCCATCTCTAGTTTAATAATGACTTTCTGTTTCCCTGACTTCTCTCATAATTCAGGGGAAGCTAAATCCAGATACCCACCCTCTCTGGCAAGACATAATTGTAAGCAAATCTTCCACCGGATTGATTTTTTTGTTTGTTTAACCTCCATCATTCTCAAGTAGATTTCTCATTTTATCTCTGTCAGATTGGAAACGCCCATTGAGGAAGCTTCTCAGGGGCTATATTGGATTGGTCAGGTTGCTGTCTGGAACTGTGATCAAACTGTTTTTGTGGGGGGGAGGAGACAGAGGTGGAGGAACAGGACTAGAAGAAGAAGCTAGAGTTCCAAAGATTGCATTTCCAATGTACAAACTTAAGGGGATCTTCTGAGCTCCCAGGGACACAGTGGATGAAAATGGATTGACATTTCTGCACTTCCTTTTGACATTGCTGGGGCTGATTAAATGGTAATTAGGCTAGAAGCTCTGCTAACTGACACTGCTTCCCCACACTCTTTTACCGCCTCCAGATTTGTCATCATAGAATAAAGCGGATGGAAGCAGTATTGGAAATGCATGCAGTTTTGGCACAGTTAAATTTAGGAGCACAGGCTTTTAATGATTTGTGGTTAAATTGATACAAATCAAATTCCTAGACTGATTTTTGGGGTAGGAGGTGTTAAAGGAAATTGGCAGAAAAGCACTTTATTAGTGAGTGCTAGGTAACACAGGTTTGCTCTCTGGCCTGCGCGTAGGGCACATGGTGTGACAAAGTGGGAATTTTCTGCAATATTTCTATAAATTCCAGGAATGCCTCAGTTTCCCTCTGTATGTTGCATTGCTATTGAATGGGCACAAAGGGATTAACTCTGCTCCTGGAACAGTGCAGGAGACAGGAAGTGTGTGTGTGTGTGTGTGTGTGTATGTGTATGTGTGTGTGCGCGCGCGCTGTCTGGGGAGAATGAATGGAGTAATTAAAGAACTGTCTCAAGCTGACCCAAATCAACAGAAGGTCCAGCAAGACAAAGAGATGCCCCAAGGACTGAAAAATCAACACCTGACAGTAGGAAATGCCAGCAGGTGAGACTTGGGAACTGAGCTGGAGGAAGCCTGGACCAAGGAAGACAAAGGATGAGCAAGAGAGCCAGAGATGGAGTCCATCACAGCTTGGCTGGTCCACCAGGGCACTTGTTTGATGAGGGTCAACTATGGCTTAATTTCTACCTCTCTGTGCTAAGCTGAGAACTTTCAAATTCATTATGCCAGGTTAATAATAAATGGTTACCTTGTTTTGAAAAGGCTGCTTGTGTCTCTGTGAATACTCACTGAGAAGAGTAGAGTACAAACTTCCCGCATGAGTTTGGCTTGGCTGGATTCGCTGCAGGAAGCCACAGAAAGAGACAGGGACTGATGGTGCCAACAGCCCAGTCTTGGAGTCTTGGAGGCAACAGGCTTGCCTCTGTGGAAACGTGTGGATCCTGTAAAGAGGTCACTCCCAGGAGACTGGTGATAGGCTGGGGCATAGACCAGCACCTGGGACTCCGTGCAACATGGATGTTACCCACCCATAGTACAAAAAGAAAATTGCAGTTCTCAGTGACTGGTCTTTCTCTTTAGAAGGGTGGCTATGGGAGATCATAGTGATGACTCTATGTCATGCATTTTCCAGGGTAACTCCCGTTTTAAACTGCATGATGTATTTACGTTTCCTTTTATTTTGGTGAATAAACTATAAACTTCTACTAGGCACCAACTCTGCACCTGCCAAAGTGAGTCCATATGGGTCCTCCCCGATATTTTTACAGCCTACACAATTCAGCTTCATGATCAAAGATAGTCTTTTGTGGTAACAGTCTTGGCTTTTATGACTAATGAACTGGAGGGACTTTTTCTGGTAGAATAGCACAGTTGGAATTTGGTTTTCACCGGAATAATGCTCTTTCTATAATCCCTGTGCTAAGGAATAATCTTTAGCTTTACATCAGTGGGTGGCAAGAATAAGAGTTTGTTTCTGTGAAAACAGCAAACTGAGTATGTCCCCAAATGAGTAAAGTTTCCTTTGCTTGAATTGTCTTCAGTGGATGTTTTCTTAAGTGTGGATGTTGGTGGGTTCATTTAGATGTGGTAGCCCCCGGAAATCTGTTGCATGTTTAGAACATTTACATGTGGTGATTTTTCCCAGTCGATCAGTTACTCCATAGTTATTGTATCAGA
>NW_020664369.1:2525276-2584709 GCF_002925995.2 Terrapene triunguis | reverse complement strand
GTTCTTACCCACGAAAGCTTATGCTCCCAATACTTCTGTTAGTCTTAAAGGTGCCACAGGACCCTCTGTTGCTTTTTCCATAGTTATTGACACTTTGCAATAGAAATAAACAGGCTGGCCTATTGCAAGAGCACCAAGTGAGAATCACAAGTTGAAAAAACATTTTAGTGTTAATGGGTGGGATTCATAAAGATACTTCAGTGTGTAACTCCCACTGATTTTGGAGTAAGGTGCCTAAGTACCTTTGTGAATCCCACCCAACATGTTTATAAGGACCATTGCCTATTCCATAATTAGGGAGAAGGTCGGTTTAGCTCATGATGCCAGTCAGCGAGAATTACAGCAACAGTAGCCTGACAGCAGCATCTCAGCTGGAAGGTGAGTCTTGTGGGACAGCCAAGAGGACTTAGGACTTGTCAGCACTGACCCTTAAACTGCAAAAATGGGTGATAAAAATGGCCTGTCCTCCAGGACATTGTTGTCTGCAAGTACTGGCAGCTCTGTGGCCAGCACATCCCTCGGCCCACGCCGCTTCCCGACGCCCCCATTGGCCTGGAGCGGCGAACTGCAGCCAGTGAGAGCCGCGATTGGCCGAACCTGCAGATGCGGCAGGTAAACAAACCGGCTCAGCCTACCAGGGTGCTTACCCTGGTGGGCCGCGTGCCAAAGGTTGCCGACCCCTGACCTACCTCATGAGAGAAGACTCAAAGAGCTTGGCTGAGGGGAGATATGATTTCTCTCTATAAATACATCAGAGGGATAAATACCAGGGAGGGAGAGGAGTTATTTAAATTAAGCGCCAATGTGGACACAAGAACAAATGGAGATAAACTGGCCATCAACAAATTTAGTCTGAAATTAGGTGAAGGTTTCTGACCATCAGAGGAGTGAAGTTCTGGAACAGCCTTCCAAGTGAAGTAGTGGGGGCAAAAAAACCTAACTGGCTTCAAGACTGAACTTGATAAGTTTATGGAGGGGATGGTATGATGAAACTGCCTACAATGGCGTGTAGCTGACCTGTGATTACTAGCAGCAAATATCTCCAATGTTCCGGTGATGAGACATTAGATGGGGAGGGTCCTGGTCTTTCCCACATGCACAGAGTCTAACTGATCATTATATTTGGCGTTGGGAAGGAATTTTCCCTGGGTCATATTGGCAGAGACCCTGGGTGTTTTTGCTTTCCTCTGCAGCATGGGGCACGGGTCACTTGCAGATTTAACCTAGTGTAAATGGAGGATTCCCTGTAACTTAAAGTCTTTAAATCATGATTTGAGTACTTCAGTAATTCAGCCAGAGGTTATGGGTCTATTACAGGAGTGGGTGGGTGAGTTCTGTGCTGCAGGAAGTCAGACATGATGATCCCTTCTGGCCTTAAAATCTATGAGCCTATGTTATCCATGCTGAAAACAAGCCAGCATTTTCTTATTTATTTGGAGCTAAAAGCTAAGGCTCTTACCCAGTCCTTTCCCAAGCAAACTCTCGTCAACAGTACTAGGTTATCTTCTGTATTGCCTGCTGAGTGCCAATTCCAAAGTACTGGGATCAGTTTTCTTTCTTTCTCTCTCTGGCATACAGAAAAAAAGGCAGCATGAGCTCTCCATGGATGACATCGTAAGGTCCTGACTCTGTTTTTATTTCTGGTCTTAGACAGACGCCTATGGGAATATTTAACATTGTTAATGTTTATGTAACTTTGAGAAAGTAAGCATCTGTGAAAAGCAAACACAGAAGGATATGCGCCTGGCCAAAGTGAAATTGAATGAATAGTTATGGGAAATGCTTGTGGTATTCACCCAGCTCTTTCAGAAAACACAGGGAAAAAAAAACCCCAGTAAATGTAGTTCTCTTGATGGATTTCTGTTTTATTCTACATAGGTTCTTATGCCCGCTTATCACTGAGCACCTTCCAGTAGTGCTTTAAGCAATGTGACTACACATCTGTCATGAGTGATTTCTTCTCTCATCCCCTCCCCAGGCAGAGAAGCGCGTGTGCAGTGAAGTGTTTGTTTTTGGTAGGGTTTTGGGGGGGGGCAGTTTACAATATCTGTACATGGTGTTCTCTGTTTCTGTTAGAGAAGGCAAGGTTAAGGAAGTCCATTTTGCACTAGGAGGGAAGAAAGATGGGGAGGTTTGTGATGGTCCTGAGTTCCTGGGGAAGTTCTGAGGGGGGATTTGATAGCTGCCTTCAACTATCTGAAGGGGGGTTCCAAAGAGGATGGAGCTAGGCTGTTCTCAGTTGTGGCAGATGACAGAACAAGAAGCAATGGTCTCAAGTTGCAGTGGGGGAGGTCTAGGTTGGATATTAGGAAAAACTTTTTCACTAGGAGGGTGGTGAAACACTGGAATGGGTTACCTAGGGAAGTGGTGGAATCTCCATCCTTAGAGGTTTTTAAGGCCTGGTTTGTCAAAGCCCTGGCTGGGATGATTTAGCTGGGGTTGGTCCTGCTTTGAGCAGGGGATTGGACTAGATGACCTCCTGAGGTCTCTTTCAACCCTAATCTTCTATGATTCCACTGTCTCAGGCTGACCCCCAAGCAAACTCTGTGTCCTGTGCAGACAAACTTAGTCTTGATGTCTGGATACAAAAGACAGCATTCACTCGCAGGCAAATGGTTGGGATTTTCTATAGGCTGAAATTTAATTTCAGTGGGAATTGTGTGGCTACAATTATTTTTCCAAATCTCAGCCAACCAAAGAGGGAAGGATAATCTACCAAACACATCTCTGCCCCTCCCCTCTTTCAGGACATACATTTCATTGGAGCTCTTGGGCATGTAGGAGGCATTCTAAACTGAAATACAGGTCTTCTGTTGTTCATGCTGCACATTTGGTATATATGTTCACTTCTGTCACCCATCAGGATCAGCACCATCCTTCCGCTGCTCAGTATTCAGCGCCTGCTGAAGCCACCTGCTTTTGATTACATTGATTCTTCAGTAAAAATGCTTGTCAGCATGAGTACAAGGGTAACAGAGTGCTTTCCCCTTCTCAGCTAACTATAGATCAGTATTTTATACTGAGGCCCTAGAATTGGAGAGGATTTTATTTTCTCCTGCATGCGCAAGACAGGAGGGTGAAATTTGCATAGCCTTTGGCACCGATAGGGACAGCTGTGACAGCGGGGAAATTATTACCTGCTCTTCTCCCTTGGGGTTCTGTCCGTGACAGGGAAATTTCAAATGAGCTGCATAGCAGCCCAGCTCTCCAGGAGATGCTTTGATTCTGTGCATTTCCTGGGTGTCCTGGCCCCATTCCCTCCTCAGCCAGCCCCACCCGCTTTGTGTAAATGAGCCTTTTCCGTGATGTCACAACTGCACAACAAATCAGTTGTGCACCATATTGTGTTTGGAATTGGACCCAAATAGGACTAGGACTCACTCCCAGCATTGCCAAGCCCAAGGGTTCAAAAATCATGAGTCAGGCCCTCACAATCATGAGATTTGTTTTAAAATCAGGTGATTTTTAAAAATAATAAATGTTGGGTTCTTTTTATTTGCCTTCTTGTTGTTGAACCTTTATGGTTTATGTTTCTAAGCTTTTCTCCACAACCCTACAGGCTGGAAACTTACTGTAGGCTGGTGGGCCCAGTCACCAGCCTGGGGGAAAATAATAGGCCAGACCCACTTCATAGCCCTTGCCTCAGTCCGGTCTTTGATAATTGTCCAACACAAAAGAAGAAAAATGTGGAGTGAAACAGGCCCATTGAGATACATTTGGAGCCCCAGTAGAACATGTTTACTGAGACCACAATCCCTCCCATTTCACTTTATTTACACAGATGTTACAGTCATTTTGGGGAACCCCTGAGCTCAGGGCCTCAGTACAATTGTTCTCCCTTTGCCCTCCTCTTGTCAGCCCTGAGTGAAAACATAAAGCAATGGTCCTGTCCTAGCACAGGTTGTGGGTCCTATGGCTTCTGGCAGTTTTGTAGCCAGGGCCTCCATCAAGCCTGGGGCTGTCCACATGGCCTCCTGCCCTATGCAATCCTCCACTGCACTGCCTGCAGCCTGCTCTGTAGTTACAGGAACTGAGGAATGCATTCTCATAGCCCTCTCCTGGTCCCGGTCTACCCTAATGGAGATGAGGCCTTCCTCTGCCTCCTCTAGCTGGTAGTCATCAGACCCAGTTATTTGATGCTGCCCAGCTGGTTCCCATGATTCTGTGCACCACCTGCTGAGCTTCTCCCCAGAGAAGGACTGGCTGCTCCAAGGTCCCTGTGGCACTTGCAAGGGGAAGCACACACCCTGTTACACTTACTTTAAAAAAAAGAAAAGAAAAAGCAAAGACACCTGAGATTCTCACATAACCTCCTAACTGCAGGAGCTGAGTCTATAATAAAAACACCAGATATCAGGAGATGCAGGATTCACTTGTGAACATTGGCAACACTGCAATACTCACCACTAGCTATCATGACACTAACACAGTTCGTCGCGGTCTGCACTGACTGGTTATTTGTGAGAGACCAGGTGGGTGAGGTAAAATCTTTTATTGGACCAATTTCTGTTGGTGAAGGAGACAAACTTTCAAGCTACCCAGAGCTCTTCTCCAGGTCAGCATTATTAATTATTATTATTCATGAGCATTATGTCTGCTAACTCGACTCTTTATACTTGTGCTTGAGCGTGATATCATTTTGTAACATGACATACAGTAGCCCCGCTGACTTGTATGAGAGTTGGCAGGGTCAGGCCCAGTGGGTTTTTTTGCTCATTAGTGAAAAATACACACTAGAGATGCCTGAGAACTGGGTTTTTCATTTTGTTGGAAAATCAGTAATTTTGAAAAAAAAAAAATTCATCCTGAAACAGAACAAAACCAAAAAATTTCATGTGAAACAAAGTTGTAGAAAAATGTTTTTTCATATCTATCAAAATGTTTTGATTTTAACATTTTTTTTTAAATTTTATATAATACAAAATTAAGAAATTGAAAAAAAGCCATGTGGAAACAGTAAATGGAAACCTTCCATTTTGACCTTGTCAAAATACTTTTATTTTTCTTTGTGAATTAAATTTTCTCAAAATTTACACATTTCTGTGAAATGGTTTGCTTTCAACGAATCAGCATTTTGCAATGGAAAACCGTTTGCTCTGAACATTTCCAAGCAGTTCTAGTAACAACAGAATGCTAGTTTCTGGTACTGATCTCACATACTCTAGCATAAATCAGAAGTAACTCTGCTAAACGCAATGGCGTCACACTGGTGGGAGGGGAATCAAAATCAGTCCTTATATCTTTCCCTCACTTCATATGACAGAACCATTATTACTTTGGGAGTGGACGACGGGGATGGATCACTTGATGATTGCCCTGTTCTGTTCATTCCTGCTGAAGCACCTGGCACTGGCCACTGTCGGAAGACAGGATACTGGACTAGATGGACCTTTGGGCTGACCCAGTAGGGCCATTCTTATGTATTTCTACAGTATACTTGCCTTACTTGTGTAGAGCTTGTTTACACAGCACCACAGTATTACCTACAGAGGTGTGAATTATAAAAACACTCTAATGTGTTGTGCTCTAACTGCTCCTGTGTAAACCCTGCTGGTGTGAACTAAGAGGTACCTCTTTTGTGCTGATGTAGTCCCATTTCAAACAAGACTATTTTAACCCCCAAATGGGTACATTTTAGTTCATGCCAGTTGCATTTACCCAGGGCAATCAGAGCACAGCACATTAGAGCACTCTACCATTCACACCCTGTAGAGCACACTGCAGCTCCGTGTAGACAAGTCCTGAGTCCTGAGACAGATCTTTGATCTGGTGGTGGGCCAAAGCTAGTAGTGTCACCAATATACAGCCTCAAGCTGAGCCCTACTAATATGTAACATTTCACATGAGCAGCTACAGCTGGAGCCTGATTCTTTGCTGCCTTGCAGCTTGTGCTGTCATATATACCTATTTAAAGTGAATGTAGAGAGGAAGGATAGTCTTGTAGTTAAGGCTGTGGACCCAGGACATCTGGCTTTGTTTCCGTCACATAGTTTGTGTGTGACCTTGGGCAAAGTCTTACACCTCAGTTCTTCACCTGCCAACTTGGGATAATAGTACTGCCTTCCTCCCACTCATTGTCTGTCTTGTCTATATAGCTTGTAAACTCTTTGGGACAGGGATTGTCTCTCACTATGGCTACACGTACACTTAGTACAATGGTGTCCTGGCCTTGGGGTTCCTGTAGTGTAAATAATGATTGTGCTTTACAGTCACTTTGCACAGCTCTAAATGACTAAACAAGGACTAAGGCAGTGGAGAATCAGGCCCTCAGTGCTCAGTAATTGACTCAAGAGCTGGCACAAGCATAGTCTAAAAATACAGGAGTCAAATGAATACCGTCACGGGGTGCTGGACAGAAAGCTTTTGATTTAAACTGGTGACTCAGACATTATTTCCCGTTCCTGACTTTAGTAAAGCTCTGCAGAGGGGCACTGCTTTCCCAATCGTACAAAGTCGGTTTTATTGCTGCCATATGCTGGGAAATGTTTTTGATCGTGTCCATGCAGAATGTGATTAGATCTGTTAAAAATTAATTCGCTCCTTTCATCTGAAAACTTGTTGAGAATACCAGTGCTGGCAGTTTGTTTACCACGATACAAGATAGTGATTTTCCCCTGTGGGCCTGATTCTCTGTTGTCTTGCACCTTGTGTAGTTATTTACAGCAGGGCAAAGTAGTTGCAGAATGGTACCATTCTGATTCAGTAGCATTTTACAACCACTTTGCACTGCACAGGGCGTAGGCCAATGACGAATCAGATCCATTGTTATTTGCTGATAGATGATTAGGGATGGAATACTGCCCAATACACCTCTCCCCCAGCTTATGTCTCTGCTTTTGTTGCTCTCACCCACAGCTACACTAATGAACTATATCTCCTCCTTGCATTTACTTCTCCCTCTTCTCCCCATCTGCCCCGTACACCTGGAATGCCCTCTCCACCGTATCCAGGCATCCACACACTCCTCACTTAGATTCCTTCTGAAAACTCACTGCTTCTACCAGCTTTCCAAATGCTAATGTGTGTCAATCAGGATGTCACTGCAACAAACAAAACCCTCTCCTGAACTAGTACCTTCCAGATCTCCCCCAGAGTTCTTGTCCATTGGTTTGTATTATAAGCTCCTTTGGGTATGGACTCTTACTTTAGGTCTTTTATATAACCAAGAGTTACATTAACAATAATGATTCTTATAAGAAAGAACAATTAATGGGAGAATCTGAAGCATTTTGTTCTAGAAAGTACCCAAGAGTTTGAACACAGAAACTGATGTGGAAATTTTGACATTAATTTTGTCCTCCACTCAGTCTTCTCCAATTCTCACCTCCCTTGCTTTTCCCCTCTTCCCAATGCATTTAGTTCCCTAGCCACTGATGAGTGTACATTGCAGATCCCCCTCTGTGGCTATTATTTGTTACAGTCCCAAGTTACGGAACTATGACTCCTTACCTCAAGCTATAGCAGCTCATGTTTTTAGCTCTGGAGGTCCCCGCTTGAATCCCCAGTGTGTTGGCCAAAAAGGCGGCCATCACACAAACACGTCTTACTTGGCTTAGTGCTTATGGCTGTGTGTAGTCCCATTGGTGTCAATAGGACTACTAATGGTAGCGAGTATCCTTACCTAGCAGTAAGCACGATTAGGGGGGAAAAGGCGAATTGTGGAGATTCCAAAGCAAGAGTGAGATCATTCCCCACCTCCTACCACAAAAGATCAGTACTACACAACTGACTAACTGATAGATCTCAGAATGTAACTGAAAACGGGGACTCATCATCGAGTGGGTCTGTTTCCAGTGGTGTCCCATGGGGATCGGTTCTTGGCTGTAAGCTATTTAACGTTTTTATTAATGACCGCTGCAAAATCCTACCTCAGTGCCTCATCGTGGTGCAGCGGTGACCCTGGCCGTCTGACAACTATGGTAGCGGGGCATATGCCCTGGTAGGTTTAACCATGCTACAAAGGTGTCGGACTATCTAATCCAAGGAGGGGGATTGCTCTCTCAGAGGAAAGAGCGTTTTTCCTTCTCCTTAGAGGTTGAAGGCTAGCTAAGCTTGAGGAAGTACGTATGCCTGCCCGCCTAGCCAGTGGGATGGCTTAAAGTTAACGACTAAAACAACACGAGTAAATGGATCTTAGTTCCCTGCGTGTCATCAAACCATTCTTCGGTGGTGGAGTGAAAATTGAGTGACAAGAGGTTGCTAAAAATGTCAGGTGCTAGGCCAACATGGAAAAGGACAACCCTCACTGTGTGTACTTACAATTGTAGGTCACTGGCGAGGGAGGAAACGTTAAACCATCTGATGGAGGAGAAGAAAAGGATAATATGCGATATCCTTGGTATCTGCGAAACCCGACGAAAGAAGGAGTTGGAAGTCAACTGGAAGGATGGAAGCACTGTGAGGCTCGGAAAGGGAGATGGCGCTAGAAACGTTGGAGGAGTTGGATTTATTGTTAGTAAGGATTGGGTTTCGAAAGTCATATCATGCCAGCTAATAACATCACGTATTGGTGTGCTGCATCTTCAGATGGAGTCAAAAGCTAGCCTCAAGTCATCCAGGCCTACGCTCCCACAAGTGCAAGTGAGGACGAAGAAGTGGAAGAATTCTACCAAGAACTCAAAAGAGCCCTCATGCAAAAATCCACTTACACTGTCACGATGGGAGATTTCAACGCTAAGGTTGGGCAAAAAGTTCATAGGGAGATACAGCAGCGGCGAAAGAAATGAAAGAGGAGAGAGGCTGGTAACGATGGCAGAAACGAAAGAACTGTACGTGGCAAACACCTGGTACAAAAAGAAGATTGCAAAAAGGTGGACGTGGATCGCGCCAAACGCGAACAGTAAGAATGAAATCGACTATATTTTAGTCAATAGAAGGCACATCGTTCAAGATGTCTCTGTGGTGCAGCCCTTCAACACCGGCAGTGACCATCGCCTGCTTAGAGCGAAGTTGATTTTCGATGAAGTAGTGGAAAAGAAAGCTTTACAGATGGCAAACAGGAAACAGCGCCCGAACACATTCGATGAAGCAAAGCTGAAGAAAGCGATTTCTGGGTTTGACTGGAACCAGACGGAAAAGTGTGATGAGGACTATAGTATCTTTGCTGACAAGCTAAGACGTTGCATAAAAGCAGCTGAAATTGAAAAGATGAAGAAGGCAAAGGGAAGAATCTCGAACGAAACAAAAAGCTTGTTAGAGAAGCAGAGAAATATGAAAAGGAGCTCAGATAACAACCTCAAGTACTCCACTCTGTGCAAGCTTATACGGCAAAAACTGAAGGATGACTTTGAGAACTTCCAGAAAGAAAAGCTCCTTAAAACAGCTGAATCATGCAAAAGCCTCAGGACATGCAAGCGGGAATTGGTGCTGTATAGATTGAGCGTAACAGCATTGAAGAACAAGGATGGAGAGACAGTAATTGACAGAGCAGGGATGGAGGAGGTCTGCAAGGACTTCTATACAGAACTGTTCAAATCAAGAATCAACGTCCCTCTCCCAACGCTCCAAGAGTCAGAAGAACGCGTCCCCCCAGTAATCGTCAGCGAAGTCCGAAGCGCACTACACCAGATGAAGAAGGGAAAATCTCCAGGCAAAGATGGAATAACATCCAAAATGATTTCTGCAGGAGGCGAAAAACTTTGGAAGGCTTTTGCTTTAAGATTCAGTCGATATCTCGAAGAAGGAAAAATACCATCAAGCTGGAAGGAGTCGAATACCATCTTGCTGTACAAGAAGGGGGATAGAGAAAATCTTAAGAACTATCGCCCTATATGCCTGCTCTCTCATATCTATAAACTCTTTACAAAGGTGATAATGAACCGACTCTCGCAGAGTCTGGATGAACAACAGCTGAGAGAGCAGGCAGGATTTCGAAGAAATTTCAGCACAATTGACCATATATTTACCCTTAGCCAGCTCCTAGAAAGAGCGAGGGAATACAAACTCCCACCGTGCATTGCTTTTGTCGACTATGAAAAGGCCTTCGATAGCGTCAAGTTCAACGCAATAATAAAGGGGCTCGCAGAGCAGGGCATTAACACACAGTACATCAGTTTGTTGAAGGAAGTGAATACTGGATGTACAACAGACATTACTCTCCTCGAAACTCCCCTCCGCATCCCAATCGAGAAAGGCGTAAAGCAAGGAGATACGATTTCACCAAAAGTATTTACCGCCTGCCTTGAAATGGTTATGAACAAGATCAATTGGAGGAGTGGTGTTAATATAAATGGAGAATGATTATCTCATCTCAGATTCGCAGACAACATCGTGCTAATTGCCAAAAGCACCAACCAACTGCAGAGCATGCTACGAAGACTTGACAAGAAAAGCAGTCAGGTCAGTCTGAAAACGATCCGTTGCAAAACGAAATACATGCGATCAGACGTCTTAAGAAAAGCCCGAGTAACAGGAGAAGAAATTGAAGAAGTGGAACAGTACGTATATTTGGGCCAAGAAGTTAATATGCGCCAAGACATGAACGGAGAACTCTCGCGAAGGATTCGGGCAGGATGGTGTCTGTTTAATTCCATCAAGGACATCCTCAAAGGAAAAATCGACAAGACCACATGTACAAATAACTTCAATTCAACAGTGCTGCCAGCCATGCTCTATGGAAGTGAAACCTGGGCACTGACGAAGAGAGAAGAACAGCGGCTGTCGGTAGCTGAAAGGGCAATGGAACGAGCTATGTTGGGAATTTCCCTTCTGGATCGTATCCCAAATGAAATGATTAGAGAACACAGTGGTGTGAAAGATATTGTCTTGGAAAGCAGATATAATAAGATACAATGGGTGGGCCACATAGCACGGTTCACGGACAATAGGTGGACCGCAATCATTACTGAGTGGTACCCGCGAGAACAGAAAAGACCACCTGGTCGGCCTCCAAGAAGATGGGAAGATGACATTGTTAAACGTTTCAGATGAACATGGAGAAGAAAGGCAAGAATGCGAGAAGAATGGCGGATGTGTTGTGATCGGCGCAGTCTTAACGACAGCTGAAGACCGATCGATCCAGGTGATCCAGGTGATTAATGTCCTGGAAGAAAACATAAAATCATCACTGATGAAGTTTGCACGTGACACAAAAATTGAGGGAGTGGTAAATAGTGAAGAGACAGGTCACTGATTGAGTGGTAAGCTGGGTGCAAGCAAGCAATATGCATTTTAATACAGCCAAATGTAAATGTAGATAAAGAATGCGGGCCATATTTACAAAATGCGGGACTCTATCCTGGGAAGCAGTGCCTCTTAAATGGTGGATAATCAGCTGAACATAAGCTGCCAGTGTGATACTGTGGCCAAAAGAGCTAATGCGCTCCTGGGGCACTGAAACAAGCGAATCTCGAGAAGGAGTCGAGAGGTTATTTTACTTCTAGATCTGGCACTGGCTTGACTGCTCCTGGAATACTCTGTCCCGTTCTGGTGCCCACAATTCAAGAAGGATGTTGATAAATTGGAGAGAGTCCAGAGAAGAGCCATGAGAACAATTAAAGGATTAGAAAACCTGCCTTATAGTGATAGACTAAGGAGCTCAATCTATTCATCTTAACAGAGAGAAGGTTAAGGGGTGACTTGATCACCGTTTATAAGTATCTACGCGGGGAACAAATATATCATAATAGGCTGTTCAATCTAGCAGAGAATGATATAGTACTATCCAATAGCTGGAAGTTGAAGCTAGACAAATTCAGACTGGAAATAAGGAATAATATTGTAACAGTGAGAGTAATAAACCGTTGAACCAATTTACCAAGGGTTGTGGTGGATTCTCCATCACTGACAATTTTTTAATCAAGACTGGATGTTTTTCTAAAATATACACTCAGGGAATTATTTTGGGGAAGTTCTATGGTCCGTGGTACACAGGAGGTCAGAGTAGATCATCACAATGGTCCCTTTTGGCCTTAGACTCTATGTGTATGTCTACACTGCAATCAAACACCTGCGGCTGGCCCGTGTCAGCTGACTCGGGCTCACAGGGTGTGGGCTATGGGCTGTTTAATTGTGGTGTAGACATTCCGATTTGGGTTGGAGCCTGGCTCTGGATTCTCAGGGCTCCAGCCCAAGCCCAAATGTCTAACACTGCAATTAAACAGCCCCATAGCCTGCGCCCTGTGAGCCCGAGTCAGCTGACACAAGCCAGCCATAGGTGTTTAATTGCAGTGTAGACATAGCCTATGAATCTTTTATTTGAAAAACCATGTTGTTGCTTCTCCTGCCAATCTCTGACTCAGCCGCAACTGGATATATTTCTGAGAATGGAGGAGTTTTTCCAGTAATAGAGCTTGAGATTGTCACATAACCTAAGGGTGTTACTTAACCATCCAGCTTCCATGGACTATCAATGGAATCTAGACATGTAACTCCCTTACAGCTTTTTGGAAAATCCCAGACTGCATGCCCTGAATACGTTTAGCACGAAACACTGAACAATTGTCGTTAACATTCACTTTGAGCAAAAGAGCTGGGAATAGGATCTAAACTCATTTGACTTTTCTCTTCCCAAACAGTGAACATTCATTCCACTGAATGGTGCTTTCCTGGTAAACACTCACTAAACTCTACGCCTTTTACAACATATTTCACAAAGTGATGATCTTGACTGATGCAATGAAAAGCCAGGCCATTTCAGGAGTCTCAAAATATCTTGGAATACCAGAACATTATATGAAAAACTGGGATTATTTTAGTAAAGCCAAGATATGTGGTCTCATGATCCCTCCCTTCATTGCAGCCCAAGGAAGGTAAAAGTAGCATCCCACACTGTACATAGTTTTGTGTGGGTTTTGGGATGGGGAGCGCAGGGGAATATTTCACTCCTTCAAGTGCCTTTGGAAGCCCCAGGAATCTCCACAACTTTCCTGTCTTCCTTTTTACCCCTATGTTGACCAAACCAGCTTTCCATTCAAGGAGCACTGGATGTAGTTCTTTATTGAACGTGTGAAGACATTCTTGAGCTACCCTGTGTGGTATTTAGAGAACACCACAAGGACCTCCCTTTCCAAGAGGCTGAAGATGCTTCCCATGCATTTGCCAGCTCAGAAGCAAGGGACTAAACAGGAATTTTATATTCAGATCCGTGTACACTCTGCATATAAATATGTAGTTCGCAGGAGTGTAGCATTGGTATGTATATAACTCCAATGCATTTCCCACACCAGTGGGGAAGATATACCGAGTTAAATAATAGCATGCAAGAATAGACCTATTTTCTTGTATAACTATCCCATTCCAGCCTTCTCTCATTGCAACCACCATTGCTATATCTAAATATTAATAGTTGAAGGTGCCAACATTTCACAGATTCACTTGCCCACTTCCAGCTACAGAACGTTAAACCTGCAGCCACTTGTAAAAAACAACAACAACTGGGCATGACTCATAAAGGTCCTGAATGTGTACTACAAGCTTTTATAATGATGGCTTCTCTTAAGGAAAAGAAACTATCCTATGAACAAAGAGCTCCAGTGTTAGTTTATGCTCAGATGCTGCACAGAACATGTCAATATGTTGCTTCTAGCCATCAGCAAAGGATAGAAATAAAAAAAATCCCCCAAATTTCCTGAGTTTTATTAGCAAACACATATTACATTTCAAATGACAAGACTCAGATGTGGTAAATAAACTCTGCGTCATTGCTGGAGGAAGTGGGGGACTGGCTGGTTTTGCCTCTGTACAGCAAATTTACAGAAACTACATCTGAATGATGCAATTTTTGTAGCACATAAACATTAAAAGCAACATCGGCTGCCTACAGTCAGATCCTACATTTGTTAACAATAGTTCTTCAATAAAACAAGATGCATTTTCAGTCATGCTGGACACCTGCAGCTCTCACTGAAGCACCTCTGAATATCAGCCCCAGATCTCAAAGACTTATCTCGTCTATACTGTGCACACACACATACTATGGAGCGAGCGGGAGATCCTGACTTACTGGACCTTCTCTATTCAAACTCCAGATTTAGCCAAGTTCCTTAAAGTTTCTCAGGTTTGCACTTAGCCTTTCCACTGCCAGCCAACTATGCAGACAAACCAGGTTTACAGGGCCCATGCTAAAGCCAGCTAGTATCTTTTTAAACCATGGGAGCTGACTGTGCATTCTTTGACGTCCACACATGAGGACTGAGACTCAGGTCACAGGCAGTAAGGGTTAACAAAGGAATTACTCCAAGTGAATTAAACCATCTTACTATTGCAGACTCCTGTAAACTAATAGGGACACCTATTGCAGACACTAAAAGTTGCTGAAATTCTACCCTTATAGTCAGTATATTTTTGGATCTCTGTATTTTTGCCCATGGCAAACATACATAAGGATACAGTGGGATTCATTTTTAGCCTGGTGCAAGGATAGCTACATAAATCAAACTTTTGTTCACAGAAATATTTAGCACAATGTTCGCTGAAAACATAAGCTCTGTTTGTCAGTTCATTGTTGGCTTTGAAGCTGCTTCTTTAAGCACAAGAGTTGTCCTGTGGTTAAGGCATGTGACTTGGAGTCAGGGACATCTGGCTTCTCTTCCCAGCTTTGCCGCAGACTTGTTATGTGATCCTGAGGGGGTTATGTGACCATCTCTGTGACTCAGTTTCCTCATTTGTCAAATGAGAATGAGACTAGTTCCCCTTGCTATTTCAGAAGGGTGCTGTGGGAATTAACGAATGCTTGCAAAGCGCTTTGAGAAGCTCACATATAAGATACGTTAAAGCACATGGTATTGTTGGACATTAAAACATTTGCTCAGTGCAACGAATGACATTTCACTTTGGGGAACAAAGCACCTGTATAGCGTGCCTGTTCCATGCTCTGTGCACCACGCAAGCCCCACACTAAAGGCTTAACTCACGTCTGTGACAGAGGAATACAACCCAGACTTCTGACTCCCAGTCTCCTGCTCTAACTATTAACCCGTGTCCCAGGAATTACTGCTTAATCAATGCACCACCATGTTCTTCAAATGTAACCGATTGGAACCCCTCCTCTCTGAGAGACCCTAAGGCAGTGGTTCTCAAACTTTTGTACTGGTGACCCCTTTCACATAGCAAGCCTCTGAGTGCGACCCCCCTTATAAATTAAAAACACTTGTTTACATATTTAACACCATTATAAATGCTGGCGGCAAAGCGGGGTTTGGGGTGGAGGCTGACAGCTCGCGACCCCCTGAGGGGTCCCAACCCCCAGGTTGAGAACCCCTGTCCTAAGGTGTCTGGCTCAGCCCTCAAAATGAGTGGGGCAGGTTAAGGAGGTTAAGCTATATGGAGATGTGCTCAGTCAGCAGCGCTGACGGGGCTCCCATGTCCGAACCCCTGGTGGTGAATCTTTCCTCCCCTAGCACAGCTGTCCCCAGGGGCGCAATAGGATGCAAATGGCCTTCCCAATGGTGAATCTAGCTCCTGTACTTTTGGATGTGGACGGCAAGTATCAAAGGCCAGGGGAGGCTAAGCCTCCCATAACCCAGGCTGTGGCCCCACCCACGCTCCGTCCTGAGGCCCCACCCTTGCTCCCCATCTCCCCTGAAGCTGGCGGGGGCTCAGCGCCAGTGAGCAGCTTGAAGCTCGGGGCTCATGCTGGCGGCCAGGGGCCGGGGTGGCCTGGGGCGGCTTGGGGCAGCCGACGACCCCGTGCTCAGGCCAGCCAGTGGCCCGGGGGTTGGGCTGGCCCATGCAGCTGGGGTGGGCTGGCCAGTGACTTGGGGAAGCTGGGGCAGGCTGGCAGGACTCCTCCAGCCGTGGGGGTGCAGCCCGGGCCTCCGGCGGGGGGCAGGGGTGGGGCCTCGGGCTGCTGGGGCAGGGCTGGGGGCTTCACCCGCCGCCCCTGGTGTTTATCCAAACCTCTAAATCTTTTGAGGTTTGCCAACTGCTAATTTATATAGGATTAATTGTAAGGAGGTCCCCAAAATGAAACCTTGAATCCAAACACCACAGATCTTTGGGGAGGAGGTTTGTATCCAGCTTGAAACTTTGTAATTGGCTCCTATATCCGTAAAAGGAAAACTGAAACTCAGCTGCTTTAGGAAAGCTCAACACTGGGTTCAAACTGGTGCCATGGTCTTATCTCTAGTGATTTTACAGTAAGTCATTTGAACTTGTGCATGTACTTGTATATGAATAACTAAGAGAGCGTGAGAATGTCTGACTCTTCTACGCACCTGTTGGTTTTAATGCCCTGTGTCGTAACCAGACTAGGTTTAATAAAAGATGTTATATAGCCCATTTATTTTGGTCAAGAGTTTTTTGCAATGCAGTTTGATTTGCCTGTGCACGATAGATTACACTGGACAGTTCCCCATTCAACTCCAATGTTTTAACATCATAGATCACAACCTTGTTTGTTTCAGAATGAAGCAGAACAACCCCTCACCCGCCCACCCTCAGTGAATACAGTTGCTTTATTGTTAGATAATTAACCTTTTCTTCCCCCAGCAGTAAATGAAGTGCAGAGCTTCGTAATTGGTGCTTCTGTTGTCTTTGACTTCTTATGAACCCCTGAGGGGGCATTCAATCATTATTAGGGCTGGATTTTCAATGTGACACATAGCTCTTTATCCCTTACTATTTATCCTGAATAGAGATGCAGCAGAAATCAATAAAATGAAGGCTTATTACCCAGAACTGAATAGAATTTGGATGCCAAAAGACACGTGGCTCTGAAGTGTTAAAAAGACAGAGGTCACTGATTGGGCCACAGAGTTTAGTGAGAAAACATAATTCTCATTATGGGGTGAGTACTTGAATCTCAGTGAAGTTTCAGTGCCTGGTTAGGAGGAAAGTGGGAGTAATTCTACTGACTAATGAACAGTCCCAGGGTGTTGGGCAAAGTGGCATCCAATTTTTGAAAGAAAAGTTAGTGCATGAGGCCTTAAAGTGTAACCATACAGATATGAAGCTATCCTAGAGGGGCTTGATGCCACAAGCCTTCCTCATGTAAGCAGTCCCAGAGACAGCAATGTAAATGCGTTTTTGTGAGTAAAGACTGCTCACATGAATACCTATTTCATAGAACTGGAAGGGACCCCTGAAAGGTCATCGAGTCTAGCCCCCTGCCCAGGGCCGGTGCCAGGGTTTTTGCCGCCCCAAGCGGCGGGGGAAAAAAAAAAAGCTGTGATCACCAGCAGCTCCACTTTCTTCTTTGGCAGCAAGTCCTTCCCTCCAAGAGGGACAGGGACCCTCTGCCAAATTGCTGCTGAAGAGCCTGACATTCTGCCACTTCCCCAAGCACCTACTTGCTCAGCTAGTGCCAGCCCTGCCCCTGCCTTCACTAGCAGGACCAAGTACTGATTTTTGCCCCAGATCCCTAACTGGCTCCCTCAAGGATTGAGCTCACAACCCTGGGTTTAGCAGGCCAATGCTCAAACCACTGAGCTATCCCTCCCCCTTGCAAAGTTGGGCTCTTGGTGTGAAGACAAATTATATGGACCACCTGCCAGGGCACAGGGGCATTTAGTCTTTAGGTCATAAAAGGGCTGTGGTTTCTTGAGAACTGGATGTTATTCATTAACAGACATCACCATTTGCTAGCGATTAAAAATACTGTGAGCAGGAACTGCTTTCCTGCTTCCCAGCAGCTGAGCAAACTGGATTGTGTAATACCAATCCAGCTCATGGTCTGGCACTGGAGTGTAACACAATTTGAGGTGTAGTTCCCATAAGATTTGTTGCTGCTTATGTACCTTACTTGGATTTAAGCTACATTTTGGTTTTCAGATAAGTGTGACAACAATACGAATGCAACAGGATGGATGGGAAAAACAAAACAAAACATTTAGCTTCCAGAATTATAGGAAGAAGGAAAAGAGGGATTTTACAGGCTTTCCTAAACTTCCTTTTTGACCCATCCTCTTCCTTAATTATATAGACAAATTCTGAACAGTAATCAGAATAATCAGGCATGCTACTGGTTCACAATCACAATTTACTGAGGAACAAAGACTGTGCTTTGGTACAGGCACTCCACTCAGAAGACCTCCATTCAGTTCCCAGCACTGCCACAGGCTTGGACATGGATCCACCACCTACTGGAGTAAATGAAAAGGCCCCCACAAGCATTGGATTGGACCCTAAACACATATACATATACAATCAAAAACCTGTACTGAACTCTCAAGAAGCGCACATGCTTAATGGAGTCACTGCATTTTGTTGTTGCCACTATAAACCTTAATTGAAACCATGTGTGTCTAGAAGATGTCACACTAGCTCCAGCATATCAGTGCATGTTTATATTTAATGTTCTGTTCTTTTTTACTAGTGCAGAGGAGATGTTCAACAGGAAACTGTGGCTCAGTCCTGCCCCCTCCCCAGTGAATTTCCTATTGAGCAACGGGAGCAGGACCCAGCCTTTGGGGAGTCAGAACTAACTCGGCTATTGGTGTGTTACCCAGTTGTGGCCAGATTCTGTGCTGCTCAGACAGCAGGGCATGCAAAAAGCTTCCCTTCATGCAACCGCTGCTCAATGGCAGCACACAACAGCACTTCACACTCTGGGGACTGCACCCTTCCACTTGTCCATGGGGATCAAGGCAGCTGGAAGGGATGGGTTGGAGAAGGGCCATGCCTTCCCCTTCTGCAATAGGCCACAGAGCAGGGTCAGCATGGAAAGGGGAACATTCGGTGCCAGGCTAATGACCAGTGCGAAATGCATGCCCTATTCAGGGAGCAGCACTTGTGGATTTGTGTTTACTGAATTACAATCTTCCCATTGCTCCTCCTGGTGGTGTACTCTGTACCCCCACCCTCCACCCCAGGGTACTCTGTACCACCCCTTAGAGTTGGTGGCACAAACAGTCAAGCCCTTTGTTATTAGCATGAGTACAAAGGCAGGATCCTGCACATCCTTCCATGTGTGAGCAGGCAGTGGGGCTGCTTACAGGATGGAGGCATTGCAGGCTTAGGCCCATCATCTCTGGAGTGGTCCCATTTCTGCTTTGTTAGGTTATTTTTTGTACGGCCCTGCAATCAGGAAACCATCCAGGGAAGGCAATAAGATATGTCAGGTTTCATTACCATCCTGCAGTCTGAGAAAAGAGCAAGGATTAAACAGCCACGTTCTCACAGTTTTCGGCTTTCATCTGCTTTTGTGCAGGGAGCAGCATTTCAAATGTCACAACTTTCTCCTGCATATCAGGGGAGGCCGGGCCTCAAGTAGAAGGTATAAAGTATTTTGTTTATTCAGGAAAAAGATAACAATCGTGCAGTTAGGCTGGATTTGAAAGCCTGAGGTTTCATTAGGGAAACTGATTTCAGTTTATGAAGAAAAAAGGAAATTTTAAACAAAACTGTTCCAAGACCTCTCATTCATGAGTTTAACTTTTGCCAGTTGTGCTTAAACAATTTCCCATTAACATTCCTTATTCAGTCCTGTAAATGGAGAAAGCAAATAAACACGGGGTCAGTGCCTGATGTGTTAGTCAGTGATGCTGTACTTGATTTTTAAAATGCTGTCAGCCAGGAGGGAGGTGTCAGCTACATTGTGGATAATAGTAGGGCCAGATCCTTTGGCTGTGTCTCCACAGAGCCCAGGGTAGGGGCAGCAAAGATGGCTTTATGCCACCGTTGAGCTATTCAGACGCTGGGCTGATGTGACTCCTCCCTCTCCCATTCTAAGTCAGAGCAACCTCAGGAGCTGCTCTAACCTGAGGCTGCCTTTCCTTTGCCTGCAGGCTGCACTGCAGTCTAAAATCTTTGGGGCAGTGAGTGCTATGGCTACTCATCTTCCCATTTCTGGCACGCCCCTTTCTGCCAGGGCAGGTGGGACGATGGGGAGCATAGGGCCACTAACATTAGCCCTGTGCTGCAGGAATTCTCACGCCACCCCTCATAGCTCACTTAGGCTTGGTCTACACTTACCCCCCAAGTCGAAGTAAGGTACGCAAATTCAGCTACGTGAATAACGTAGCTGAATTCGACATACCTTACTTCGAACTTACCGCGGTTCAGACGCGGTCCACACGCGGCAGGCAGGCTCCCCATCGACTCCGCGGTACTCCTCTCGTTGAGCTGGAGTACCGCAGTCGACGGCGAGCACTTCCTGGTTCGATTTATCGCATCCAGACCAGACGCGATAAATCGAACCAGGAAGTTCGATTTCCAGCCGCCGAACTAGCGGCTAAGTATAGACCAGCCCTTAGGGTATGTCTACACCCAGCCGCTAGTTCGGCGGCTGGGAATCGAAGTTCTGGGTTCGACTTATCGCGTCTTGTCTGGATGCGATAAGTCGAACCAGGAAGTGAGCGCCATCGACTGCGGTACTCCAGCTATACGAGAGGAGTACCGCGGCGTCGACGGGGAAGCCTGCCTGCCGCGTGTGGACCGAGGGAAGTTCGAACTAAGGTACTTCGACTTCAGCTACGTTATTCACGTAGCTGAAGTTGCGTACCTTAGTTCGAATTGGGGGGTAAGTGTAGACCAGGCTTTACAGCCTCTATGTGTTGCAAGCATGGCATGTGGCTGCTGAGGCAAAGGCTAGAATCAGACCTGTGCTTGGTCAGTCCAATAAGCTGTAGAGTTTGCACAGGAGCAGATTGGGAACTGCATTGTGGACTTGGCACAATACTGGAGTCGCAGAGGGAGAACCACCCCTCCTTTTGCAAAAGTGCCACTAGATCTCTTCTGCAAGAAAGCACCTCAGGACACTGAGTCCCTGCAGTCCAGCACATGTTTCTGCAATACTTGGGTGTTCGGTCAATGCTTCCTCTCCATGTGCTGACCAGTAATGTATTGCCAAGATTAGAATGATGGGCTTCTGCAGAATGGTCCCGCTTAACATGTGATAAAACGCCTTGTACCTTGTTCAGGGCTGTGCGGATGCAATCCAGTGGGGAGCGCGCGTTACAAGTCCTCCTGCTGTGCTGATCCCTAGAGGATACCATTTGTTACAAGCAGCAGCTAAGGTGGCTTGGTTCTCTAGCTATAGCACCTCAGGTTTTAGTTCTGGAGGAGCCCTAGTTCAATCCCCAATGTGTCAGCCAAGACGGTGGCCATCATCCAACGAAGAAGCGTAAGGAACAGGGGAAGCTATTCATTTGTTTTTTTCATCACCATAAATGAAGAAGGCAATCACACTTGGCAAACAAACTTATACCAAGTGCCTTTGCTGGAAATGTTTATGCTTTGTTCCTGAATGATGTACTGAGTATACGTGTATAACTTAGCAAAGTCTACAGCTTGGGTCATTTGAACTGCGGGGAGGGAGAAGGGGAAGGAGAGATGCGGGATGGTGAGGAGAGAGGAAGTGAAAGTGACTTTCTTGTAAGGGACCAGGGAAACTTTTGGAAAATCCCTGCCATTGGGGCAATCTAGACCATCCTAAAGACACAAAAGCTGCTTTCCAGAAGAAATTTGTATGCGCTTCAGGGATAGGCCATTTCTAGCAGCCATTTCAGCAGTATACAGAGAGGGGACGAATTGCCTGAGAGGCAGAGAAATCACCCCATTCTTCCTTTCAGTGTAGCTGTAGAATTTTAGCCAAAGGCTCCCAGGGTTGTCAAAGAGCCCCCTTTCACCACATCACTATTGCTGACTTGTCATGAGCCTGATTAGGTTGTCAAAGCAGAGAGGTTTACTGCACAAAGTGGGTCTTCAGCTGAGAACTCTCTATAAGGGGCTAGAGAGGGGGAAATTGGGTGATCAAGGATATGCAGCACTGCTTAAAGAAATAACAATGGGGTTAAGAGGATAGGATGTTGCCAGGAGTGCTCTAGCTTATTTAGAGACAAGTTGTCTAGCTGTTTTACATCCTGTTAGACTCTCTGTTCAACGAAAGGTGAATTTAGTTACCCTGCAACGTGAAAACAAACAACATTGTACACACGCCCTTTTACCTCGCACTAAGTCCTCGCTGTATTGATTTTTTATCTGCAGACACCTTTATCTCATCTCTGTGGAATGCATAACCCTGAACACAAATTGGGCCTGACTGGCTAATAGTGAATCACAGCTGTGCATGAATACTGCAATTGCATATCATAAACATAATTGTCAAAACACAACTTATAAAGACAAAGACTCTTTTACGATGCTTTCAACCTTCCATTATGGGAAAGTTCCTTTCTTAATAGCATTCAGGCATGCCCTGCTCAGAGGGCACTGCTGGGCCCTACTCACACTTCTCAAGTAGCTGAAGGTAATGCCATACCTTCAATCTGATCCCGCATGTCACACCCATAAAGGGTAACTAGGCAGGGCCGGATTTAGGGGCAGGTGACCCAGACAATTGCCTGGGGTGCTGGGGTTGGAAGGTGCTGGGCTCGGGGTGCTGTTTTTGTTATTAGTGACCAAAGGGAAAATAGAAGGTTTGAAGTAAAATGTTTCAGGTATTCTGTATGTGGAATTTTTTCATGGATCTCCTAAAATGTTCTGGACCTTTATAGAATCTTGTGGAAACTTCCAGATTTTCTGAGAACTACGTTTTCCTTGAATCTCCTAGAATGTTGTCAGCCATGCCCACACGGGAATATAAGGGGTGGGGCATATAAGTCAGTGAGATATAAGAATGAAGTGAAGTGAAGTGAGAGCCCAGCTGCGATATTGTGAACCTTATTTTATTGTGTAATTGTGAAAGTGTACTTGTGTTTTAAGACTTGAAGAGTGTAGGTAGCAACTTATAAAGGACATATTTAATGAGATGCCAGAGATACCTATCAAACTCCTTTCTGCACAACAACATAAAAGAAATACTGTTACTTCTTTTGCCATGCTTAACACGTAATGTTTGATGACTTTCTACGACTTTTGCTCTCCCTAATACTGTCTGTTTTCACCCACAGAAAATAAAAGATGCCCCTGAAGAAGCCTTCAGGAACTCAGTTTAGAAAGTGAAAAGCTCAATTGCAATCTAGTTTGCAACAAGGGGCAAATTTGATGGGAAAACATCTGAAACAGAACAACATAGACTGGGTTTTAGGCAGTAGCGATTGTCCCAGTGCAGAAGAAATTGAGGAGTGACACGTAAATGATGGAAGTCCTATTACTAAGGAATTAGCAAATTTACTTGAAGATAGGGACTGGGACTGTGAGGAAAGTGAGGGTGAATCGTCCAGTTTTCCTGGTGGTGTAAAAGGAGAGTGATGATAAAGAAGAATGTGGCTCACATGAAAAGGAGAGTAATGATAAAGAAAAATCTGGTTTACCTGAAAAGGAGAGAAACGATAAAGAAGAATCTGCCTCGCATAATGACAGAAACAGCAATGAGAAAAATTGCAAACCAGAAATTGATACATCAGATCCTGCTTTATGGCCAGCAATCCTAAACTCTGCCGATATTGATTATACAATTTTGAACAGGCCCGGGAAAGTCGAGGATATGACGTTTCCAGTAAATGAGAAGAAGTGACATTTCTCAAAGTCACACTGAGGCAATGAAGCAATGGCAGGAGTCAGTTGGAACCAGTCGCTATGATGGCTCATGTTATGCAATGCTGATCAGTGAGAGCTCAGACACTGAACGGAGAAGAACCCTGTTAGGCTCCTGGTCGTTGAGTGACTACTGAACACCACACCACCATTTGTCTGCCTGTGAGACCCTAAGGGTGGGGAATCTCTCTTACTATTTGAATGTACAGTACCTAGCTCACTAGGGCCCTGATCTCAGTTGGGGCCTCTAAGTGCTACTGTAATCCAATACTACTACTACTAATATGTAGGAGTATGTGCTTTGCACCCCTCCCTGCCACCTCCAGCATATGCTGTGTGACATGGACAGGACCGAAACTGTAGGATATCACAGAAGGATCATGCCACAAGCTGACGATGTAGGATGTTTCCCACCTTTGAACAGTTGTCAGAATCTTCTCCACATCACAAAAAGGAACACACTGATAATGGGAGCGACCAAAGAGCAGAGGGAAGAACCAATGACAGTCTATGTTACAATTGTGGATTTGTTAGTGCTGCCGTGTGTGGCACTAACCAGCCCTGCCTGCTCTGTGACTCCTCCCAGAAGAGTCATGTAGTGTTGTCTGCAGCCACTGGCATCCACCATGTCCACCAGCCATTACTGAGGTGGCTGGAATGGAGTGTGGAGGAGGAGGCACTGAGTGCACCTGCTGCAGAGCCACTGGCTTGGGTATTCCTTGCAGCTCATGAACACATATGTATTTTTCCAGCCCTGCCTCCTGCCTATACCACAGTTTTCTGGAATGGGGAGGACATGGGACCCAATGGCCACATGTCAAAACCTGCAGGGGGTAGGATTTACTACCTTGTTCCCCTCTAAATGGTTTTTATGGAAAAACTGGGGCCTTAATAAACAACTTAACTGGTTTATTACGGACTTCAACGTCAAGACAGTTTGTGTGGCACTACTGAGGAACACAAGCCATCCCCCTCCTTCTGGGAATGAACACCCTGGTTTCACATTTCACACAGCCAGAGAGACTCAATTTCATTTACACCAAAGTAAAGCCAGAGTAAATCCACCAAAAACATTGGAACCAAACCCAGACAGGCAGAAGTGCAGCACAGAGCACTGACCACAAAACCACAAGCGCATCAGGCTGCAGGCATAGTTTTTCAATGAGTTCCCTTTCCTCATTATCCAAAGACAATTGGGAGTCTGTCCAATGTCTTCAATGGGCCCTGGATCAGGCCCTGCCACTGTGGCCTGGGGCTGCATAACACTTCAGCAAACAAAAAAAGTTAATTGGTCTCCATTTAAAAAAATGTTCAGTGATGTGAACGGCCTGAAACGTGGGTTTGCTTTTCTAGTGATGTGAAATAAATCATGTTGATGCATGTGAGCAACCGATACATGGTGTGGTTCAAATGCAGAAGTTTATACTCAAAGTGAAAGGTTAAGAGTTGAAAACCTCACTCCGTGTTCGACAGCCGCAATAAACATCAGCAAGTAGCCACTCATCAGACAGTGGCTCTGATGACAAGTGCACTGATGGCTCAGACAGAATCAGCTTGTTCCTGTCATTGAGCTTTGCAGAGCTCTCTGGCAGGCTGCTTTGAACCAGGCTCTGCTGAACCATCTGCTTTGCAGTGTCTTTATTTTCGTCAGGGCTTAACTCACCACATTGTCATATCCTCAGGTAAAGCCTTTTGAACTCTGCTGTGGAATGCAGCTAGAGAGACGTGTTTCCCCTATCAGTCCAGAGAACCACTTAGCACAAAGCCTGAAGGCCCAAACTGCCAAGACCTTCTCATTGGGATTGATTTACTAATTATTGACTTCAATTTCATGCTCCATTTGTATTAATTTGACTTCTAAAGGAAGAGTTCCATGCTGTATTTCAGCAGAAAATTCCAATTCACATTCATCAGCTCTTTAAATCGTATTCGCCATGAGAGGAGAGACTTAATTCACAATCACAAGGCTGCCAAGCAAAACGGCTCACTCCATCTCTTCAAAACCAAGATATTACATTTTTCTCTGATTTATTCATAATAATAATTGTGATGGGGGCTATACCCCACACAGGTGATGAAAGGGTTAACGTGGGCCTGAGAGGCCAAGTCTGCTACCTGACTGCACCTGAGGGGAAAGCCAGGCTTCATTGGAGATGAAGCCCGGCTGGGGAGGGGCTGGGTGGTAATTATGAAGGCAGGAAGCTTAAAGAAGAAGGGGGCTGCAGGGAGAGCGCTCCCCTTCAATCTCTGGGATTAGAGATTAGGGGTAAAAGCAAGCCCAGCAATCCTCATCTGAGTAGAAGAGGCTGGCAAGAAGCCAGGAGTGACATAAAACAGCCACCAGAGTGGAGCAGGCTGTGCTGGGATGCCCTGACAAAAGGACAGGAAGTGAACTTCCAGGGAGAGACTTCTGAGAGATGTCTAATTGAGAGGGAGGTAAATAGGGTTGCCAACTTTCTAATTGCATAAAACTGAATACCCTTGCCCTACCCCCTGCTCCTTCTCCGAGGCCCTGGTCCCCACTCACTCCATCCCTCCTCCTTCCATTGCTCACTCTCCCGCACCCTCACTCACTTTCACTAGGCTGGGGTAGGGGATTGGGGTGGGGGCTCTGGCTGGGGGTGCCAGAAATGAAGGGTTCAGGGTGCAGGAGGGGGCTTTGGGCTGGGGAAGGGGGTTGGGGTGTGGGAGGGGCTATGGGCTCAAGCTAGGGGTGTGGGCTCTGGGGTGGGGCTGGTGATGAGGCGTTCAGGATGAGGGAGAGGGTGAAGGCTCTGGGATGGGGCTGTGGATGAGGAGCTTGGGGTGCATGAAGGGGCTCTGGGCTGGGGCTAAGGGGTTTGGAATGCAGGAGGGGGCTCAGGACTGGGGCAAGGGGTTGGAGTGTGGGAGGGGGTATGGGCTCTGGCTGAGGGTGTGGGCTCTGGAGTGGGGCCAGTGATGAGGGATTTGGGGTGCATGAGGGGGGTCTGGGCTGGAGCCGAGGGGTTTGGAGTGCAGGAGGGGGCTCAGGACTGGGGCAGGGAGTTGGGGTGCGGGAGAGGGTGTGGGGTGAAGGTTGCAGGAGGGAGTTTAGGTGCGAGAAGGGGCTCAGGGCTGGGGTCCAAGCGGCACTTACCTCAGGTGGCCACTTCCGGGAGCTGCAGGGAGCCTGCCTTAGCCCCGCTGCACTGCCAACCGGACTTTTAACAGCCCAGTCAGCGGTGCTGACCAGAGCTGCCAGGGTCCCTTTTTGACTGTGCATTCTGGTCGAAAACTGGACTCCTGGCATCCCTAGAGATAAAGTCAAGTGGGTTTTGTTTATATATTTTGGTTTGGCATTTTTTGGGGGGGATTCCAGTGGAGGGTCCTGAGAGTCTTGGCCCTGAACAAAGGATGAACCTGGAGATCTTGTGGGGAAGAAGGCCTGAGAGATTCTGGATAAGAAGCAGTGAGGAGTTGAACTGAACAGACCTTGGCTGCTGGTTATATGGTCCAGTAGTGGGAGGGCCCAGGTTTCCCTAGCAGCATTGGCAAGGTGGCCTGAGTCCAAAGATTGGGGGGACAGGGATTATAGGGAGCCCAGAGAGAAGGGTATGAAGGCCATAGGGCCTGGAGTTGGGGCTGAAGATTTTTTGGATGTTTGGACTGTTTATTTGGTTGGACTCTTTGTTACCGCAGAAGGGGTGGTGTAAATAGTGACCTAGCCAGAGGGCCAAATTATGGGAAGCGGTCACAGCAGCACTGGAGTGACTGTCAGCAGGGGGCACCAGAGAGGGAGAGAACTGTTATGCCACACCTGACCATGAGGAGGTGCTCCAGTGGTGAGTGAACTCCCTCACAACAATAAAAAATTAATACTTAGCCCCTTTCATATTCAGAGCTTTAAAAATATTAGTTACTTAATCATTAAACCTCTAACAGTAAGTAGGGATTAATCCTGTTTTATGGAGAGGGGCCTGAGAGAGAGACAGAGAGACTAAGTGACCCAAGGCCACAAAGTCATAGCTAGTATTAGATGTTATGACCTTCCGGTTCCTTGTCCCTTCAGAATTGCATGCGGACAACCAGACCATATGGTATGTTTTCATTAGACATTGCTTAATTAAAGAAAACACTGACAGGGCCGTATATATGATAGGAGAGACTGCATCAGTCATTGGTCATTTTAGTCCAAACATCCACACTATTGTTGCACTTCCTTAACACTCCCATGGAAGGGAGTAGATTTCACAGGACAGTCATAGGTACAGTCCTACCCAGGGCCGGCTCTGGCTTTTTTGCCGCCCCAGGCAAAAAAGCCTCCGGCTGCCCCCCCCCCCGCGGGGGGGGGCGGCCGGGGGGAGGGCGCTGGGGGGGAGGGCGGCCGGAGCCCTGGGAGGAGGGCGGCGAGCCCCAGCGGGGGCTCGGCTCTCCCCCCGGCGGCCAGAGCGCCGGGGGCAGGGCGGCGAGAGGGTGGTGAGCCCCGGCTGGGGCTCGGCTCTCCCCCCGGCGGCTCGCCGCTCTCCCCCCGGCGGGTGGGGGGGGGGCGCAGGGGGGGGGAGGGCGGCCAGAGCACCGGGGGGAGGGCGGCGAGCCCGGCTGTGGCCCCGCTCTCCCCGGCGGCCGGAGCGCCGCGCCGCCCCCCTCCAGGTGCCGCCCCAAGCACCAGCTTGGTTGCCTGGTGCCTGGAGCCGGCCCTGGTCCTACCAGTGAAGGAAGAAGTGTTTCACTTGCAATGGTAACTGCCTGTGTTTGCCATTCTCAACACTATACTGATTATTCCCCCATTTTGCACCTAGATATGCTTAAGGATTCCCAGACACTACCAGCTGAGCTTGGGCTGACAAAAGAGAAGCCAGCAGCCTACACCACACTGTCCTATTGTGGTGCTGAGTGCATAAATGAACCCAAATGTGTTCTTTTCTTTGCAATCTGTGTTCCTGCTGTAACCCCTCTAATGTTTTCTCCTTCCTCTCTATGATAGCACTGCAGACAGCTATGCAGACAAAGGTCTTGTCAGCAATAAACAAGGGGGAGGGGGGGAGGAAGCATTCTAAACTGCTCAATGGAATACCTTGATCTTGCAATTCCTGGCCATCCCAGCCTTTTTTCAAGCACTGATTATTCTGGCTGGGATCAGGTCTGACTGAACTGGTCCAGTTTATGTTGTCCTCTCAGTGAGGACAGAAAGGCACAAGAGTCAGAGCTGTTGTGACTCAGCTGGTCTTCCTAACTTCCGTGCTTTGTGTTTGGGAATGGAAGTTTTGAGTAATTTCCAATCACAGCCATCACTACTGTGGATTCGTGGAATGCACTGGTACAGCTGCAGTTCTAAGGTGTGCAGAGAGTTTCTGTGTCGAGTTCACGCCAACGGGAGTTTTGACTGAGTAACAACTGAGGAAAATCTGAGGGAAAAGACTGAGTATTCAGCCATGTTGTCCCTTGTTGCTATGTAACTGCAGGTAAGGGAGTGGGGGAGGGGGGCACTTGTTGGGTGCTGGAGGATTGTTTGTGGAGGGTCAAGGCCTCCATGGTTCCGTCGGCTTAACTGTGTAGGCAAACAACTTAACTATTTTTAAGATGGTGCTTGACAAACTCGTTAGCAGGATTCTATGTTGGGGTTGCCCTCTATGGCATAGGATCCAGTTCTGTGACCTAGGAGCTCCCTTCCAGTCCAAAGTTCCAAACTGAACTCCAGGCCTATTGACAAATGAGATATTTCTATTAAAATAGCCTAATTCTACATATATTATATAGGCCATTTCAAACCAAGCTTGAAAGCACTAAGACTATTTGAAGGACTAAATGCTCCAAACTGTAATTCTGGTTTTCATAAAATATATTCAGTTTTGGCCTAGAAGTTGGCAAAATTGCATCAGAGCTCCAAAGAACTGGATAAATTTTGCCAGGCTCTGATTTAACCCATCTGAATTTTTTCAATATCCTGAAAAAAGGAGTTTTAGTAAAAAATACATCCAGACCACTGACCAGAGTGACAAGCTGGAGCTGTTCAAAGCAATTAAGTTATTACACCTAAGAAGTGCTACACATTACATGGGGGTGCTTAGCCAGACTTCTCAGAGTGACCCAGAATCATCCCAGGGAATTGTTCCCTCCCCATACTCTCCACCAAGGTGGCACATAATGGCAACAATTGGAGGTGGAGGGTGGGAGGAAATACACTTTTAAACTGTGAGAGAAAACAGGTACTAGGGTGGTGGAAAGATAAAATATGAAGGGCTTAATTTGTTCTCACTTACCAGTTTAAACCTACGGTCAAGCCACTGTAGTCAGTGGAGCTACAGAGATTTGAAACCAGTGTTGAGAAGAGCAGAATCAAACCCACAATTTCTTGACACTGAAGGTGTGGCTTCTGTACTCTAACTTCTCTTTTCTGAGAAAAGAAAGATTTGAGTCTTTAGCAATAACAAAACAGGATTAGTGCTTAAACACTGCCATCTGTGACTCCTAAATATATCTCAGTAAGCAAGGCAGGTTCGCCAGCAAGCATGCTATTCAAAGGTGATATAAGGTATTGATTTCTCTCCAAGGTACCTTAATTACACAGTTCAGAGTATTGAAAACAGGAACATCCTTGATGTTACCAATGGCTCAAGATCATTGGTTGGATAAAAAAGAAACCATCGGCAGTTTAGAGCTGTTTGAATACAATTCCTGATGTGTTCGTCAGAAAACAGACACAATCATTGCCAGCAATGCTCTTTTAATCTAATTGGTTGAAGTGATACACAAGCACCTACTTTTCCTGTTATTTTCTCGTACTATTTATGGTTTTGTGCCTCATGTGCCAGAGTGGATAACCTGGCTATAAAGTGACTTTAATTCATAGCATCTTAAAAATTTCCTAGAGATGCCAATCTAATTAGGCTGAAACAAGGCAAATCTCTGTTGATATATCGTTCTGTTCCGATTAACAATAAAGCTGCCGCATGTCGTTGCCTGACGTTAATACTAAGGTGACTTTGTCAGAGTTATAAGTGCCTGAATGTGCTGCAGTCTCTCTCTAGTCTTTGGGTGTACAGTAGTAAATATACAGTTGGATCTCTCATCATCAGCCACCTGATAATTTTTCTAAGTAATCAGAAAATAGCAACTTGCCTATTTTGAGAAATATACTGTTAAGGTGTGTAGGCTTAGCTCCTTAGCTGAGGTGAATCAGTAGAGCTCCACTGTTTGTTTTGTTCTTTATAACATAAAGAAAATGAATTTCATTTTTTTCCCATTGCAATTTTGAGAAATTGGGTTTTTCTATCTTCTAGAGTGTCAGATCAGCATGTCTTGTGTGGAATGTCACACTTCTGGCAGAAGTGATCCTACAGACAGGGAGGGTGGCTTTGTGGTTACCACACACATCAAGGCCTTGCACGACACAAGTTCTATTCCTGCCACAAACTTTCTGCAGAAGCTTATGCAAGACATTTAAACTCCACGTGCCTCAGCTAACAGTCTAAATGAATATCTGAAAATCAGTGTTACCCTCCAATAGAAGGAGCTCTGTATGTGCGAAGATGTCCTCTCTGCTGCCTTTCAGTACAACATTCTATGCTGTGTGAGGTCCCCTCTGCAAGGGTGCATTTTTACCTTCCCAGCAAAGGATTATAAAAGAACTTTACAAATATTAATGGATTAAACTTCACAGCAGCCCTGCGAGGTTGAGAAGAATCATTATCCTTCTCTTACAGTCAGGAGACTTTCAGGGTAATGTCTATACCACAGCTGGGAGGTGAGATTCCCAGCACGGGTAGACAGCTAGCCCTGCTTGAGCCCGTGTACTAAAAATAGAAGTGTGGCCACAGTGGTGCAAGCAGTGGCTCAGAATAGCCACCCAAGTACAATCCCACCTGACTGCCTGGTTATGTACTTTGGCAATTAGCTCGAGCCACCCCAGCCACACTGCTATTCTTAGAGCACTAGGTCAAGCGGAGCTAGCGTGTGTCTACTTGCACTGGGATACACACCTGATAGGTGCTGTGTAGACATACCCTTAACCAGCGAGGTTTATGTAAATTTGTCCACGTTCACTCAGGAAAGCTGTTGCAGAACAAGTAACAGAATCCATATCTCCTGTGTTCCCAACCTGTGCTTTAACCATAAGACCCTCCTCCTCCTAGGAAGTGGCATGTGCAAAGTCTGTACCTTTGAAAATAGAAAACTGACCCAAACGCATCAGAAAAATATTAGCTGTTGCTACTATTTTCACTGTCACTAACCTCAAAGAGTAGACGTTCCCCAGGAATTAGCTGGATTATGTGTTGTTCCCCACCTCCCCCAGTGCTAAAGCTTTAGAAGGGAGGAGCAGAATTGTTTCAATAAACTTTCAATTTGCTCAGTTGCCTGGTTTGACTTAGGGCACCAGGGACATAACATCACTGTCTCACCGTAAAGCTCTGTTGTATTAAAGATTAATGCGCCTGCCACGCTGCATAGGAAATCACAATCTAATTGACTGCTGTGTGCAAAACAGGCATGCTATGCAAGATTTACCATTTAAAAGAGCAATAAACTTTAATGAACTGTGTTTCTTATATGTCTGTTTATGTGTCTATTGATTTATCTATCCATCCACCAAAAAAATTCAGCAGCTAGAGTGTGGTCAGATGCATGAGCAGTAATTCTGTGTCCCTTGGCTCTGATTCTCCCAGGGACTATTATCCTGGCATTCCACACAATTCTGTGACAGCTTCTGTAAAATGAAGAACCTAACTGTACAGAACAGTTAGATGATTTCGAGTGGGGGGATGAGTGATACCCACTACTTATACAGGTGACAGAAACTACTAAATCAGCAATGAATAATGATAACTTGCTTTTTAGGGAAAGCTTTCAGATAAACTCCTGGGAAGTTTCTTATTCAGTTTTACTAAACTGAGGCCAAAATTGGCTGCATTTTCAATACAGGGAACTCACAATTACAGGTGCAGTTGAACAGCAACCTAATCTATGTGCATAGTGATTGTAACTGTGCAAGCAAAGCATGTAGGAGAGAGGAAGGCTGGCCCAACAGTTAGGGGACTAGCCAGAGACTTGGATTTAAGTCTTTGCTCTTATCGAAACTTACTGCATGACCTTGGGCAAATCACCTAGGACCAGACTTTTAATGGTCTGTAGGTGCATATAGATGCAGATTGGTGCTGAGGGGATTTTAAGACTTGAAACTCCAATTGCAATCAATGGGAAATACACGCCTATCCTCGTTAGACACTTTTGAAAATCCCCTTAGGCAACTAAATACCTTTCAAAATCTGGCCCTGGTCTCTCTCCGCCTCATTTCTCCATTTGTAAAATGGGAAGGAGTGGGGGGAGAGGGTAACAGCATTTACCTACCTCACAGCAGTGTTGTGAGGACACATACATTAAAGAGTGTGAGGTGCTCAGATACTCTAGTAACGGAAGGCCATATTTAAGATAGAGATATACCAATGTAATCATTTGAGAGGGCTTATCGTAGAATTTTCTGGACCATTCGAACTCGTGTGTGCGTCTGTATGTGTGTGTGTGTGTGTTTGTGTAATAAAGCAAATATTTACATATTCTTTGTTCTTAATATTTTGGGATTTCAACTCTATTAAATCAAGGGGGGAAAACATACTGGGACTGATTTTTCAAAACAACGTGCTTACTGTTGCGTGTGCAAATAAACACACAGCTGTGTACCTTATTGGTGTGTTCCATCATTTTGATTGTGTGTTTAAATCAGGTATCGGATTATGCAAATTGTTTGGCTGTAGATTCCTGTTATACACAAACAGCTGTGGCAAAATGAGGGGAGTTAATAGTAGAATTTTGGCAGCTTCTCAAGATATTGACCCAAAGGCTGCCTCTCTTTCCCCTCTGCCCTGCCCCCCACTGTGGTCTGAGGAAGAAGGGGTGGTTTATGGCTTTAAACATGAAAGTGCAGGGCAAGGTTTGACCAGGAAAAAGTGCCTGCTTGGGGAAGTGCCAGGGGTGAAAGTAACTTAAAAGACTTACCGGTACACCGGAGTCCTGAGCAGGGGCGGTACACCGGAGTCCTACATGGTACTGGGGTTGTAGGGGACAGCCCAAGGCTAGACACAAGCAGCAGGTCCAAACCCCCCTTGCCAGTGATAAGTGGCACACACTGCAGTCTGCCCCAGGGAACGGGGGCTAGTTGGTGACTGGCAGTAGCCTTACACTGAGGCAAGGTGGGGATAGGGGTTTCCCTGGGTGGGGAGACCCTGAGACTGAGGGGTTACTGCCAGAGGGGCAGCACCCCAGAGAAAGGGGCACCGGGGTCCTGGGAGGGACATGGGGGCCAGCGGTAAGGCGGATCACTGGCCTGCAGAGGGTGCTCTAGAAGCTGGACAAGCTAATTCCTGACAGAGACCAGTAGGAGGCACCACAGGGGTGAGTCTCACATCGCTACACCAAGTGTCATGGTTTGTTCCCAGTTTCCAGTAAAACGCCTGAAGGACAGAACAGATTAGTAACTTTCTGTCTCTCATCACCATCCCTTAGATTTCCTTGACTTTCTGAGGCCATTACTCTTATCTCAAAGGCTGTCTGAGCTGAATTTCTATTTTCCCCTCCCTTGTTCTCTACAGCCTCTGGAGTTTAGCTTATGAGCTCTGATCTCTGTAGGTGTTTCTTATCTTGGTTTCTTAATTGAAATTTCTCTCTCGTGTCTCTTTCACACATACACTTGAGCAAACATGCTGAAAAATGAACAAGACAAAATGTAAAAGAGAGGGAAATCTGTGTTACATAATAGGCTGAATAGCCCAAAAGGATCTGCTCATTCATGTTAGGTCTTTATAAAGCATTAATCATTGTCATTTGTCGGGAGATAGTATGGGTATTTTATTTGTCAAATGCTAAGGGGGGAGGGATAGCTCAGTGGTTTGAGCATTGGCCTGCTTAAACCCAGGCTTGTGAGTTCAATCCTTGAGGGGGCCACTTAGGGATCTGGGGCAAAATCAGTACTTGGTCCTGCTAGTAAAGGCAGGGGGCTGGACTTAATGACCTTTCAAGGTCCCTTCCAGTTCTGGGAGATGGGATATCTCCATTAATTTATTTAATGAATAAGCCTCTGTAATATTGACCAAGTTTTCAGCCTCCAGTGAAGCAGGCGAGCTCACAACAGCTCTCCCCCCCACGACACCCCTGGATTTTCTTTCTATAACCCCACAGTTGCACACACAAATTGGGTGATTTCATATACCAGTCAGTAATTAGGCACACAACTGCCTGAAATTTGCACTTCGGTTGAGGCCACAGTTGCACTCATAGCTGAAAATGGAGTCCTAATGCTCATCCTTTGCTGATTTTCAAAGTTTAATAAATAGTTCTAATGATAATTACTGGATTTCTACATTTTTAAAAAACTGGCTCTTCATAAATACAGGACAGTGCTCTTAGCTAAATATCTGGATTTTATGGAAATTCAGGAATCACCACTGGAACTCTTGGTTAATATTTAAAAAAAATTAAGCAGTGAATAAGAGGCACTGTCTACTTGTAAACACTCAGACAGTGCCACTTCCAGACTGCTAGAAAAATGAATGCATGGAATGCAAGAAATGTCTATCATCTCCAAAGAGTTAAGATAAAATAAAATTCGCAAGGATTTGGTGTTGTATATTTAAGTCGAACTTTTAATTCACAGCATCCTAAAGGAGATAGGATGAGTTTTCTGAAGTCTAAGTGTTTGATCCTGAATTCCTTGTACATTCAAACCTCTCAATAATAATTCAGTTATAGTTTTCAGAGCAAAGCTGTTACACAATCATGCCCTAAATAGCTAGGGTTGGTTTGCTGAAATCTACTCATCTATCAATGAGATTTCCCCCCCCCCCCCAAATCCCTCATTTTGTGGACCTTAGATATAGAGGGCTACATTGTTAGCTGGTCTAAATCAGCAGAGTGGGGATCTGGCCCATGATTTCCATTCTTCTAAGAGGGTATTACAATAAAGATTTGAAAAATATTATAAAGACTCACTTAACCATCTCTGAAGATTTTGAGCAAGAGCTAGATCTGAAAAGCCACTTTACAATTGCCTCACTTTGTCCACGACAAAAGTTACTTATGCTGCAATACTATCAACTGATGTTTTATTGGCACACAGCCACAGACATGCAGAAAGGTAGATAGATGGATCATTTATTACCTACATCAGAGATGGGCAGCTTTAAGGTAGTAGAGCACCACAAATTCCACTAAAACTCTTTGGCAAGCCATACATTGGAGGGGTCAGGTTCTATTCCTGGGGGGGGGGGTGACACCAGGAGGGTCTGGTCCTGCACCCACAGGTGTGACATTGGGGAGGAGAGTGAGCCTGCCCCAAACTCACCCTGCAGTGATGGCTCCTGTCCCAAAGGGGCTAGGCTCAGCTCTCTGCTCCAGCACACTGGCTCTCACAGTGAAGATTAGAAAGAGCCCACCACAATGTCACATGACATGCATCCATGCTCAGGCGGGGTTCTCCGCCTACAATGCCCTGCTCCCTTCTTGGCCCAAGCTGGCTGTGGCAGGCCAAATAAAACAATCCGGTGGACCAGAGGCCTGGGCTGCCAGCTGCCCATTCCTGATCTACATGAAGTGTTAAGCCAGCTTTACCATTTGCAAATGATGCTCTCTGGCCTTCAGACCTTTGACCCTTTAAACTCTAATTAATGAAGGGGTAGATAGATTTAGCCCACAAATCAATCCCTTTATTAAAGGCTTTCTAAGGGGAACACAATGTATCACGTAACGGTAAAATCCTTTTACTTAGCAAATAACTACACATTTCCAGAACTGGTCCAAGCTCAGATTTTATTGACTATATAGGCACCATATTTATCTTTGCTTACTTTTTAAAATTAGATGTAAAAGTAATGGAAAGGTGTTTGGTGAAAAGAAATCTCTCTTTAAAATGTTTCACGCTTTATTGGTGAAATAGAATGAAATAGAGTTCTTATGGGGATGTGGATTTCTTTACAGGTATATTGATCTATACCATTGGTTCATGGATGTGACAGGTACAGGGATATGGACCTTCAGTGCATGTTCTCTCAGGCACAGTGCTCAGAGCCTGGGGAAGTGAGAATATTCCATAGCTATACTGCCTTTTGGAGAAGTAAGGAATGAGTCCCCCTAGGCCAAACAGGGGGTCACAGTTTTTTTTCCTCAGGAGTGTCAATGAGGCTGTGGAATTTAGGTAGAAGCTGAGTTTAAATTAAAACTCGGAGATTGACCTTTGGAAGTGAGATGCAATTGGATTGTGTAAGATTTAGATCGAACAGGACTGTGCATGCACATATGGGGCTAAACTGGGGCTGTCTTGTGTGGGTGCCTACAGGGTGCTTCTCCCCCACTAGCGCAGCCGCACAGGAAGCAGCCTAAAGTGGTGCCAGTGCAGGAGAGGCTGGGGCAAGTGATGCTGCCATTTGCATGGAACACCTCAAGGAGAACCTATCTGGGTTGGTCCTGCCCCAGCTGGGCAGCAGCTAGTGCCAGGAAGGAATGCCCACCACACTCGGACACTTGGTTAAATTTTAAAAAAATGAACAGTGAATAAGGGGCACTGTCCACTTGTAAGCTAGTCTCACAGAATTCCTGGCTGGGACAGGATATTGAAATCCAAGCAACCTCATGGAAAAGTCGGTTTTGATGAGATTTTGATCATTCAAGAGGTTTGGATCCAGTATTTTGGATTTTCATCCACAGCCAAACTTTGATGATCAAAAATTCCTGTTTACAAAAATCCTGGCTGGTGAGCTGGAAGCAAAACAACTAATCCAGAATGCTGGATGTTTCATGCTCCAGGAAACAAGCCTTGCCAAGCCAACCTGCTCTCACCCCTGCCTTCAGGAACCCACAGGAGACTGAAAGCTAATCATATTCAGTATAGTAGTGCCTAATGGCCAACCAAGAGTGCAGTCGCATTGTGGTAGGTACTGTACAAACACAGAGTAGTAGATGGTCTCTGCCCCCAAAGAGTTTACAATCTAAGTAGACAAGACAGCCTTTCCCCCATTCTGTGGCAATCACACACAAGCAGAGTGAACAATGTGATGGAAGTGCTGCTCTCTGGAGCCATTCAATGGGAATTCTTATTCAAATTCATACATTCCACAGCCTGAAGGGACCATTGTGATCATCTAGTCTTACCTCCTTCATAACACAGCCCATAGACCTTCCCCAAAATAATTCCTGTTTGAATTGGAGCATAAAACATCCCATCTTGATTTTAAAATGAACACTGTCTTAGCTGCATAGCAACAAAAGAGGCTGGAAGAAAGAAGGAACAGTGTCAAGCATGCCTGTCCTCACCACGTCCATGGCCAGCTTCACAATGTTTGTTGTAATTAGATTGCTCAGCTGGGATTAAGACAGTTGTAGTTCCTGATTTAAAGGCCATTTTTTCCTACAGGAGGTGAACCTGGAATAACATTGATTTAGGGCTGGAGTGGAGTAGGGTTTTACCATGACAATGTCTCTTTAACCAAAGCACTTGTAATACAGTAAAACCCAAGAGTTCCTTGTATCCTCCAATGTCTCAACTGAAATTTCATAAGAAGAAATCCATCGTTCCTTGAAATTTATAGATGCATTATAAAAAGAACCATATTGCAGGTTACTTGATTTATTGTTGATTCTTTGGGCAGCACTTAACAGAGTAATGGAGGAATGTAATTTGGAAATACACTGGAGGGGGATTCAGCAGAGTTCTGGCAGCATCAAGTTTCATCCAATTTGAAGGTATTTTCACTCTTTTTGGACACTGTAACTAGCTGGGATTATTATCAAATTTCATTTTGCTGAATCTCTGTAAAGCTGAGAACTAGTGAAAATAAATTCAACGGCAGTGACTTTTGCTTCATTTCCACTCACGTGAAGCTTTCAGTTATTTCAATATAATTTGCTTCTTTCTTTCTCTGGGATCCCTTTCTGTTTGCAGGGATTTCATATAAAGACCAAAGCTTTGGGGATATGGGAACCTATGCAACAGCAAGGCATGCAGCAGTGATCAGAAGGGAGCCATTATCTAATTCACCAAAAAAGGTCTTTTCTTATCTATGGCAGATCTAAAATATTGGCTATGTCGTATGTAATGTTGGCCTGAAGAGAGTCTGCCACTCTATCCAATAAGTGTAGATCTTCTTTATTTTGAGTAGCTGAAGTCTGGATTTTTGGAACTCAGTTCTCCATGTGTTTATTGTAGCCTGGAGTTGCTACAGCTGAGGCCAACAGCAGTTCAAATTCCAGAAACCACCCTACTTATGTGACAGCTGCCACTTCGGTCAACACACTAGGACCGCATTGCTAAATGCATGAACTGCTACAGCTTGAGCTAAAGCTTTCTATGTGGGGCTGCAACCAACTCATGTCCTCTGTGGATTGGACACAGATGGGGGGACCTGTAGCATGCACACACTCTGTACTGGGTTGTATAATGCGAACTGGACCAAGTTCCCGGCTGGTGTAAATTGGCATTGAAATCAGTGGAGCGACCCCAATGTACACCACCTGGGAAACAGGCTCAGTTGCGTCTGTATTCCACAGCAGATCGCTTCATTATCCAGGGGAAGGAATGTGCTTCCTTTCATAGGAGGTGCCATAGGATGTGCCCCTTGCTATTGAGCTGTGAAGAATATGGTTGACAAATGTTCCTAAATACTAGAAATGTCCGAGCATCCCCATCAATTCCACAAATGTGAAGGTATTGTCCCAGGCTTCTCAAACTGAGCTAACGAAAGGCTCGCTGAATGCATGTATATTTCAAGGAGCTCTCCCCTAACAGGCCCAGCACAAGTGAGGCCCCTGTCCTCCGCTCTCCAGGTCATGTAGTGAGCACATCCTTTACAAGCCCTTGAACTGGAAGCCCTACACATACCCAGATCCATGAGTGGGCAGGGAAAAGCATTAACTGGCACAGGAGATGTGGGTACTTTGGCAGTCTCCTGTGCAAACCTCTTTGCTGCTCACCTTCTTCTCCAAGCTGTCCCTCCCCAATCCTGGGTCAGCTGGCCTGGGTTTTGCCCAGGGGATGTCATGTTCTCCACTAGTAAGGAATGACCCCAACAGCAGGAGAAACACAGAACTCTGATCTCAGGTCTTAGAAGATTAAAAAGCCTTTCAGTGTCCTATTGCGTCAGCTGGAACTGCCTGGTACCATCCAAGTCCTTCAACGTATGGCCTAGGAATGTGTCAGATGAATTCCTTGCCTGCAGCTGTGGGGGACCCTGTAACACAGTGGAAGTGGTGGGATTCCACTGCACCGAGGGCTAGGGGACCAATGACAGAAGCCCATACGGTGACCAGACAGCAAGTGTGAAAAATCGGGATGGGGGTGAGAGGTTATAGGCGCGTATATAACACAAAGTCCAGGATATCGGGACTATCCCTATAAAACGGGGACATCTGCTCACCTTAGACCAGGGGTTGGCAACGTTTGGCATGCGGTTCGCCAGGGTAAGCACCCTGGCGGGCCAGGCCAGTTTATTTACCTGTTGACGCAGCAGGTTCAGCCGATCGCAGGCTCCACTGGCCGCGGTTCGCCGTCCCGGGCCAATGGGGGCGGCGGGAAGCCGCGGCCAGCACATCCCTCGCCCGCGATGCTTCCCGCCGCCCCCATTGGCCCGGGACAGCGAACCACGGCCAGTGGGGGCCGCAATTGGCCGAACCTGCCGCGTCAGCAGGTAAATAAACTGGTAAATAAATTACCCTGGCGAGCCGCATGCCAGAGGTTGCCGACCCCTGCCTTAGACCATGCTGTGGAGCCCAGCACCACAAAGCGCCCTGAGAAAGACACACAGACTGGCTCTTTGGAAGCAAGATGAACAAGGGGCCAGGGCACAGGATGCACCACTACCTGGATCCATTCACCTTCCCCCGCCACTCAATGGGGAATGCCATTGCTACAGAATCTACTGTTGCCTTTGGGCTATTTTGCTTCTGTTCTGTTCCTACAAAGTTGCCAATCAACCATCTGAGTTACCTGGGCTGGGTGCAGGGAAGAGAGTTGGCAGTGTACTGACCGTGCATTAAATTATCCTTTGCAAGCATGGTGGAATTAAAGATGAACCTTGTATATTTAAAGTATCAGTCTCTTAACTGAATGCAGCGGTGCCGGCCTAACTTCGCATTTAAAGAGCAAGTAATTAGCTATGAAGTAGCAGCAAGCACATAGCGGAACAGTGCCGGAAAGGCTGTTAAATATGATGAGACCATGAAAACTATCAAATGCTGGCTCACACAGAACTGAAGGAGCATCAGTCCACTAGTTGAATGCAGCAGGACCTGCCTAACTTAGCCTTTAAAAAGTGTAAGAAGGTGAGACATGAACTGCAGTCTGCAGCAAAACATCTGAGACAGTGATAAACAGAAGCTTGAAAATTCTTGGAGTTGGTAAATGCAGGGCCGGTGCAACCACTAGGCGAATTAGACGGCCGCCTAGGGCGCCTAGTGGTTGAGAGCGCCTAAAAGCCCACTCAGGCGAGGAGGTGGAGTGGAGGTGAGCTGGGGCGGGGAGGGCCGCCCGCAGTAACGGGGGGGGAGCGCACAAGGGAACCACTCCCTGCCCCAGATCACCTCCACTCTTCCTCCTCCGCCAAGCACACAGCCCCCGCTCTAATTCTCCTCTAATCGGCGCCGCAAGCCTGGGAGGGGAGGAGAATTAGAGCGGCACCGGCGTGCTCAGTGGAGGAGGCGGAGTGGAGGTGAGCTGGGGCGGGCTCCCCGGGCGGGGTTAGCTGCCGCAGGGGGTAGCTGCTGCGGGGGGGACTCCCCGGGTGTGGGGGGGAGTGGCGGGCGGGGTTAACTGCCACGGCGGGTGGGGTTAGCTGCCATGGGGGGGTTTCTCTGGTGGGGGGTGAGTGTGGTTAGCTACCGCGGGGGGGGGGCGGGGTGGCACAAGGTGGAAGTTTCGCCTAGGGCGCGAAACTTCCTTGCACCGGCCCTGGGTAAATGTTTAACTTGCAAGTCCTGGCTTGACTCAGTGTTGTTTAGGTTTATTTATCCAGCCCTCAAACAAACTGGGGGGAAATTCTTTATTGGGCTTAAATAAATAGTTAATTACAAAAGAAGACCTGGAAAAGCACATGTCCTGCCTAAAAGTGAAACTGGCTGGTGTGCTTCTCTGCCTTCCCCTTATGAAATGAGACAATGTTTTTTTGCTGGCTTATGAAAATTCTCTAGGCAGAGATCAGATTAACCTTGGGCTTGCAACTGGATTTGAAAATCATCTTTAAGACCCAATTACTGCCTAGCACAGCTGTCCACATGGATGCAAACTGTTATGACCAGGATCTGGAATTATAGCGTAACCAGAGATGGGCTGAGGAGGGACTGTTCAGCTCCAGACCTAGTTTAGTTTTAGGCTATAGTTCTGAATTAAGGTTCAAGGCCAAACCTGCCTTTATGGAACATTTCTCTGGGGACTATCTAGAGATCAGTATGACAGTACTATTGAATTCCATAGCAGGACTATAATTCTCCTTTCAGTTTGATAGGTTGTTTAGAGTAATTTCTACAGAATCTTTTGGTTTCATCCCCATTCTATTTGATAGGCTTTATCCATCTGGCCAGGGCTAGCATTTGGGTAGGATAGCAGCAAAAACTTGCAGGATCACAGAGTGGCATTCAAACTAAATCAAGAAAGTAGGCCTCACACCACAACCGAAACTAAAGGGGCAGGTTCAGAGCCAAAGATTTGAAACCCAGCCCTGAAAATTAGGGGGACCCAGATTTTAAGTTTCAGCTCAAGTCCATGTGTTATAACACAGTTCACATAGAACCATTATCATGGACGTTGCTCTGGAACAGCTATGTTTCATGAAAACACCATTCCCCAGGCAGGGCAAGAGACACAGATCACAACCTGGACAAAGGTAGATTTCCAGACTCTTCCATTTCTGCAATCTGCTTTAACTAAGACTTGCTAGATTTTTATATATATAAAAGTCACTGTGCAATAATAAAGGCAGTGGCACCAGGAATTTTTTTAGGCAGTGGCACCAGGAATTTCTGCTCCATGTGTTTAATATAGAAGCAACAGATCCCTTAAAAGCCAGTGCACGGTTCTACAATTTTACTCCCCATCCACGCCTCGCTGCACAATTTTTTAAAGTCCCGATTTAATCCTTTCTTGTTACCATGGCAATGGTAACACAAACACCTCCAGAGGATGAGCTGAGGCAGTGCTCCTGCTCCTGGAAGAAGAATCTCCTACTGTATACACAAGAGCTGAAAAAATATTTAATGTAATTTTCCCTGGTAAGCTAGTTTAGTAAGTCATAAAGCAGAAACCAGCATCTGGGGCCAGATAACGTTTTACTTTGTTCCCCAACCACTGCAACGATCACACTTTGTCTTTTATCCAATCCAGCTCAGTGATATCAAGTAGGCTGAGCATTCTGCATCCTAGATGACCATTTAGAGCTTAGGTAAATGGACCATTTCTTTCTAAAAAGTTTCTCCCAGATTCAAAGCCAAACAGCACTGATTTTTTCAGCAAAATATTCTAACCTTTGCCCAGCTCTTCAAAGTGTTTTTCCAAACATGGAAAGACAAATGAACCCTCTTCATCCCCCTGTGAGGTTGGTACCTGTTAATAAGTATCAGTATCCCTATCGTGTTGGTGATGAAATGGAGGCAGGTTGTTTAAATAACACGCCGGAGGGAGTCAGTGACCGAGCTAAGACTAAAGCACATGAATTTCTGGCTCTCAGCTCTGTGGTCACACCATCAGACCACACCTCTCTTTGGTAACCAATGTGTAATTTGAAATGTAGGTCTCACAAGACTGCTTTAGCATGGTCACAATGTTCTCCTCTCAGTACTGGGTGTAAGCTGCATGCCAAAACCTTACGACAGTTACCATTGCCCAGGATCTTCATAGAGGGGGAAAAATCCAGCACTCATGTTGCCAAGTTTTCTGTGGCTTCGGATTTACTTTCAACTGGTACAGAATCATTGGGTTGTAGGGAGACCTGAAAGAAGTTATACATTTTGTGAATGAAGGTTCTGCCTGGCACCAAGAGGAAAATCTCCGCAAGAGGGTAAAATAGAAATGTTCTCTTATGAAAAAATGTGGAACCCCCACTCCATTGTAATTCATATTCCCATTGAATTCTCTCATTCAGCTCGGAAAGAGTTCCATCAAAATGCTTTGAATCCCACTCTAGTTATGGATCTGCTGAGTTCATAAAATAGCTGGTCTCAACTCTGCTTCCTCTGCGCCCTCCAAACATCAGGTATTCCATCCCTCAGAGCAGCAATGGAGGACACACAAAGCTAATACAAAGTACAATATTATTAAGCTGAAAAAAATGCATGAACAGGGATTCACTTGAATAACACAGAGGAAAGACTCTGTTGATTGTGCCTTCTCTGTATGCTCCTCAATGACTTGAGATCTCCAGGCTGCCTTTCAGCACAGGTCCATTTCCCTTTGCATGTGCAGGAGGGCATGTGTATAACATGGCATTTGCTAAATTAAAGAACTGCTCCCTCCAGGAACATTTTGAGAAATATCTCCATTAAATATACATTTCCCCCTCCCCCTTTGGTTTTAGTGAAGTCATTGGAAGTATTAAGGAATTTAGATCACCCTACGACCAGCAGAGGAGTTATTCATTTTCGTTTAGCAGTGCAATTCTCTAATTTTTTTCCCCACCGCCAAATGGAACACCTGGTCTGAAGTTTCCTCAAAATAAAGAAACTGGGATACACCAGCACCTGAGTATAACTTTTTTTTTTTTAAATCTTACTTTGTAGTAGATCTGTGATGTGAAAAGGAGAGTGTGGGGTAAAGCAAAGTGATTGCAAACTCTATAGTATAAAATAGATTTCAAAGTAACCCTAAAGGTAGCTCCAGAAAGGTTTCAGAATTTGGCACTGAAGTGCCTGTAAATTTCCTGGGGTAATTGTTAATATGGCAGTTCGAAGGTGGCTTTTTTTTTTTTTTTTAACTTACTTGGCAAGAGTTTTAATAGCAACAGCTGTCCAAACATGACACAAGACCCCTCTATAGAATTTAGCTGAAAAGTACAAAATCTACTGAATTGTTGGACTGGTGTATTATTTACAAGCAAATCAAATTTCTCCTGCACTTCATGGATGGTTGGGTTTTTTTGTTTTAAAAATCTTTAAGAATTTCCGACTTAGAGAGACAACACAGGAAATACAAAAGCACAAGGGTAGAGTACAAATAGGTCAAATGCACACTGTTTACAGAGTAGACATTATTGCTACTACAAGTGAACTTTTTTTAAAAAATGTATTGGCTATCCTGTGAAGTATGTGGCATTTGGTGACATATACAAGCTGTAAGTCCTTTACCTTTTTGCATTTTTATTGTTTGTTTCTTTATGAAAATTTAATAAAAAATTAGTCAGAAAAAGATACTCTAGAAAAATAGTCCATTATATTAACTATATTATACTGGGTATTCCTCGAGAATTAGGGTCTAATTTTGAAAGAGGCTTCAAGACAGACTCTCTCTGTGTATGTACAGACATCTTTTAGATTTTTTTCAGCAATCACAGCATTGAGTAGACTGGTGGCCACCTGTGGAGACAATGCTGGCAAACATATCTGCTTCTGTTGTTACTTTGTGTACCATCATTTGGTTTGTTTATCCATCCGTTGCATTGTATGATCATCCTAGTAAACAACCTTCCAAGGGGAGCAGTTGGGGCAAAAATCATAATTGGCTTTAAGACAGAGCTTGATAAGCCTATGGAGGGGATGGTATGATGAGACTGCCTATAATGGCAGGTGGCCCATCGGTGACTGCTAGTAGCAAAAATCCCCAGTGGCTGGAGATGGGACACTAGATGGGGAGGGCTCTGAGTTACTACAGAGACTTCTTTCCCAGGTGTCTGGCTGGTGGATCTTGCCCACATGCTCAGGGTCCATCTGATCACCATGTTTGGGGTCGGGAAGGAATTTTCCCCTAGTCAGATTGGCAGAGACTCTGGGGTTTTTTTGCCTTCCTCTGCAGCCTGGGGCACAAGTCACTTGCAGGTTTAAAGGAGCGTAAATGGCAGATTCTCTGTAACTTGAAGCCTTTAAATCATGATTTGAGGACTTCAGTAACTCAGCTAGAGGTTATGGGTCTATGATTGGAGTGAGTGGGTGAGGTTCTGTGGCCTGCAATTTGCAGGTCCTACTAGATGATCACAATGGTCTCTGGGCTTAAAGTCTGAGTCTAAACAGTGAGCTCTCCAGAGCAGGGGTGGGGAGGGGGCAGGGCCGGCTCCAGGCACCAGCTCAGCAAGCAGGTGCTTGGGGCGGCCAAGGGGAAGGGGCGGCATGTCGGGCTCTTTGGCGGCAGGTCCCTTGATCCCTCTCGGAGGGAAGGACCTGCCGCCGAATTGCTGCCGAAGAGAAAGGGGGCGCGGGGGGGGCCCCCCCGGAGGGCCCCCAACCGCGCCTTTTCCCCCCCCCCCCCCCCTCCGTCGCTTGGGGCGGCAAAAACCCTGGAGCTGGCCCTGGGAGGAGGGTGTCTTTGTTTTACTCCTGTGTACTGTACTCGATGGGACCCTGGGCCCTGGTTGAGGGGATAGCATAATTGTTATTGATACTAATACCTCCATGCCCCTTAATCATGATTAAAAAGCACACATGAAATTGTTGGTGTGCACATCAGAGGAGGCCAGACTGAGTCCTCTTTCATAATCAAGCGCTGTGCATTCTGTGTCATAGCATCATGCGCTGTCTATGTATATAGCAATGGCTAAGCCACTTAGAGCATGTCTCTGCTACAAAATTAAGTCGACCTAACTTACGTCAGCATACAACCGCCGCAGTAATTACATCGCTTGTGTGTGTCTACACTTTGCTCCTTGTGTCGGCAATGCAGGTCCTCACCAGGAGCGCTTGCACCGATTGAACTGTCAGTGTGGGGCATTGTGGGATGGCTTCTGAAAGCCAGCAACAGTTGATGTAAGGAACATAGTGTCTACACTGATTCTACGTTGACCTAACTACATCAAACTCTATGCCTCTCACGGGGGTGCTGTTATTAAGTCAGCATAGCAGCCGAGTTACGTCAGCGGGAGTGAAATTTTAGAGTAGACACTTACAGAGTTAGGTCGACGTAAGTCAGTTTACATTGACCTAACTCTGTAGTGTAGACTAGAGCTTAGAAATAACACCGTCCTGTATTAGTGCTTCTATTTATTTATACAAATCCAGTAACTGACAGGATTTAACTTGGACATTTTAATTCACATCATGTTACAATTTAGCAACTAGAGGCGACCATTTTTCATGTGCAGAATGAATGTAGTGCTAAGTGACTAGCAAGGCCAACTAGAGCCAGGCATACTACAGGCAGGCACTGTGCAAACTTCCCTACAACACTCTGCCAATGCCATTCACTCCTGCCATACAATGGCCTTGCTGTTCCAGTCCTGGACCTCTCTTGAAAAAAGCCTGCCAACTGTGGAGAATTGTACAGTGACTTTGTTGTAATGTAATATCTGCTAAGATATTTTTGTAGCATTCTCTTTTGCACCCAGTCAGCTTTGCTGGAATAAGGACTGGGTAAAAACCCAGGGTCAGGTTTTGCCTATTGTGGGAGTCAGGGGACTCATACACTGTGTGATTAGGCCTCACAACCTGGTGGATACCCTGGTATGTGTGTGGATCTCAGGGTTTTATAGGAGGGAAAGAGGCATCCAGGAGGAGAAACTGCATCCCCACAGCATTGCTGAGGACTCTTGTGGTTTTCCTCCAGCCCTCTGGCAGCATGGAGCCAGTGATTTTCCCATGTGTGACAGCCCCAGGAGTCCCGCGATAGGAAATGCAGGCAATGCATTTCTCCTGTGTCTTCCTCCTTCTTACCACAGATCCGTGGAACTGTGGAGATCCCATTCCAAATCTAGGGAGAGTAGAAGGGTGGTGCTGAGGCAGCTTCCCACCCCACCCCACCCCATCTATGCAGCTGGGCAGATCCATATAAACAGATCTGTGGAGCTTGATCTGGCTTGGAAAAAGGACTTAGGTGCTAGTACAAGCACAAATAGCAAAGCAGTCACCCATCCTACCTGTTTGGGAGAAATTTTGGAGGCACCAGCCCTCTGCTCAATTAGTTAGGATTATCAGTCATTAAAAAACAATAACTAAAAATATATTTTGCATTAGGAATAAAAAAACCTTGAAAATAAAATAAAAGCATCAGGGAAAAAAATCAATAAGAGAAGAAACAATTCCTGAAAAGAGAAAAGGAAACTAATGAGCTATTTTCAGACAAAACCACAATATTGGTCACCCATTGTCTGGGAGAGCTCCACAGAGCATGGTTCGGTCATAGCCCCACCAAACACACACAGACGTTACACTAAAAGAGTTTAGGGGAAATATAAAAAACAGCTTTGACATAAGAGTTAAAAATTTAAAAATAGCTATGGCTTAAGAGTAATTGTTTCACATTTAATTCACATAATTTAATTTTGGATTTAATGGACTTCGGAGGACTAATTCTGCCTTCATTTACACCCATGCAATCAACTGTTATCCCCGGAGCTTCATAGTGTAAAACAAGGGCATTATTTGGCCCCAGGTCAGTTTGCTGGCATATCAGGGCAAATTAAGTGAGAGAGTGTGTGTGTCTGTGTAATTTACTGATCCAGGCAGTTCATTTCAAATGCAACATCTGGAGTCTAGACTGAGCATTCTTTAGGTAAGAAACAGGATTATGGATTAAACATCTGTATGTCAGCACATGTTGTAATTATCTGCATAGCCCTGCATTCTATCCTGACCATCTTGCAGATCAGAGAGACAAGGTGGGTGAGGTAACATCTTTTATTGGGCCAACTTCTGTTGGTGAGAGAGACAAGCTTTTGAGCTCACACGGAGCTCTTCTTACCTGCAGAAGAACTTGGTGTACACGCGAAAACTTGATTCTCTGAGCAACAGAAGTTGATCCAATAAAAGATGTTACCTCACCCACCTTGTCTCTCTCATATCTTGGGACCAGCACGGCTATAACAACACTGCATGCATCTTGTAGATCAGACACCTCGGATAATGCTGTCTAGGTAATTATGGTGATGTGTGCCTTACAATGGTTTTAATCATAATAACTGACAATAATAAACTCCTGTATAGGTCTGACCTAATCCAAATCAAATCATCCTAAATCTGGCATCCTAAAAATGCAAAAATAAACAGGAAAAACCGCTCTACCTATTTAAATCTGTTTTGCTTTAAACAGAATAAAATGTATGTCTTATTTAATATGCTTGTTTCTGAATCTTAACTTCTGCTTTTCTGACAGACATGGCCATCGTGCCACAAGTTCATTGCTATATTTTTAGATGCTAAAAGGTGGGGCCCAAAGCCAAGACTCATTGTACTTTTGCAGTAAACAGGAAGCAAATGATACCTTACTGAGGTCTGGCTCAATTCAGATTCTCAGAGAATTTATTTTCTTTTAAAACATGATAGTTTTCTAGTTATGGATACTTTTTTAATGGCTCTTCATATGGCTATTTTGGTACATATGGTGTGGAGGTTTTTAAAAGTTTTAAATGACCTACCTGACACCTGGAAGAGCACCACATTTGGGTTAAATAACCACTCTGCTATTTTTACATAACTCTTCTGATATTCCAAAGTCAGCCTTTGTGAAAGGAAATCTCAATATTAACTGCCACGTTCTGTGTTTGAAAGAGATAATTACAGGGCGGTTACCAGCTTTTGTCAACAAGTCACATCCGTAAGGCAGTGATGCAAGAAAGAAAAATTAAGGGCCAGATCCTGTAGTTATACGCAGGACTGTATGCTCCTTCCATATACATTGAGTGGAGTCTGCATCACTGCCAGGCTCTAAGCGGCATCTCTGGTGACATTTTTGCAGATGTGATTATGGGAAGTGAGCATGCTTCCTCCGATACAGCCCTTCCCCCCACAATAATAATAATACGTCCATCCCAGGAATTTATGGTGCTTTCACCTGCTTTTGAGGTAGGTCAGCATTATCATTCACATTTTACAGATGGGTAAACTGAGGCACAAAGAGGTGACATGTCATTCCCAAGGTCATATCGTTGATCAGTGGCAGAGCTGGAAATGGAACCTAGAAGTCTGATTCCTAAGCTTGTGCATTAGCTACAAGACCATCCTTCCCCTGTTTGTATCTGTTCTGTTTACTTTCCTTGCAATCTCTCTTCCATCTCATTTCTTCACCATTGTCTCTCTCTTTGCTACCACACTACACTTTTCCACTGACCCTCTCCCCACAGTGATCTGGCTTCCCCTTCTCTGTCCCTACTCTCATTACATTTCCTTGTATTTCCTCTGGTCCTGTATCTCCCATGTCACTGCTGCCTCCTGCGGGTGGAACATGCTGCTCCTGAGGGTCAGGAAGCAGCAGTACTGGCCATTCCTTCCCCATTGTGTTGCACTGAAAGGCACAGTGGGAGCCAGAACAGAGAGCAGTGGGAAGTTGGGGGGGAGGGGGAAGGAAACCTTGGCTGCCTGCTCAGAAGCCAGAGAGTAGCCAAGAAGAGGAGCTGAAGGGGAAACCTGTCATTGCAGATGTGGGGCATTTGTTAGGATGAGCCTGCACCTGTGTAAGGGGGAGTCCCACTTCCCCCTCTGGCCCCAGGAAAGGCTGCAGTTTCTGTTTTGTAATTGGACGGCAGAGCAATGTGTGTAGCGTTGGGAATGTGTGCTGTACGGAGCATGCATTACGTTTCAGACTGCTGCATGGAGCTTGTTTACTGACATTTTATCTGCTCGTTTCCTGCACTTTCATATTTCTGGTGGTGGTGTTACATACAAGTTAGCACCATTGTTAGATTTTTACAAAATATTTTAAATAACCAAGCCATGGAGCATTTGGTGCAGGCAGCTGGGAAAGGCAAACATTTACTTAAGGAAGCGATTACAAATATATACAATTTTAAATGTAATTAATTTTATCATTTTTTTAAAAAAATTGAATATAGCTGTCTCCCTCCCACCCCACCCCAGCCCCTTTCATATGTTGCTCATTCTTCTAGCTTGCAAGCCCAAAGTCACTCTTTGTGATAGGAAATCTCAATACTACCTGCCACATTCTGTGTCTGAAAGAAATACTTACACAGCTGGCAGCAGATTTTAAGAACAAGCCAAACCCCAAAGGCACTGGGAATAGGGGCCATGTCTACCTTGGTGTTTGTACCGCAGATAGCATAATGAGGCTGTGATCCCGGTTGGAACTTCTGGCTACTACCATAATATAAATTATTAATACTAACAGTTCTTTCTGCACAGCCATTCAGACGTTAGCCTCTCTCCTGAGGCTGTTGACAAAGAATCCAATTGCGGTGGGATGTAGGGATGGATGGAACATGGGCCATTAGGCACTGGGCCAAGACCACCAACTCATTGCTGCCTTTTGCACAAAACAAAACAACAAAACCCACCCGACAGGTAGAAGGAAGAAGTGTGCAGAACCTTTCAAAATTGCCACTGACATGGCAGCTTGAGGCTAACAGTGCAGTAACATTTCATTACAACATATTGGTATTCTCTTGTTCCACCATATATGACAACATATTTGCCCCCAGAGACATTTTTAAAAGGTGCAAAAGTTCACTCACTGCCTGATAATTCTCTGTAAAGCCGTGCTGTGAACAGTTAATGAAATCTTCTTGTGGCAGCTGCTATGGTAACTGCTGCATCACACATGGTCTTGTTTTCTGCTGAGTATAAACTGTGAGAGGAAATCTCTAACGGTTTGGTTACTGTAACTAAAATCCCAAAGTGGATTTACAGTCTTACACATGCACTCTCCTCTGGTGCATTTTACTCAGGGATGGGTCAATTTGTTTTGCCTAATTTAGAACCCATTAAAACACTGGGTGTTGAAAAGCTTACGTCAGAGTTGAACATTACTGGGTTTGCACTGCACTTGGCAGGGAATGTGGAGAAAAGAACGCAAGAGGCAAAGGGAAAAATTCTAATGAAAAAAATAAATAGAGCATGTAGTAGCAGTGGAGAACACCCAGACCACAGACCAGATCTAGCTTGTTTAACATACTCAGATTCTGCAGAATCTAAAAGAATTAAAAAGAAATATATAGCCCTCAGGGTGTGAAAAAACCTTCCAAATGTGAATCAAATGTAACCAAGTATTAATGCCTGCCTGAGTCTGCAGAGAGCCTGAAACAATAACTCAGAGGGATATGAACTTTCCACTTCCATTCATCTCACCAGGTGCTAACATCTAGTGATGACACTTTAAAATGGCAGAGTTAACTATTTCCATAGTGATTATTTTACAGATGCAGGGGCGGGGGAGTTAAGCCTGTGGGGGTGAGATTTGGAATTATTTTGGGGAGAGAAAAGCAGAGGGGACAAAGACAGGGCAGAGGACGAGAAACAGAGAAGAGAGAAATGAAGAGGCCATCAATGGCAGTGATCTTACAGCTGGAACTTGTGTTCCAGAGGGGGCAGTTGGGGGGAATTGGGTGAGGTTTGACAGTAAGGGACAATTGGGATGCAGGCATGACTGGAAGGATTCAGATGAGTGTGGGGCAGGTTGGGTAGGATGATGGGTAGTGCAGAGACAAAGCAGAAGGAAGAATATGAAGGGGAGAGGAAACATAGGGGAGTGAGGGGGAGAAAGGATAGTGGGGGGCTGGCCAGAAGAATAGGGTGGGGTAAAAGAGAGAGGTACATGGGAAAGGGGGTTAAGGATTGTTAAAGAGGGAGGTGATAGATAGGGGTGGGTGAATGGAGTCCATGATTAGAATATATGTCAGTGACTTAGAAGCCAGGGGGGTAGGTGGTGGATTACCAAGGCAATTAATAACCAATGAATCAATAATATAAGAGCCAGACAATCAATACATCAAGCAATTAATTAGAGCAGAACAGCTGATTAAATGTGGTGACAATTAACAAATCAGTTGAGAAGAAAGAATCGTTTGATTAAGAGCAGGTCTGCTAGGCAGTGATCAATCAGGCAATTAACAAGGCCCCAACCAGCATAGCCAATGGACTAAGATAATGATTACTAATCAACTAATTCAGATTATGCCCCCAGATTCTGCCGCCCTTGCTTGTGCTGAGTAATACTTTACTCTGTGAGTAGCTCCAGTTAAATCAATGGGATAAGTCAGGGAGTAGACAACTCACCCCGAGGAAGGGTTTGAAAATCTGGCCCTAAGCATCATGCTGAGCAGATAGTATCATAGAATATCAGGGTTGGAAGGGACCTCAGGAGGTCATCTAGTCCAATCCCCTGCTCAAAGCAGAACCAATCCCCAACTAAATCATCCCAGCCAGGGCTTTGTCAAGCCTGACCTTAAAAACCTCTAAGGAAGGAGATTCCACCACCTCCCTAGGTAACCCATTCCAGTGCTTCACCCTCCTAGTGAAAAAGCTTTTCCTAATATCCAACCTAAGCCTCCCCCACTGCAACTTGAGACCATTACTCCTTGTTCTGTCAGCTTGTACCACTGAGAACAGTCTAGATTCAGTCATTCCTCTTCTACTGGAGGATGGAAGTTATCAGATGAAGTTCCAGAAGTAGTCAGCAGACAGTGGGTAAAGTTTGTCTTTTCCTCTGTTGCTACATCTATGGATCCTGCCCTGCATAAAAACAGGGCTATTAAAGATGGGACCAGCTGCCAGCCTTGCAGAGCCAGACGATGGGGGGACAAATATCCCCAGCCCTTTCCTCTGCTGATATTGTCATATCCTTGAGTTGTAGAATCTGTGTTGGGCTTTGACAAATTTTTCACCAGCCTCCGGTGACCCAAGTGAATCTAGATGTCGAGTCTTTCCCTAGGAATAATGACTGAGATTTTGACTGATCCAGTTTAACAAATATTAAGAAAAAACATATTACCCTTTTTATTATACAGATTCCTACTTCTTTTAAAAATCACCAACCACTACCATTGTCAAGTGATTCCTGATCATAATTGCATTGAGTGCAAACATGGCGAGAGGACAAACTGTAGTTCTTTAGAATTGAATCTCTGCTACTCCCATGCAGTATGATCCATTTATTAAGCAGGTCTCTACTTATTATTCACAGAGGACTTGATTCAGGCTGTTCTGTATCCATATAGCTCAAAGTAGAGGGCCCTGGATGCGGGTTGTGTTGGGGTGAACTGAACCCAGATTATTTTAATAATGCAACAATCCCAGGGGGATAAGCATTTAATCAACTGATTGTATACAATATTATTGTACTATAAGTGTTATCGAGTAAGGTATCATATAAACTGGTGACATGCTGGTCAAGAATATCATTGTGTGATGCATGGATGGATGGTGCGTAAAGGATTACATAGGTGTGCTGGAAATATGTTCCAGAAATATATTTTGGAGGCAAACTTGATAAAGAAGTTTGTCCTAGTGGAAGGAATGTTGTTTTGCCGCCAATGTAAACTGAGCAAGGTGATGCCAGAGACAACGGAAGTTACATTTACATGAGAGTCAACACGGGGATGGGAAGTCAACAGGAAGAGACAAACAGCAGGGGAAAAGAACTTTGTGTGGGGATACACTTCAAAAGAATACGTTTCAAAGGTTGACTGGACTATCAAGAGAAGAGGAGAGAACCCCTTAGCTGTCCCTCACTTTGAGGACAAAGGGAATGGCACCATCTGATTCAGCAAAAGTTGGATCCTCCTACTTGATGGGCTGGAGTTGCTGATAGCTTGATGTATCTTTGGGGACAGCGGACTTGGTTAATTTCTGTGAGTGTCCAGCAGGAGGGCCTGGGTACTGCACAAAGACACCTCTGGGGAATTCAGGAACTGGGATTCACTGGACGATACCTGCAAGGTGTAATTTAGATGAGCAGAGTCTTGAGATTACTGGAAAGGTAGGCAGATGGGTGTGGCAGGGAGGTGTCACACAGTTTAAGCTCCAGGAAAGCTCTCTCTTGCTGATGCAGAGAGGTAACACAGTGGTTTACAGTTCTGGGCTCCCTGAGGAGAACGTCACAACCTACAAGGATTGATTGACCCCTGCTGGTGGGAACTGCATCTCCCTGGGCCAGCAGAGGCTGCTGTTCTTCCTGGGTGGGTTCATCCCTGTTGAAGGCTGCCTGTGTTTGCATTGCCACGCTCTCCCAGGGCATGTTGCTGGGAGTGGGCAGCGTCAATGTGCAGCCAGAGCACCCACCCCAGCACCCTAGCTACTATTATTCCCTGTCCTGTGCCTCCTACTTTTCTGCCTACATCAGTGGGCTACAGTAGGAGAAGTGAGGCTGGGCCCCTGGCATTTCAGGATGAGAATGGACTTCCAGGCCTCTGAGTGTGAGAGCGGGAGGAAGGAGCTGAAGAACACTGAAGCAAAACAGAGGGTTCCATCTTATGCAGAAAATGGCTACCTGCCTCCTCAAGGGCTAATAAACACCTCTCTCCTGTTCTATGGTCCCTTGGCTTCTTGTGGTGGGGGGTGGTGGATGCTGCTGCCACTCTTTCCAGGTGGATATTCCACAAATGGAAAATCTTTGCCCTGGATTATGCTGCTACTAGCCAACCATGAACAGAGGCTGGATGAAATCTCTTCTATTGGTTTCATAGACATCCTCCTTTTCTAGTTGTTGCACTTCAAAGTCAAGAATTTATAGATATTAAAACACCACCATGACCCTAGACTTTTTCAATCAGTATTTTGTCCCATGTCTGAGATTACCAAGGGACCAAGACAAATTAGTTTGGCACATTCAATTTCCAAGGTAGGTGGGCACTTTTCTCTGCAAGATGAATGTGGCCAGAAGTCATCTGTTATTTCCTGTGAAATATCTCCTGTTTGTCAGTGCTGATTGCTGCTCTTCTTATCGTCCCCCTACTCCCCCCGCACACATGCACGTGCACTAGTGGCCACCCATCCTTGCTTCTCTGTTTGCTGATCTCTACAGCTTCCTTGGGAGGCTGTGCCAGCAAGACAGTTTAGAATGGAAAATGGCAAAGCAGGAAAGCCTGCAAATTGCATCAAAGCAACATTGTCGGCTTTCATAGCACTCCCCCTTTGATAACCGGTTGTTTGTAATGAATGGCTTTTAGCCCATCTAGCATGAGAGTTAATTTGTGTGGATACTAGGCTGTTTGTAAGATCTCCAAAACCAAGCTTCTTTCCTACTTTACCACCCAACTATTTGATAAACTCTTCGATGTGCCCAAAACATCACTAATTGAAACATTTATCTGACTGTGGGCACTGACCCTGATTGCTTTCTGTCTTCTTTTGTGTCACTTGTATTTCAAGGTGGCTAAGAAGAGGCAAGATCCTCAAGAGTCTGTTTACTTTAACAATCCTCACAATAATGTGTTGCTGGGCCTGAACCTGCATTCATCCTGCAGCCAAAACTCACATCCACCAAAGCCAAGAGCACTATGAGAAGATGTTGGGGATCCCTGGCCAGCTTCACTTTCAGGGACACTTCTATCTTGAGAGTCTGTTGAACCACTGGTTCATTTGCACACTCTGACAACTTGTAAATGAGTTACTAAGGAGCACACTCTTCCCCTCCACGCCACCAGGTTCTACAGGGGTCCTGAAGGGAGACTGTGATTCTGCTGCATGGCAGATGGAGGAAAGCTTCTCATCCCATGCACACAATGGAAATGTGTCTCATGGATTGCTATGGAAAGGGACTTCAAAGTGGTGCAGGTAAGCTGTGGGAGGCACAAGGGTGGGGTTGGTGAATCGGTGGCCGCATGAGTCAACCAGCCTGTCCTCTGCCGTCTTTCTGGCCCCACCCTCATTCACATCCCTGGTATGCATGGAGAGGCAGGGAAGGGGACCTTTGCATTTTATATGGATCACCTATGCAAGTTTAAGTGGGAGAGGGCATAACTGGTTCCTACGTGTTGACTTGCATGCAGTCTCTGCAGTTGCCAGCCCAGCAGCAGTATATGGACTTCCTTCACGAGGTCATGTCTCTGTGAATAATGCCACATCATGAAAGGTAGCTACCAAGCGTGAGAATTTGGACACCTCTCTATTTGCTTTCTAAGAAGCTAGTCCTTTTTCATACTCATTTTCTAGAGCTCTTGAGGAGAACTTTTGAAAACTGCCCAAAGGTTGCTGGATATTTGGAAGAGACGTCACACTCAACAGAAATCAATATTCTCCTAAAAGCAATTGTGATTCGTATTGTTTGGCTTATGTTTCCTTTCCCCACGCACCAAAAAAAAAAAATCACATAACATTCTCAGAAATGTTCTTCCCTGGTACCAAGATGGTCTTGTGGTTAAGACACAGGAGAGAGACTCAGGAGACCAATGTTTAATACCTGTTTTTTCCACAGACATCCTCTGTGGCCTGGGCAAGTCACTTAATCTTTCTATGCTTCAGTTCCCCATCTGTAACATGGAGACAATAATGCTTTCTTCCACCAAGCCTTTTGTCTTTCTTGTCTATTTAGATTGTGAGCTCTTCAGAGCACCATCTCTTACAATGTGTTTGCATATAGCCTAGCACAATGGGGCCTCTAGGTGTTACTATAATATACATAACAGAGCTATAGATGTTTATGTAATATGTCTGACATTAACTACACAGACTGGTAATCAAGAGATAGATCCTGTCTTCCCTTGAGACATTCAGATTAATAGTACAATAGGAGTTTTTTTCCTTTCTGCTTTGTCTTAAATGAAAATATCAAAAGTAGAATCCAGAATTTGTTTCTTTTGAAGCATGTGCACATAAAGCAGAGGCAGCTCCAATAAATCTCCACACTTCCTGCAAACAATGACCACTTTGGTTGCAATGTCACCTAATAATGTAGCAAGACAAGGTAGGTGAGGTAATATCTTTTATTGGGCCCACCTCATCTCTCTAATATCCTGGGACCAACATGGCTACAACTACACTTCACCTAACAACATCGGCATGAAAGGGTCGTTGTTAGGATGAAGTCTCCTGATGCTCGAAGTCAAAACAAAATAATGTAGTAAAAGCCATCTATAGGGTGACCAGATGTCCCGATTTTATAGGGACAGTCCTGATATTCAGGATTTTGTCCTTTATAGGTGCCTATTACCCCCCCACCCCCGTCCCGATTTTTCACACTTGCTGTCTGCTCACCCTAGCCGTCTAATACCGAGTTTGGGGGGGGAGCAGCGGGAGAGGACTTGTAATGTCATCATATTTGGTCAGATAGTTCAGACACCATTTGGAAATGGCACTGCTCTTACATAACCCACAATTTTCTTGCTAAATATTTCTAAATACATACCGTAAAACCATGATGTGATTTTTTCCCAAGCTTAATCAAAGACGGGAAGGAAAAGTCAGAACAGTAATTTCACATCAAAAGTAAATCCCTTAGTAGTCAATCTACTTGAGGAGAAAGGAAATTATTACATTGACCTGGCTAAGTACCGTCATATCTTCCACTGGAATAATTTCTGTAGGCAGAGACCCACAGTCCTACAATACTAAGGGATAGATCAAGAGACCACCGTGTGCGCTGAAAGGATTACAGTCTAGTGCTTTGTAGGATTGAGACTCTTTGCCAATCCATATAAAATTACAGCACCTCCCTATCCCATGTACTGGGTCTAAGAGTTATTACGGCTAACTAAACCAAACACCAGTGGGTGTGACACTCATGTGGCAAAGGCCTGAGTCAGAAGTTTACCACAAAATTCAAGTTTCTTATAAATTAAACTCCACAGTAGAGACAACAAACAAGACGGGAATATATGCTCAGAGAAGGGGCCTGAGTGTCAAGACTACTAACTTCTATTCCTGAGTAGGGCGCCAATGAATCACTGTTTGTTTAATCTCTCAGTGCCTTAGTTTTCCCATCCATAAAATGAGGAAAATACCTTCCTTTTTTTTTTTTTGCTTAACTGATGTTTGTAAAATGTAAGTATAACAGTGTAAAGGGAAAAATTTCCATGGACTTCAATTGGCTTGGCTAAATAGCTCTTAATCATGTATTACAGTTTAGACTGAGGGCAGTACTTCACTACGAGGGTGAGTCGATCTAAGTTATGCTACTCCAGGTACGTGAATAACGTAGCCGGAGTCGACATAGCTTAGGTCAACTTACCCTGGTGTCCTCACTGCCCTGCATCGATGGGAGGTGCTCTCCAGTTGACTTCCCTTACTCTTCTCAGAGAGCTGGAGTACCAGGGTTGACCAGAGAGCGCTCTGCTGTCTTCACTAGACCTGCTAAATCGATCCCTGCTACATCGATTGCATCAGCGTCGATCTCCCCGTAGTGAAGACCACCCCATATAAGGACCACCAATTAAGATGTCATTGATGATGACAATCGGTTCTGAAACCATTACAAATTGTAGATCCCTTTACAATCTTATTGCCATGTGGGTACATGAAGAGGCCCTTGGGATTATGCCATCATACACCTCAGTTACACAAGAAATGATTTCAAGGCACGTCCACAGAGATCACATCATTATAAAATTAAAGTGAAACCAAACTAGTGTTTATGAGCAGTTATATTGCCATTAAAAATCTAAACTCAAACACTGATTACATCTTTCAATAAAGTAGTGACAAGCTCCCAGTAGCTAGAACTTTGGCATGTAAATTGCTGTATAATGCTTAACTCAGCCTCTGTTGTGCTTACCACTTGTCACACATATTGGTCCAGATTCTCAGCACTGCACACATGCAATGCCAACTGCATATGCACAATAAGGACTGGCCCCTCAATGCCTCAGATAATCCCCCCTTCTACCCACACCAATCCCACTATCATGTGCTGCTCCTATCCCCCAGTCCTCTAACCCCATCCCATGTCCCAGCTTGAAAAATCACGGAGCAGGTCCTCAAGGAATCAATTGTGAAGCACTTAGAGGAGAGGAAAGTGATCAGGAAGAGTCAGCATGGATTCACCAAGGGCAAGTCATGCCAGACTAACCTAATTGCCTTCTATGAGCAGATAACTGGCTCTGTGGATAAGGGGAAAGCAGTGGACGTGTTATTCCTTGACTTTAGCAAAACTTTTGATATGGTCTCCCACAGTATTCTTGCCAGCAAGTTAAAGAAGTCTGGGCTGGATGAATGGATGATGAGGTGGATAGAAAGCTAGCTAGATTGTTGGGGTCAACGGGTAGTGATCAATGGCTCCATGTCTAGTTGGCAGCTGGTATCAAGCGGAGTGCCCCAGGGGTCGGTCCTGGGGCCGGTTTTGTTCAATATCTT
>NW_020664369.1:2504359-2525266 GCF_002925995.2 Terrapene triunguis | reverse complement strand
AAGCTGGATATGAGTCAACAGTGTGCCCTTGTTGCCAAGAAGGCTAACGGCATTTTGGGCTGTATAAGTAAGGGCATTGCCAGCAGATTGAGGGACGTGATCATTCCCCTCTATTCAACATTGGTGAGGCCTCATCTGGAGTACTGTGTCCAGTTTTGGGCCCCACACTACAAGAAAGATGTGGAAAAATTGTAAAGAGTCCAGCGGAGGGCAACAAAAATGATTAGGGGGCTGGAGCACATGACTTATGAGGAGAGCTGAGGGAACTGGGATTGTTTAGTCTGCAGAAGAGAAGAATGAGGGGGGATTTGATAGCTGCTTTCAACTACTCATAGACTCATAGACTTTAAGGTCAGAAGGGACCATTATGGTCATCTAGTCTGACCTCCCGCATGATGCAGGCCACAAAAGCTGACCCACCCAATTTCCCTTATCTCAGCTGTTGAAGTCTCCAGATCGTGATTTAAAGACTTCAAGTCGCAGAGAATCCTCCAGCTTGCGACCCCTGCCCTATGCTGCGGAGGAAGGCAAAAAACCTCCAGGGCCTCTGCCAATCTACCCTGGAGGAAAATTCCTTCCCGACCCCAAATATGGCGATCAGTAGAACCCCAAGCATACAGGCAAGATTCTCCAGCCGGACCCACATTTTACCAGCGATGGCACGTTATTGCCTAATTGACTAAAATCACATTATCCCATCAAACCATTCCCTCCATAAACTTATCTAGCCTAATCTTGAAGCCAGAGAAGTCTTTCGCCCCCACCGTTTCCCTCGGAAGGCTGTTCCAAAATTTCACCCCTCTGACGGTTAGAAACCTTCGTCTAATTTCAAGCCTAAACTTCCCCACGGCCAGTTTATATCCATTCGTTCTCATGTCCACATTAGTACTGAGCTGAAATAATTCCTCTCCCTCCCTGGTATTTATCCCTTTGATATATTTAAAGAGAGCAATCATATCCCCCCTCAGCCTTCTTTTGGTTAGGCTAAACAAACCGAGCTCCTCGAGTCTCCTTTCATAGGAAAGGTTTTCCATTCCTCGGATCATCCTAGTGGCCCTTCTCTGTACCTGTTCCAGTTTGAGTTCATCCTTTTTAAACATGGGAGACCAGAACTGCACGCAGTACTCCAAATGAGGTCTCACCAGCGCCTTGTATAATGGAAGCAGCACCCACCTGAAAGGGGGTTCCAAAGAGGATGGATCTAGACTGTTCTCAGTGGTACCTGATGACAGAACAAGGAGTAATGGTCTCAAGTTGCAGTTGGGGAGGTTTAGGTTGGATATTAGGAAAAACTTTTTCACTAGGAGGGTGGTGAAGCACTGGAATGGGTTACCTAGGGAGCTGGTGGAATCTCCTTCCTTAGAGGTTTTTAAGGTCAGGCTTGACAAAGCCCTGGCTGGGATGATTTAGTTGGGAATTGGTCCTGCTTTGAGCAGGGGGTTGGACTAGATGACCTCCTGAGGTCCCTTCCATCCCTGATATTCTATGATTCTATGATTCTGCGAGTAGCGCAGGGCTAAGGCGGGAAGGGAGCCTGCCTTAGCCCTGCTGCGCTGCTGACCAGGAGCTGCCCGAGGTAAATGTCACCTGGCCAGAGCCTGCACCCCTCACCCCTTCCTCCACTCCGACCCCAGCCCGGAGCCCCCTCCTGCACCCAAACTCCCTCCCAGAGCCCGCACCCCCTGACCCAGCCCCGAGCCCCTTCCCAAAGCCAGCACCCCAAACCCTCTCCCACACCTCAACCTCTTGCCCCAGCCCTGAGCCCCGTCCCACACCCAAACTCCATCCCAGAGCCTGCACCCTGCACCCCAATCCCCTGACCCAGCCCTGAGACCCCTCCTGCACCCAAACTCTTTCCCAGAGCCTGCACCCGACACCCGCTCCTACACCTCAATCTCCTGCCCCAACCCTGAGCCCCCTCCTGCACCCAAACTCCCTCCCAGAGCTTGCACCCCATAACCCTCCTGAACCCCAGCCCCCTGTCCCAGGCTCAGCCCGGAGCCCCCTCCCACAAGCTGAACCCCTCGGCCCCAGCCCAGAGTCCGCACCCCCTCCCACAAGACAACCCCCTGCCCTAGCCCTGTGAAAGTGAGGGAGGGTGAGGGAGAGCAAGCGATGGAGGGAGGGGGATGGAGTGAGTGGGGCGGGACCTTGGAGAAGGGGCGGGGTAGGGCTGTTTGGGTTTGTGTGGTTAGACAGTTGGCAACCCTACTCTTGAAGGGCGGTACAGTGTCTGCACTATCTGGGAGCTCCTGGAGGCATTGGAACTCCAGCTGTGGTGATGCAGCTCAGCACGGCTCCTAATTCAGGGCTCAGCGTTCCCACCAGTATTCTGTCCTTTTTCTCTTTGGTTCACTCCTGACATCATGATTTCTTCCATGCCACCTCTTAGGGCTTGTCTACACTTAAAACATTGCAGTGGCACAGTGGCACCGCTACAGCGGTGCCACTGTAGCATTTCAGTGAAGATGTTACCTACGCTGATGAGAGGGGTTCTTCTCTCATCATAGGTAATGCACCTCTTAGAGAGGCAGTAGCTAGGTCAATGGGAGAATTTTCCCATCTACCTAAAGCTGTCTATTAGGTTGGTTTAGTTGCGTCGCCCAGGGGTGTGAATTTTTCACACTCCTGAGCAACACAGTTATACTGACCTAATTTCCTAGTGTAGACCAGGCCTTATACCCAGAGCAAGCTCCCCTTTAAAGTTCAGTAAACATCCTGCCTCAGAAAACTACTCAAGACACATCCATTCTGTGACGCTTTCCAGCTACAATGGCCACACCCTGCTCTGTGTTCGCTCTGTACTGTATTGCACCCATTTGGATCTTTCAGGCAAGGACTTTTCTTTTTGCCACACTTTGCCCATTAGATAGTGGCGTGGATAAGTATGCCATATACAAAATAACATATCTTTTTTCCTCTCTAAAGTCTAGCAGCCAGGTCATCCCCGTCCATGGAAAAACCCAGAGAGAAGTGTGGAAGTTTATGCCTAAAAGTTTGTTGAATTACAGTGCAGAAATGGCGGCTCGCCCTGTCTGGGAGGTAGAGTGATTGGGGCCAAGTGGAGGAAGCAGGAGGGTAACATTCTAATCACACAGAACAGGGTATCCTCGCCCCAAGTCGGTGTGCTTTCCAGATGGGTTGCACAATTCTGCAGCTCTTACAGACCAAATTCCCACGAAAGTTAGTAGCAGTTCTGCCTCACTAAGGAATACAGTTAGACCTTACAAAAGAAGTTTGCTGTAACTGTTGCCTCCTTGATGAAGTAATAGCTGAAATTCAGGGCCTGGCAGGTCACTTTCCCATTTGGAGCAGAAATCGGTGCCACAAAGTCAGGCATTTTCTGAATGTAATTTGTTTGTTTACAAAGCATACCTGAATCCTGTATCCCTGAACAGCTACAGGAACACACTGCATGCAGGCAGTTCCCTTTTCCCAAGTAAGGAAACACTGCCTGGTCCCAAGCAGCAGCTATGGAGCCTCCCTCTCTCCAAGACCCCTCACACAGACTCCTAGCCAAACGCAGACTGCTTCTTTCCACATCAAACTCAATTTCCTGACTGCTTAAGGCACCATTTTCTTCCAGCCTGAAAGCTAGGAAACCCTGTTGCCTTCACCCTCTCCCTCTGGGCCACATGGTCTCACCAAGTGGCTCCAGGCATCAGCCCCCTTCTTAGTGCACCATTGTTCTGCACTAGGAGAAGAACCTCCATTGTTCCTACTGCTGGGCACAAAAGAGAATGCAGTGATTGCCTTTGCATCTAACACCCCCAAGGGCAGGCCATTAACACCTCTTTCATAACAGTACATTATAATCATCACCGTTAGTTTTCTCAGACATTTATGTAAACAATTCAGCCCTGGGTAGTGCCTGCTTCTGCTAGTGAACTGCCCTTCCTGGCAGAAGTCTGCTGGGGAAAGGTTACTGTAGCACCAAGTGGCCACAAGTGGGCAACAGCCATTTGGCACAATACAAAAAGTGGGGGGTACTGGCTGGGGAGATAGTTTGGCCATGCAGTGGGTTGATGAACTGTATCAGTGCATCTCTGGGCAACTCCTATGAAACCCTAACAGCAGTTGAAGGCTGCCCTTCCCCAGCAGAAATTCCAAAGGAGGGTGTCTGAGCAAACATTGCCTGTTCTCCTGTGTGGTTGAATCCCACCTAGGGGGGGAGGACCCCCAATTGACTCAGGAAGGAGGCGACAGAGAAGGAAGAGTGAGCCTATTTGTATTTTCATTCCATGTGCCTCCCTTTCTTGCTATATACTGTAAACATACTTGTACAATAGGGTAGATCTGACACACATTAAAACAAATTGAATCTTTCATATGAGAAAACAGTTCCATTTACAAACATCTCTTAACCAAGAACATAGATTCATAGACTCTAGGACTGGAAGGGACCTCGAGAGGTTATTGAGTCCAGTCCCCTGCCCTCATGGCAGGACCAAATACTGTCTAGACCATCCTTGATAGACATTTATCTAACCTACTCTTAAATACCTCTTAAACATCAACATGCTTCATTCTTCTTGGGCAGATTATTCTCATGCCTGCAAGTAGAGGTATCTTGGAAGCAATATTTAGTATTTTACAGACCTATTATTAATTTGTATTTGTTGAGTGCTGACAGACAGCTTTGGCACTTTATGATCATACAAGAGAACACTTGTTGCTGCAATATTTTGAAAGAAAAATCCCATGGAAGGTGGAACCCCTCTCGGTTTATAGAGACTGAAAGATACTGTTTGTGTTTCAGAAACACCAGGCTCACTGGTGCACCATACACAGACAGCTTGTGAACCACCTTCCCCCCATAGAAGAATTGCAAATAGTAACAACACAGGTAAGCAGGGAATCTCGTCCCTGAAACTAGCTAAATATACTTGTTAAAGTCAGTCTTGTGCTCCATAAACACATCTAAAAGGTGAAATTCCAGGGACAAGTTCTCCTCTTTATAGCAGCAAAATCCTATTGAATTTGGCTCCCAGTTTTTAAAGCACTTATCAAGTATAAAGTAGCATTTTGTCTTCCTGATCTTTCTTCTTCTGTCATCCTCAGTCCCACTAAAAGGAGCTGAATGCATTGTGGATCAATAGCTGCGTAAGAGTATAAAATTCTTAAAATATACGTTCAGTAGATGAGATTTTAAAAATGATGCAGCTAAACCCTATTGACTCACTCCATGATCCAGCAGGTTTCCATTGTAACTGGGATGTCACTGTTTGGGTCATGCTGGAACTCTTTATTATTGTTATTATTCAGTTTCATGATGGTGCTTGGCACTGTACAGACCATACAGTAGAGGAGGACTTGATCCCTGACCCAAGTTGTTTATACTCTAATTCAGCCAGACATTACAGCTCAGAAAGAGAAGGTCCCAGAATCAGACCCCTTCAGACTAAAAACGTGTTAACAGGCCTGGGTTTGGGGCCCATGAAGTAGAATCTCAGCTTTCACTTAAAAAAACCCAACAGATCTCTAGCTCTTTTCCTTGGAACAATATAACTGATAACTGGATTGCTATAGAAGGAAAGTACAAACAGTTGGGGGCTCCCCTTTGCAGCATGAGGTTGGAGGGGTGAGGCCTACTGGTCCCACACACAAATATATTTTGTTATAGCCAATGAGTCAGTTATACGTGGGATGCATCATCTTATTAACTCTTCCCAAATCATGAGGCTTTCTGGTGTGACGATGATGATGAATAATTTGTTATGTTTGGGGGTGGAAGACAGCAAAACATTGGGGTTTTTTTCTCCTGTAGTTTGGATTACACTATAAAGAAAGAATTTACTAAAAGGTTGATAATGGTTTAACCATTGAGAAATAATTAACAGATGTCAGACATTACACAAGGCATCAAACTGTAACCTGAGAGGCTACACAATAACTTTCCTTGTTAAAGTAAAGGATGTTTGTTTAGGAACTAGCCAGAGCTTCTGACTGCATAATTACTCACATGTGAAATAGCTCTGCACAGCTCACAGTGTTTTGTTGTGTTTTTGTTTTAAAAAATGAGGAATACCTGACCACTAGTGCGGGGCAAAGCTGGAAAAAAGTTTTTAGAATCATAGGGTTAGAAGGGACCGCAAGGGTCATCTAGTCTAACCCCCTGCCCTGATGCAGGATTTGTTGTGTCTAAACCATCCAAGACAGATGGCTACCCCGCCTCTTTTTGAAAACCTCCAGTGAAGGAGCTTCCACAACTTCCTTATGCAGTCTGTTCCATTGTCCTACTGTTCTTACAGTTACGAAGTTTTTCCTGAGATTTAATCTAAATCTGCTATGCTGTAGGTTGAACCCGTTGCCTCTTGTCCTGCCCTCTATGACAAGAAAGAACAACTTTTCTCCATCTTTTTTTATGGCAGCTTTTCAAGTATTTGAAGACCGCTATCATGTCCCCCCTTAATCTCCACTTTTCCAAACTAAACATACCCAGTTCCTTCAGCCTTTGCTCATATGGCTTGCATTCCATCCCTTTGAACATCTTGGTCGCATGCCTCTACATCCTTTCTATATATTGGTGACCAAAATTGGACACAGTACTCCAGCAGAGGCCTCACCAAAGCCAGGTAGAGCAGTACTATCACCTCCTGTGTCTTGCATGCTATGCTTCTGTTAATGCAATCTAAAATTGCATTTCCTTTTTTTGCAACAGCATTGCATTGCTGACTCATGTTGAGGTTGTGATCCACCACAACTCCTAGATCCTTCTCAGCAGTGCTGCTGCCAAGCTAGTTACCCCCACACCCCCGCCCCTCATTTGGTTTTTTCTTCCTTAAGTATAGCACCTTACATTTGTCTTTGTTGAATTTCATTTTATTGTCTATAGCCCAGTTCTCCAATTTATCAAGATCCCGCTGAATTTTAGCTCTATCTTCCAAAATGCTGGCAACCCCCAACCCCAGGTTTGTGTCATCTACAAATTTGATCAGTATGCTCTCTATTCCTACATCCAGGTCATTAATAAAGATGTTAAACAACACCAGACCTAGAACAGATCTCTGTGGAACCCCACTTGAGACATCCCCGCAATCGGATATCATTCCATTAATAGTTATTCTTTGTTTGTGGTTGTTTAACCAATTATATATCCACTTAATGGTAGTTCTGCCATGCCCACATTTCTCCAGATTATGTATCAGAATGTCATGTGGGACTGTGTCAAAAACCTTGCTGAATTCCAGGTATATTATGTCCACCACATTCCCCCTATCCCCCAAACCAGTTACCCTGTCAAAGAAGGAAATCAAGCTGGTTTGGCATGATTTGTTCTTGGTAAATCCATGCTGGCTGCTAGTGATCACCCCTTCATCCTCCAGGTATTTGCAATATACATTGCTTTAGTAGCTTTCCAGGTATCGAAGTTAGGTAACTGGTCTATAGTTCCCCAGTGCCTCTTTTTTTCCCCTTTTTAAAGATGGACACTATGTTAGCCCTTCTCCAGTTTTCTGGGACCTCTCCTGGCATCCATGAGTTTGCAAATATTATTGCCAGTGGGTCCGAGATTTCTTCAGCTAATTCCTTCAGTATCCTCAGGTGAATAGCTTCTGGCCCTGCTGATTTGAATTCATTCAAATTGGTCAAAAGATTCCTGGTATATCCTTTACATATCCTGATTTGCATCTTTTCCCCTTTACTGTCTGTGGTAACTTCACCAGTTGTCTGGTCACGTGCTATTTTTTGTGAGAAGACTGAAGCAAAGTAGGTATTGAGCAAAATTTAGTGCCAATTTTTTTGCCAATTCATTTTGCATGTTTCTATGTTTTTACACATTTTGCGAAATTTCAAAAGGGATCAGAAATTTTTCATATTACCTTGAAAATCCATTTCTAGTTTGACATTTCCCACTTTAGATATGGTGCACATTTCAAATATATGCCGAGCTACCATGGCAGCCATAGTGCAAAGGAATATGTTGTCCTCCGATTAGCTTACACATTACAAACAATAATACCTTACATTTACATTAATAGCTTTCATCTGAGGATCTCAAAGGAGAACACTTTAGAACAAAAGGAGAACACTTTAGCACTTCTAAGTATCTTTACTTAGGTGCCAGAAGTGACGCACCCAAATTGTAAAATGTGGGGCTAGGTGATTTGTCTGCAACTCACCGTGTAGGGATAGGGAAAAGAGTCAAGATCTCCTAACTGCTGATTCCTTGCTTAAACACCCTCTCTCATAGAATCATAGAATATTAGGGTTGGAAAAGACCTCAGGAGGTCATCTAGTCCAATCCCCTGCTCAAAGCAGGACCAACACCAACTAAATCATCCCAGCCAGGGCTTTGTCAAGCCGGGCCTTAAAAACCTCTAAGGAAGGAGATTCCACCACCTCCCTAGGTAACCCATTCCAGTGCTTCACCACCCTCCTAGTGAAATAGTGTTTCCTAATATCCAACCTAGACCTCCCCCACTAAAACTTGAGACCATTGGTCCTTGTTCTATCATCTGCCACCACTGAGAACAGCCTAGCTCCATTCTCTTGGGAACCCCCCTTCAGGTAGTTGAAGGCTGCTATCAAATCCCCCCTCACTCTTCTCTTCTGCAGACTAAATAACCCCAGTTCCCTCAGCCTCTCCTTGTAAGTCATGTGCCCCAGCCCGCTAATCATTTTCATTGCCCTCCGCTGGACTCTCTCTAATTTGTCCACATCCCTTCTGTAGTGCAGGGACCAAAACTGGACACAGTACTCCAAGTATGGCCTCACTAGTGCCGAATAGAGGGGAATAATCACTTCCCTCGATCTGCTGGCAATGCTCCTACTAATACAGCCCAATATGCCGTTCGCCTTCTTGGCAACAAGGGCACACTGCTGACTCATATCCAGCTTCTCATCCACTGTAATCCCCAGGTCCTTTTCTGCAGAACTGCTGCTTAGCCAGTCGGTCCCCAGCCTGTAGCGGGGGGATTCTTCCATCCCAAGTGCCGGACTCCCAAGTGTTGAACCTCATCAGACTTCTTTTGGCCCAATCCTCCAATTTGTCTAAGTCACTCTGGACCCTATCCCTACCCTCCAGCATATCTACCTCTCCCCCTAGCTTAGTGTCATCTGCAAACTTGCTGAGGGTGCAATTCATCCCATCATCCAGATCATTAATAAAGATTTTGAACAAAACCGGCCCCAGGACCGACCTCTGGGGCACTCCACTTGATACCGGCTGCCAACTAGACATCAAGCCGTTGATCACTACCCGTTTAGCCCGACAATCTAGCCAGCTTTCTATCCATCTTATAGTCCATTCATCCAATCCATACTTCTTTAACTTGCTGGCAAGAATACTGTGGGAGACCGTATCAAAAGCTTTGCTAAAGTCAAGATATATCACATCCACTGCTTTTCCCTTATCCACAGAGCCAGTTATCTCATCATAGAAGGCAATCAGGTTAATCAGGCATGACTTGCCCTTGGTGAATCCATGTTGACTGTTCCTGATCACCTTCCTCTCCTTCAAGTGCTTCAAAATGGATTCCTGCAGGACTTGCTCCATGATTTTGCCAGGAACTGAAGTGAAGCTGTAGTTCCCCAGATTCTCGTTCTTCCCTTTTTAAAATATGGGCACTATAGTTGCCTTTTTCCAATCATCCAGGACCTCCCCTGTTAGCATTGCTCTTATAAGCAGAGATCTCTCTTAAATATGTACCATACTTCCCATGAGTGTTGATTAACAGATTTTGGCAGACTGTCTACACAGAATCAGAAAAAGGTTGAGTTGAAAGGGGCCTCGAGAGGTCATCTAGTTCAGTGTTTCACAATCTTTTTAATACCAGGGACCGGCTTGCTGCCTTCCTAAACTGTATCAGGAGATCTCAGGGATCAGCGCCAGTCCACAGACTGGTCGTTGAGAAACACAGATCTAGTTCATCCTCCTGCACTGAGGCAGGATCAAGTATACTTAGATCATCCCTGACAGATGTTTGTCTAACCTGTTCTTAAAAACTTCCAGTGACGGTGATTTCACAACCTCCCTTGGTAACCTATTCCTGTACTTAACTATCCTTACAGTTAGAAAGTTTTTCCTAATATTTAACCTAAATCTTCCTTGTTGCAAATTAAGCCAATTACTTCTTGTTCTACTCTCGATGGACATGGAGAAGTGACACTGTCCTCTTCAGAAACAACCTTTAACATATTTGAAAATTGTTATCTTGTCCCCCCTCCACCTTCCCTTCTCTAAACTAAAAATGCCCCATTCTTTCAACCTTTCTTCATAAATCATGTTTTCTAAACCTCTTATTTTGTTGCTCTCCTCTGGACTCTTTTCAGTTTGTTCCCATCTTTCTTACAATGTGGTGCCCAAAACTCACAGTACTCCAGCTGAGCCATCACAGAATAGGGTGGGACAATTACCTTCTGTGTCTTGCTTATGCACTCCTGTTAATATATCACAGACTGATATCTGTCTTTTTTGCAACAGCAGCACATTGTTGACTCATTCAATCTGTGATACACTATAGCCCTCAGATCCTTTTCTGCAGTTCTACCACCTAGCCAGTTAGTCCCCATTTTGTAGTTGTGCATTTGGTTTTTCTTTCCTACGGGTACTACTTTGCACTTGCCTTTACTGAATTTCATCTCATTGATTTCAGACCAATTCTCTAATTTGTCAAGGTTGTTTTGAATTCTAATCCTATCCTCCAAAGTGCTTGCAACCGTTCACAGCTTGGTGTCATCTACCAATTTTATAAGCATAGTCTCCACTCCATCATCCAAGTTATTAAGGAAAATAATGAATAATTGAACCTAGGACAGATTTCTGCAAGCCCCCACTAGATATGCCCTCCCAGTTTGAGAGCGAACCATTGATAACTGCTCTTTAATATTGTCTTTCAGACCAGTTCTGTACCTGCTTTTCAGTAATTCTATCTAGACCATATTTCCTTAGGTTGCTTATGAGAATGTTGCATGGGACTGTGTCAAAACCCTTACTAAAGTCCAGATATATCACATTGACTGCTCCCCACCCCACATCTACTAGGTTGGTTACTATGTAATAATATGATACTATCTAAATGTTACAATCCTAATGATAATGGGTGTAAGGGGGTGGACAAGGATACCTGGAGCCCTTCCTCTCCCCAATTGCTCATGCGTAGGAGGCAGCTATGGTTTGGCAGTCTGTACTCCCTTAGCATGGAAAGAGGTTGCTGCTAGCACTATTGGGCCTGCTCAGCACCCCAAGAATGGTCTGGCTGGGCTGCGTGGAAGGATAAATACGGCCCTGATTCCCAGGGTCACACAATAGCACCATGGGGATTAACAGATTACATCTTTCCAAAGGTGCAGCAAAGTACATTGGTGAACCCCTTCTGCCCCCAGCATTTCTGAAGCTGGAGCCATGATGCCCACTCCTGTCCTACACCAGTATAATGGCTCCAGTAGCACATTCTCATAGTGCAACTCCTTCCCCACTACCTCCTTTCCCACACTCAGTATAGCTTTGGAGCCCTTATTTGCCTAAAAATAGGAATGGTCTGTCCCTCTTCATTTGGATATAAACAGGGACCTGGCCATCACAGAACTGGAAAACAAGCTTCTGGAGCTGGTCCTTTCATTTGCCAAACACTCACAATTCATTGGAAGATCATGAAAGCCATGTGTGCAATGCCGTGGCTGTCCTAGCAAACTGTTAATATGAGGGGGGAGAGGGAAGCTGGAGGGCTTACAGTCTTTCTCTATAGCTGAAAAGGAAGCCTGAACTAATACTTGTAATTGGCTGGAGCAGCTCTTACCATTTCCCAGAAGGTTACTTAAGCACTTGAAACCACTCCAACTGCAACCTCTGTTATTGTGTTGTTTTCCTGCCCCTGCTGATGAACACTGTATTCTGAGCCTACCAAGGTCTTACATAAAAATGAGAAAATTGAAGTCAATATATGAAAGTAAAAGGCAATAATGACACAGATGGCCTCCCTAGTGACAGAATAAGCCTGGCTTTGAGACTGCCAAGATGGTGTTTATTAAGACTTTTGTTGTTTGCACTTATTTTTTAAACAAGGTCAGTTTTATTCCTGCTTTAATAGTTTTCATGTAAGTTGGTCTCAAAAAGCTTCCTCATGTGGTAGTTACAGAAGGCGGCTTGTGGTTAAGACACTGGACTGAGCTTTTAATTTCTTCTCTTGCTATGGACATTAGGACCTTGGGCAAGTCACTTAATCTCTTTCTGTGCCCCAACTGTGACATGAGGACAATACTACTTCTCTCTATTTAGTCAGTACGTTGTCAATGAAGAGACTGTTGTCTATGTATAGTGCCTAGCAACGGGCCCTAATCTTGCTTTGGGCCTCTAGGGACAAATATAAATAATAATGATAGCAACTCCTGGAATTCTACAGCCTTGCTGTTTTGTTGTTGTCATTCATTTCAAGATATAGCTGGAAATTTTCATGTGGCTTCACAAGAACTGCTTCAGCTGACTTCACAGACTGGGTGGGAGGGAAATGGGAAAGTAAGTGCACTTGCTGCAATCCAGTCCATTATGAAGCCAAGTAATTTGCTCTCCAGTTTTATGATCTCCTGCCATAGATTAACTGTGGCAGGGGTGATTTAGCAGCATGAAGAGAGCAAGTGAACTCAAGAAGTAAGTCACACAGACCCTCCTTCCTTTACTTGGTGACAAAATGTGAAGAAGAGCTATCTGTTAAGATTCCAAGAGCCCCCCTCCAGCACAACGCTGCCCTTCCTCTGGCCTGTACCTTCTAGTTTCTCTTTCACTGTGCTGTGCCATTTCCTATTTAACACTGTGTTTGCTCTGTTTAACTCAATACAGACTTTCAAATACAGTTGGCATGAAAGAAGTAGAATTCAGTGCTGCAAACAAGACCTTTAGTGCAGAAGGGGGCATCTTCAGAGAAGAATCAAGAAAATACATGAGTGTTTTTTGCTGTTTCTGTTGCTATTTCCCTGGCTTCTGGACAAGAAGACTCAATGAGTTACTGTTGAGTGAGAAGTCCAAGTCACTGAGGCCCAGATCCATTTCAATGAAGTTAGGAGCCTTTGTGGATCTGGGCCTGAGTCTCTAGCTCTGTAAGATGTGCTAGCACATGTACAACTTTTAGTGGTCACCATGGTAACTTGCAGGCACTTTAAGTGAGAATCTAATCTGAACAGTGACCACAAAACTCAGCATTGTGAGGTTTCATGTGTCACACTGTACTTGTAGCTTGTGCGCTGTAGGTCATAGACTGTAGGGGAAATAAGGAGAATATGGCTATTAAAGTTGTAGAAAATAAGTGGTTTGTAATTTAAGATCCTAGGAAGTATGTTAATTTTACATTTTAAAATTCAAATAGCAGATTCATCAGAAATAAATGTCCCTTAATAAATCCCTTAATTAAAGGCAGGTAGGCTCTTAATTGCAACCCTCAACTAGAATAAACACCTAAAACTAGACCTGGCTCTAAAGTTATACTGAACTCTGAGGCTGGAGCAAGCTTCTGAGCTAAACCAAACCTCCAAGCTAGACTGTGTTTCCGAGTTCTAACACATTCCCAATCTGAAGTAGGCTCCTGAGTTATATTAAACTCCCATGCTGACATAACCTCCTCAGAGCTGTAGCAGGGCTCTAAATAAACTGAGCTACTTAACTGGCATCAATGCCACAGAGTCAGAACAAGCTTCTAACAAGTCTAAGCTTCCAAAATGGTGTGAAACCCTGGCAGCAGGTCTGGAGTAGGCCTCTGCCTAGTTAAGCTCCCATATTGACACCAGCACTGCAACACAGAGTAGAATTCTTGCTAAAATCAACTTCCAGACTGGAATGAGTCCCTCGTGCTTGAAGCAGACTTTATAGTTTCTTAAACCCACCCCTAGCAGATTCTGGCCAATCAGCCTCCTCCACTTGATTCAAAATGGAGTCCCACAGGTTTAAGAGAGCACCACCAACAGATTTCCACTATGGAAAAGTATCTGAGTCTCTCCTTTAGGATAAGGAAAATTAACAGAAGGAAAGGAGAAACCCATCCTGCAGTTGGTGTCTGTTTTCTCATTTTTCCTTAGAGGATTCTTATGTAAGTAGCTAGACTTGGTTGCAAAAAAATTTTTCACAAACCCTTGAAAAGAAGTATTTTGGTTTGTCTGGCTGGATTGGAAAACTTGTTTCATTTGGATGAGGGGGGGGAAACCTTGGGTTTTTGGGACACTACTTCTCTCTTTATTCTGTTCTCCAGTTCTACTATTAGTATGGTGTGTGTGTGTGTGGTTTTTTTGTTTTTATTTTATTTTATTTTTTTAAGGGACGGGGGAAGAAGCCCATTTTCTCAGAGGCTGCTTTCACTCTTTTCCACAGGGAGAGCATTCTTCCATTTTACTTCCCATCCCCAACTAGAAGAAGTGGGGCAGGGGGGCGAAGGGTATAACAAAGGGAGTAGGTTTCTCCTCCACTCTCTTTTTTTAACTTGTTCTCTTTTTGCAGGAGAAGGACTTTAATTATGACTTTTTCCTCCACTATATGAAACTAAACAAACACTTTCTTTTTTTTTTAAAGTTTTGCATTTCAGAATTTTTTTGAACAAACTTTATCAAACTCTCAGAAAAACCTTTTTATAAACCCCTTTTTTATGACAAAACCTTCTGTTGGAAAAACTTCTGACCAGCTCTACAAGTAATATTAGCTATTTAACCATTGGCACAACCCAGCCCTCTCCATGATAGACTCCATCACAATGTTCATTGTTTCTCAATGACTTCATATCCGATTTGATGTCAATTTATGAATTTTTTTTTTTTTTTTTTTCCTGACTGCCAGCCTTGCAAACTCACCGGGTCTTAGACCATCAGGCTGAATTTTCCTTTTTATGTACCATCACAGAAACAGCAATTCTGTAGTCCTTGGGTGCACCTTTTAAAATTTCATTAGCTTCAAATGATGCCCTCGTTCACACCTATGCAACCCACTTAGCCTGCAAAAGAATCCAACAAAAAGAATCCATGTCCCTTCTGATTTTCAGTCACATTTGGCATCACTACCTCCTTCTTAGCAAGTGAGGTTCCAGTTAGGATGACCCCCCTCAATTAGGGCACATTAAATACAGTTCAGCTGTTTAGTCATACAGTAAAAATAACATTTCATTGCCCCTGTGTCCAAGACTAAAGTGAATTTTAACCCAAAGGAGCCAAAATTGATCACTTTGGCAAAGCAGGTCTATCTGCTGATCACCTAAGCAAAGTAGGTGTGTTGATGCAAATACAGTCTGCTCCTGAGGTCTTTTATCCCAGTTCATCAACAGAAGGCAGGGGAGAGCTCATTCAGAACCTGGCTTACATCTGGCTCAGACAGCTAGATGTGAGCGGGATGAAATGATGTCTATAAACATCAAGAAAATTATAGTGTAATTTAACTTTCAGCAGAAGGCTTATTTATTTCTAAAGAGATTACATAAACTGTTCCCATCAAGAACAGAGCTTTGTTATGTGTGCAAAATTGTTGGAAGGAAACTTTTTATTCATGCTAGGGGATTGTCATGGCATTGAAAACTTCTGGCATGAAATTATAGATTCCATTCATAAGACGGTATGTCCAATGTTTCCAGTTTACATAATTTGGAGTGTATGTGTTTAAAGCAGCATCAAAAGAAACTGATGGAAGGATGCGGGTTCAATCTCAGCAGGAGACTGTCAGGGCTTAAGGTAGAGGACTGGGATAGTGTGCTGGCACAGGAGTCAGTACAGCAGTTCTACATCACCCAGGGATTCCCCTACAGGTGGCAGAGTCTTTCACTTCTCATTTAAGATGTATTTACAGCTGTTTACATCACTAATGCAGGGCAAAGCAGCCAGAGTAAAGACTAGGATCTGGCCACTTATAAGTAATCTCCCTCTATCATAGACTACTGAAGTCTCCCTGGCCTTGGCCCTAGACAGCAGAAGGTTCCAAGGTGGGGTGGTGATGAGCTATAGAAAGCTACCCCAGACACATAGGGTCTGATTCTCAGTCCTGCTTATGCCCATTTACATCAGTGTAGCAGCATAAAGGGGCTTTTCAGTGGGCAGAAATGACCCCCTAGGAATACCCTCGCACAGAGGGCTTCCCTAGCCGATGCAGAGCTGGGGTAGAAAGCTGTACAGTGGCCCTGCTCCCAGACCTAGGCATAGGGCTGGAGTGAGGCTGTGATAAATGAAGGGGGGGCTCCCTTTTATGGCCCCCCATCCAGCCAGTTAGTTATAAAATCCCTCTTGGTGGCTGCTTGCTTTACCTGTAAAGGGTTAAAAAGTCCGCCAGGTAAAGAAAAGTGAGTGAGCACCTGACCAAAAGAGCCTATGGGAAGGCTGGAACTTTTTAAAAGGGGGGAGGAGGGGGAAGCTTTCCCTTTTCTCTCTTTGTTGTTCTCTCTGGGCTGAAGAGATGGGGGCAGCTGCAATACTGTGTAAAGTTTGGACCAGGTATGAAAATTCATCATCCATACCTAGAAGGATTCACTGGGACAGGGAATGTTTAGATAGGCATGATTAGGTTTATTCCTTTTGTAAGCAGAGTCAGGATGAGCTCCACCCTGACAGTTGGTGGTGAATTGTGGCGAGTGTGGAAAAGAACTTCAGGGGTTGATCTTGTTTGCATAGGCACACCCACCCCACCTAGTATGAGCCCAGAGCAGCCCCAAATGGTCACTTTGGCTGCTGTGGGATCCCCAGTTTCTCTGTTATTGGGGCAGGAGGAATAAAGTGTTACCCTGATTATGTGAATCAAGGACAATGAAACTGTTTTATGACAGAGGGTCTCACCATCAACTAAGTAGTACTTGCTAGACAAGGGACATGGGTTCCAAAACCCAGTGAATTGAGAGAGGCTGGGGGCAGGTATTTGTACTGGGTGGTGTGGGTGTGCCTGAAACACCAATTGCATCTCCTTCCTCCACTGTTGAGTGTTAGAGCTAATTTTGATTCCATTAGGAGTCTAGTTACAGCCTGCTGAGCTGAATTCACTTTAGACCAATGATGTACTGGGGCTCCCCCAAGCTGAAATCACTAAAGAGCTGAGGTCACTGAGTGCTGTGTTAACTAGTGGGGGAGCCCGAAGCTATATTGCTGAATGGCTGGCAGAGCGGAGCAGTTTGTGGGACGGTTGAAGTGGCCCACGGAACGGCAAGCAGAGCGGAGCTGAGCAGTTTGCGGGGACAGCTGGAGCAGCTCACGGGACGGCTGGAGGAGTAGAGCGGAGTGGCTGGTAGAGCTGAGCGGTTCGTGGGACAGCAGGAGTGGCTCACAGGATGGCTGGTGGAGTGGAGCCTTCGTGATGAAGGCTGCAGCAGAACCCCATGGAGAGGCGGGCAGTCTGCCTCAGACCATGTAAGGTACCCCTTAATGCCCTGCGCACCCCCCTTTCCTTCCCCCCCCATTCCCACCCAGGCTGGGAGAGGGGTAAAATCCTGCAGATAAACTTTTGAACTCTGGGGCTGCACTGACCAGGGACAGAGACTTTTGGGTTGTTGGACTTTTGGGACTTCGGGTGATTCTTGGATTGCTGGATTCAAGAACGAAAGGGAAAGGACACGGCCCAATTTGCTGGGGTGGGTCTCTGCTCATGATTTGGTCTATGAAGTCTAGTTGTGGTGGTTTCCCAATTTAATGCTGATGTCGTTTACCTCATGTTATTAAACATTTTCTGCTACGCCTAGACTCTGTACTTGCGAGAGGGGAAGTATTGCCTCTTCGAGGCGCCCAGGGGTGTGTGTAAGATTTTCCCAGGTCACTAGTTTGGGGGCTCGAGCTGGTTTTGCATTACGTTGTTCGAGGGGACCCCTATGTACTGAACCCGGCCCTTGCTGCTATCAACTTGGCCTGGCAGAAGGGTTACACTTTTATTTTCTGTAAGGCTTGTGGACTCCTCTGTGATAACCCCAGATGCTTTTGTTTTGCTTGTAACCTTTAAGCTGAACCACAGGAGAGCTATCTTGATGCTTAATTTTTGTAATTGTTTCTTTTAAGATCTAGCAAAAAGCCTAAGTTTCAAATGTATTTCTTCTTCTTTTTTGGGGGGGGGGGGGGGAGGGAGAGAAATAAAATTTACCTTTTTAAGAACCGTGTGTCCCTAAGAGGTTTGTGCATATGTTGTTTAATTAGCTGGTGGCAACAGTTGATTTCCTTTGTTTGTTTGTTTTTCTGAGCTCTTCCCCAGAGGGGGGATGAAAGGGCTTGAGGGTACTCCACAAGAAGGAATTTCCAAGTGTTCCTTCCTGGGTTCTCAAAAGGGGGTGGGGTTTGCACTTGGGTGGTGGCAGCATCTACCCATCCAAGGTCAGAGAGAAGCTGTGGCCTTGGGAGTTTAATACCAGCCTGGAGTGGCCAGTATTAATTTTTAAAATCCTTGCAGGCCCCCACCTTCTGCACTCGAAATGCCAGAGTGGGGAATCAGCCTTGACAGAGGCCATGTCTAGGACTTGGCTGGAGTATACTACACTATGGCTCTTCTGTTTCATAGGGCTCATGTTTGGCTATGGGAAGCAAAGCCTAAGTTAAACGATCCCTGACACTGTGCTAATGCTGGGTGTTGTCAGCCCTCTGCATGGCCACAGAACAAAAGAAGTGCAAAGGCAGCTTAGACAGGGGTGGGCAGACTTTTTTTTTTTTTTTTTTTTTTGCCTGAGGGCTGCATTGGGTTTTGGAAATTTATATGGAGGGCTGGTAAGGGGCGGAGGATGGGGGCTGCCCCCCCATCCCTCCCTCCCCCGCTTCTTGCCCCCTGACAGCCCACCCCCAGGACTCCTGTCCCAGCCAACCCCCCGTTCCCTGATGGCTCCCTGGACCCCCTGCCCCATCCAACCCCCCCCTTCCTGACTACCCCCCCAGGCCCCTGCCCCCATTCAACCCCCCCTGTTCCCCGCTGTCTGACTGCCCTGATCCGAACTCCCCTGCCCTCTATCCAACCCCTCCACTCCCTGCCCCCTTACAGCGCTGCCTGGAGCACCGGTGGCTGGCAGCGCTACAGCCACGCAGCACAGAGCACTGGGTCAGGCCGACATCTGCAGTGGCACTGCCCCAGGAGCTCGCAGCCCAGAGCGCTGTGCCAGCAGTAGGGTGCGCTGAGGCTGCGGGGGACGGGGAACAGCAGGGGAGGGGCCAGGGGCTAGCCTCCTGGGCCAGGAGCTCAGGGGCAGGGCAGGGCAGGCTAGAGAATCTTGCCTGTATGCTCGGGGTTCTGCTGATCGCCATATTTGGGGTCGGGAAGGAATTTTCCTCCAGGGTAGATTGGCAGAGGCCCTGGAGGTTTTTCACCTTCCTCCGCAGCATAGGGCAGGGGTCGCAAGCTGGAAGATTCTCTGCAACTTGAAGTCTTTAGATCACAATCTGGAGACTTCAACAGCAGAGTTAAGGGAAAGTGGGGGGGGTCAGCTTTTGTGGCCTGCATCATGCGGGAGGTCAGACTAGATGACCATATTGGTCCCTTCTGACCTTAAAGTCTATGAGTCTATGAGAAGGGTCCCGCAGGCCATAGTTTACCCGCTTCTGTTCTGGTGTAAGAACAGAATTTAACCCTATGAATATATTATGTATTTGTATTATAGTAGATCTTAGAGGCCCCAGCTGATATTGAAACCATATGTGGGGAGCTGTACAGATACCTAGCCCATGCCCTGATGAGTTTATGCTCTAACGAGACAAGACAAATAGAGTAGGAGGTAAAACAAAGCCACGGAATGGTTGTGATTTGCCTAAGGGCAATAGCAAACCAGGACTAGCACCTGGATCTCCTGACTCCTAGCCTAATGCCTGTTCCACTAGCCCACACTTCCTCTGAAGCTGTAATATGTGTTAAAAGGTAATGTATAAAACATCTCAATTAAGATATAAATATTTCTGGTGTCACAATCCCATTTAAATATCTCAAGATAATTTTAATATCTGTTGGAAAGAAAAAAAAATCAGGTAACTAACCAAAATCATTCAGTCACTTAAACTCAGCGAATATGATTAATCTACCTGGTATGTCTGGGTACCCATCGTTATAGGAGCTGAGCACCTCAGAAATGCTAATGAATGTATCCTCCCAGTGCCCCCAGAAGCAGAAAATTACTAGTCCCATTTTACTGATGGGGGAACTGAGGTACCAGAAGGGAAAGTAATTTGCCCACGATCACAAAGGAGTTGGAAATTTAGCTTAAGTTTCTACAGCCTAGTTCAGTTCCCCAAACACAAGTCCCTCCTTAGTCTCTTGATTTTAATGCTGGTATCTCCTTTCATATGTTTATTTTCCATATTGGGTAAACCAAGCTCTCTTTGTCCCAGCTCCAGATTAGACATCTAGAGCTCAGTGTTCCTCTTGCTTATACAGGTGCAACCCCAGTGAAGTCAGAAAATTGAATTTGGCCTTGGCACTGCAGCAACCTGCTCCTTTGTGCAAAGCGAGTATCATGTAATGCAAGCTTCCCTCATTGTTCAGTGAGGGATTGGACCTGAACTGGCCTGGACTAACCATCCTTTAGCACAGGGAGAAAAATACTGTATTTAGTCTCTTAATTACTAACTATCTTTTGTTCCAGTGTGTCACATTCGGGTGATGTGGCCAAATTATATCTTCCTCAGAGGATGGAAGAGACTGCCATCTGCATTTGGCACTGCTTACAGCATTTTAGCCGTGTAGTTTTCCAGGCTGCCCAGTCAATGCTAGATTGAGACTACAGACCCAGGATGGACTGGCAATGCAATATCCACTTTACCCATCCAGTCCCAAGGCATACCTTGTTCCCTCCACAAGGTATGCCAATAATCCATTCCTCTCATTCTGCTTTGATCTTTTAAACTTCATCCTTTCCAGCCACTAAAATGGGAGAAAAAAATCAATGCTGAACATCCCTTGGATCTTCTTAGGTTAGGGCCAGATCATACTCCCTTGCATTGATGCACTGTACCAACACTTCCTGTGTGCAAGGAGAAATAGGATCCACAGAGCTGGTCAGTCATTTTCCC
>NW_020664369.1:2396996-2503959 GCF_002925995.2 Terrapene triunguis | reverse complement strand
CTCCAGCATGGACCGAAGGGGAGGTACTGGATCTGATCGCTGTATGGGGAGAGGAATCTGTGCTATCAGAACTCCATTCCAAAAGATGAAATGCCCAAATACTTGAAAAATTTTCCAAGGGCATGAAGGACAGAGGCTATAACAGGGACCCGCAGCAGTGCCGCATGAAACTTAAGGAGCTCAGGCAAGCCTACCAAAGAACCAGTGAGGCAAACGGCTGCTCCGGGTCAGAGCCCCAGACATGCTGTTTCTATGATGAGCTGCATGCCATTCTAGGGGGTGCCCCTACAACTACCCCACCCCTGTGCGTGGACTCCGTCAATGGATTCTCACGCAACAGGGATGCGGATTTTGGGGATGAGGAAGATAGCGCACAGGATGCAAGCGGAGAAAACATTTTCCCCGACAGCCAGGAACTGTTTATCACCCTGGACCCAGTACCCTCCCAAGGCAGGCTCATGGACCTTGAAGGCGGAGAAGGGACCTCTGGTGAGTGTACAGTGTATTTACATTTGTAAATATTGTACATGGTTTAAAAGCAAGCGTTTTTAATGATTAATTTGCCCTGAAGACTTGGAATTCATTCGCGGCCAGTACAGCTACTGGAAAAGTCTGTTAATGTGTATGGGGATGGAGCATAAATCCTCCAGGGACATCTCAATGAAGCTCTCCTGGAGGTACTCCCAAAGCCTTTGCAAAAGGTTTCTGGGGAAGGCAGCCTTATTCCATCCTCCATGGTAGGACACTTTACCACGCCAGGCCAGTAGCACGTAGTCTGGAATCATTGCATAACAAAGCATGGCAGCGTATGGTCCCAGTGTTTGCTGGCATTCAAGCAACATCCATTCTTTATCTCTCTGTTATCCTCAGGAGAGCGATATCATTCATGGTCACCTGGTTGAAATAAGGGAATTTTATTAAGGGGACATTCAGAGGTGGCTGTTCCTGCTGGGCTGTTTGCCTGTGGCTGAACAGAAATCATCCTCGCTGTTAGCCACACGGTGGGGGGGAGCGGTGAAGTGATCATCCCAGAGAACTGGGTGTGTGCGTGGGTGGTTTAGCTAACCCAAAAACCGCAGCCCCTCCTTTTAAGTGGCCAACTCAACGGGTGCTTGGTATGGGAAATGAGGGCGCTGCTGTTTGTTTGAAACCATTCCCACATGTTATGAAGGTTGAAGTCAAAAGACTGTGGCTTACCATGTCTGCCTGCAAGCCGAATTCTGTTGCCCACCAGCCCTACATGTGTGATCTCTCGCACCAAACCGGCAGGCCCTCAATATAAGAGGCAAAATGCGACCTTGTAAAGAAAGCACACGTGCTATGTAATGTTAACAGCTTGGTTCACCGTGAAAGTCTACCCATTGTTCTCTAAAATGTGTTTAGTATTTAAAAAAAAAAAAACAACTCTCTCTTTTTTCCTCCTGCAGCTGCAAATGTTTCAATGCTCCCCGTATCATCTCCGTCCCAGAGGCTAGCGAAGATTAGAAGGCGAAAAAAACCGCACTCGTGATGAAATGTTCTCTGAGCTCATGCAGTCTTCCCACACTGAAAGAGCCCAGCAGAATGCGTGGAGGCAGACACTGTCAGAGTGCAGGAAAGCACAAAATGAACACGACGACAGGTGGCGGGATCAAGATGATAGGTGGCGTCAGCATGATGAGAGGAGGCAGGAAGCAATGCTCAGGCTACTGGAGCATCAAACTGATATTCTCTGGCATATTGTTGAGGTGCAGGAAAGGCCGCAGTAGCACAGACAGCTGCTGCAGCCCCCGTGTAACCAACCACCCTCCTCCCCAAGCTCCATATCCTCCTCACCCACATGCCCAAGAACGCGGTGGGGGGGCCTCCAGGCACCCAACCACTCCACCCCAGAGGACTGCCCAAGCAACAGAAGGCTGGCATTCAATAAGTTTTTGAAGTGCAGTGTGGCCTTGTCCTTCCCTCCTCCTCCTCCTCCACCACCACACCCGGTGCTTCCCTCCTCCCCCACCCCTCCATGGCTACCTTTGCAATTATCCCCCCCACTTGTGTGACGAATTAATAAAAAATGTATGAATTTGAAATAACAATGACTTTATTGCCTCTGCAAATGGTGATCAAAGGGGGGAGAGGAGGGCGGTTGGCTTACAGGGACGTAGAGTGAACCAAGGGGGCGGGTTTTCATCAAGGAGAAACAAACAGAACTTTCACACCATAGCCTGGCCAGTCATGGTGTCTGGCTGTGCGTAATCAGCAGCCAGGCGATTTGCCTGAACCTTCCACCCCGCCATAAACGTCTTCCCCCTTACTCTCACAGATATTGTGGAGCACACAGAAAGCAGTAATAACAATGGGAACATTGGTTTCGCTGAGGTCTAATCGAGTCAGTAAACTGCGCCAGCGTGCTTTTAAACGTCCAAATGCACATTCTACCACCATTCTGCACTAGCTCAGCCTATAGTTGAACAGCTCCTGACTACTGTCCAGGGTGCCTGTGTATGGCTTCATGAGCCATGGCAGTAAGGGGTAGGCTGAGTCCCCAAGGATAACTATAGGCATTTCAACATCCCCAATGGTTATTTTCTGGTCTGGAAAGTAAGTCCCTTGCTGCAGCCATTCACAGACCAGAGTTCCTAAAGATGCGAGCGTCGTGTACCTTTCCCAGCCATCCCACGTTGATGTTGGCTGAAACGTCCCTTGTGATCCACCAGTGCTTGTAGCACCATTGAAAACCCTTTTGGTTTATGTACTGGCTCCCTTGGTGCTCCGGTCCCAAGATAGGGATATGCGTTCTGTCTATCGCCCCACCACAGTTAGGGAATCCCATTGCAGAAAAGCCATCCACTATGACCTGCACATTTTCCAGAGTCACTACCCTTGATAGCAGCAGCTCAGTGATCGCATTGGCTACTTGGATCACAGCAGCCCCCACAGTAGATTTGCCCACTCCAAATTGATTCCCGACTGACCGGTAGCTGTCTGGCATTGCAAGCTTCCACAGGGCTATCGCCACTCGCTTCTCAACTGTGAGGGCTGCTCTCATCTTGATATACTTGTGCTTCAGGGCAGGGGAAAGCAAGTCACAAAGTTCTATGAAAGTGCCCTTACGCTTGCGAAAGTTTTGCAGCCACTGGGAATCATTCCAGACCCGCAACACTATGCGGTCCCACCAGTCTGTGCTTGTTTCCTGGGCCCAGAATCGGCGTTCCACGGCATGAACCTGCCCCATTAACACCATGATGTCCAAATTGCCAGGGCCCGTGCTTTGAGAGGTCTGTGTCCATGTCCTCATCACTCTCGTCACCGCGCTGCCATCGCCTCCTCGCCTGCTGTTGAAGTTTCCGGTGCTGCATATACTGCAGGATAATGCATGTGGTGTTTACAGTGCTCATAACTGCTGCAGTGATCTGAGCAGGCTCCATGCTTGCCATGGTATGGCGTCTGCGCGGAAAAAAGATGCGAAACAATTGTCTGCTGTTGCTCTCACGGGGGGAAGGCCGACTGACAACATGGCTTACAAGGTTGGCTTACAGGGAATTAAAATCAACAAAGGGGGCAGGTTTTCATCAAGGAGAAACACATACAACTGTCACACCGAAGCCTGGCAAGTCATGAAACTGGTTTTCAAAGCCTCTGTGATGCACAGCGGGCCTTGCTGTGCTCTTTTAATCGCAAACAGCTTAGTCAGCAAACAGCGCCAGTGAGCTTTTAAATGTCCAAAGGCACATTCTACCACCATTCTGCACTTGCTCAGCCTGTAGTTGAACTGCTCCTTACTACTGTCCAGGCTTCATGAGCCGTGGATGCAAGGGGTAGGCTGGGGTAGGTGCGATCGCGCGGTGCTGCCGGCTGGTAGAGCAGCTTGAGGCAAAAGCCTCCAGCTCGCATGATATTCCAGGCAGGACTGAATCTCCATTAGATTAAACTTAAAGAAGAGAATGACCTGGAGTCACTCCAATTTATGTCCAGGCACCCCCAACCGAGCTCACTGAGGTCAGCCAGGAGCACCCATGTCTGCCCAGGCGCCCCCAACCAACCTCACCGAGGTCAGCCAGGAGCACTCATGTCTGCCCAGGCTCCCCCAACCAACCTCACCAAGGTTGGCCAGGAGCACCCATGAGACAACGATGATGATTAACAGTCGTACTACACCATCTGCCGCCGGCAAGGCAAGGAGATGCTGCTGTGTAGCAATGCAGTACCACGTCTGCCAGCAGCACCCAGGTGACTGTGAGCTGAGTGGGCTCCATGCTTGCCATGGTATGCCGTCTGCACGGGTAACCCAGGAAAAAAGGCGAGAAACAATTGTTTGCCGTTGCTTTCAAGGAGGGAGGGCGGAAGGGAGGCCTGATGACATGTACCCAGAACCACCCACGACAATGTTTTTGCCCCATCATGCATTGGGAGCTCAACCCAGAATTCCAATGGGAGGCAGAGACTGCAGGAACTGTGGGACAGCTACCCACAGTGCAACGCTCCTAAAGTCAACGCTAGCCTCGGTACTGTGGACGCACTCCGCCGACTTAATGCGCTTAGTGGGGACACACACAATCGACTGTATCAAATCGATTTCTAAAAAATTGACTTCTATTAATTCAACCTAATTTCATAATGTAGACATACCCACAGTCTCTCTTCCATGCTGCTGCAGGAGTAGCATAGCAAAATGCTGCCCCATGCCAACGGCTAGATTGCAAACTGACGATCAAGGCCCAGATCCTCAAAGATATTTAGGCTCCTATTCTACTTAAAGCAGAGAAGTTTGGGAGCCTGAACACCACTGAGGATCTGAGCCCTGGAAGGAAAGAGTTTGATAGCTTATCCCTTTCAGATCCTCTCCGCTAGTTACAAAGATCTTATGGAGTTTTCCAATACACTGAAAATAACGTGTTTCATTTACAATGAATCTGTTGATTTCTAGGAGAGAGAAAAGGTGGGAGAGGTAATATCTTTTAATGGATCAAATTCTGTTGCTGGGAGAGAGAAACTTTCAAGCTATGCAAAGTTCTTCAGGTCTGGGAAAGTACTCAGAATGTCACAGCTAAACACAAGGTCAAACAGATAGTTTAGCATAAGTAGTTAGCACATATTCTAAGGGACCATTCAAGGTAAAGTGATTTCTAGTAGCCCCTATAACATGCTAGGTTATTTCCCACACAAAGAAGGTGGGATCCCTGCTTTGGCAAGCTCACCATCTAAAGCAGTGGTGGGCAACCTACGGCCCAGCAGGGTACTTTGCTGGCAGGCCGCGAGACAGTTTGTTTACATTGACCATCCACAGGCATGGCCGCCCACAGCTCCCAGTAGCCGCAGTTTGCCATTCCTGGCCAATGGGAGCTGCAGGAAGCAGCGCGAGCCGCAGAGACATGCTGGCTGCCACTTCCCGCAGCTCCCATTGGCCAGGAACGGTGAACCACGGCCACTGGGAGCTGCGGGTGGCCGTGCCTGCGGACAGTCAATGTAAACAGACTGTCTCGTGGCCCGCCAGCAGATTACCCTGATGGGCCACGTACAGCCCGCAGGTTGCCCACCACTGATCTAAAGAGTGGAACAATGAGAGAGAGAAATCGAATGATAGAAATTTTCTAACATCGTGGGCCAAATTCTGCTCCCAGGTACTTGTGAGTGGTTCTCTTTACAGGGGGTGGGGGAAATGTGTACGTTCTAAGAGACTATTTGGCCCTATAAATGTCAAAGAGTGGAGGGGGATTAGTTGTGGAATAAGGTACTATTCAGCACTGATACCGATGGCAAAAACTGTCCCTGAATAAGAAACTGAAATTACTCGTAGATTTCAGTCATTGGTTCTCACCTGAGGTATGGAAGTGGCAGTTTGCAAAATAAATACAAAATAAAATAATAGATATAATTTTTTTAAAAGTCAGTGTGCTTGAAGATACTCCATTCACTTCTATATAATTTTTATTAGGAATTATAGAAGGCTTACTGGATATTCAGGCCAACATTTTCAAACACAAACGCTTACACTGTTTCTAGTACCAGATGGTGTGTAATAACATGCGGACTCCCTATTTCTAAAACAAAACTGGCTCTTTTTTAAGAGAACTATTTGCTTTTTGTTCTACATTTGTACAGCACCTAGCACAAAGGGGAGTAATACAAATATATAATATAGAGATGAACATAACAGCCACACTGGATCAGACAAGTAGTCCATCTAGCCCAGTATTCTGTCTTCTGAAAGTGGCCATGCCAGGTGATTCAGAGGGAATGAACAGAACAGACAATCATTGAGTGATCCATTCCCTGTCATCCACTCCCAGCTTCTGGCAATCAGGGGCTAGGGACACGCAGAGTATGGGGTTGCATCTGTCACCATCTTGGCTAATAGCCATAGATGGACCTGTGCTCCATGCTCTTATCTCATTCCTTTTTGAACCCTGTTATTGTTTTGGCCTTCACAACATCCTCTGGCAAAGAGTTCCACAGGTTGACTGTGCGTTGTGTGAAGAAATACTTCCTTTTGTTTGTTTTAAACCTGCTGTCTATTAATTTCATTGGTGACCTCTGGTTCTTGTGTTATGTGAAGGAAAAAACAACACTTATTCACCTTCTCCATTCCAGTCATGATTTTATAGACCTCTATCATATCCCCCTTTAGTCATCTTTTCCCCAAGCTGAAAAGTCCAAGTCTTTTTAATCTCTCTTCATATGGAAGCTGTTCCATACCCTTAATCATTTTTGTTGCCCTTCTTTGTACCTTTTCCAATTCTAGAATATCTTTTTTGAGATGGGGCAACCAGAACTGCACTCAGTACTCAAGCTGTGGGTGTACCATGGATTTATACAGTGGCGTTATGATATTTTCTCTCATTATCTCTTTTATAATGGTTTTAACATTCTGCTATCTGCTCAATGGACAGTTGTAGTGAATAAAGCTGTTTTCAGAGAACTATCCACAATGACTCCAAGATCGCTTTCTTGAGTGGTAACAGTTAATATAGATCATAGACTTGAAGACCAGAAGGGACCACTGTGATCATCTAGTCTGACCTCCTGCCCATTGCAGGCCACAGAATCTCACCCACCCACTCCTGTAATAGATATATAACCTCAGGCTGTGTTACTGAAGTCCTCAAATCATGGTTTAAAGACTTCATGTTACAGAAAATTCACCATTTACACTAGTTTAAATTGCAAGTGACCTGTGCCCCATGCTGCAGAGGAAGGCAACCCCCCCCCCCCCAGGATCTCGCCAATCTGACCCAGGGGAAAAAGTCCTTGCCAACCCCAAATATGGCAATCAGTTAGACCCTGAGCATGTGGGCAAGAACCATTAGGCAGACACCTGAGAGAGAATTCTTTGTAGTAACTCAGAGCCCACCCCATCAAGGACCCTGTCTCCAGCCATTGGGGATTTTTGCTATTGGTAGTTGCCTATGGGCTACATGCCATTGTAGGCAGTCCCACCCTACCATCCCCTCCATAAACTTATCCAGTTCAGTCGAGAAGCCAGTTAGAATTTTTTCCCCCACTGCTCCACTTGGGAGGCTGTTCCAGAACTTCACTCCTTTGATCAGGAACAGTCAGCATGGATTCACCAAGGGGAAGTCGTGCCTGACTAACCTAATTGCCTTCTATGATGAGATAACTGGCTCTGTGGATGAGGGGAAAGCAGTGGATGTGTTATTCCTTGACTTTAGCAAAGCTTTTGATACGGTCTCCCACAGTATTCTTGCTGCCAAGTTAAAGAAGTATGGGCTGGATGAATGGACTGTAAGGTGGATAGAAAGCTGGCTAGATCGTCGGGCTCAACGGGTAGTGATCAATGGCTCCATGTCTAGTTGGCAGCCAGTTTCAAGCGGAGTGCTCCAAGGGTCGGTCCTGGGGCCGGTTTTGTTTAATATCTTTATTAATGATCTGGAGGATGGTGTGGACTGCACTCTCAGCAAGTTTGCCGATGACACTAAACTAGGAGGCGTGGTAGATACACTAGAGGGTAGGGATCGGATACAGAGGGACCTAGACAAATTAGAGGATTGGGCCAAAAGAAACCTGATGAGGTTCAACAAGGACAAGTGCAGAGTCCTGCACTTAGGACGGAAGAATCCCATGCACAGCTACAGACTAGGGACCGAATGGCTAGGTAGCAGTTCTGCAGAAAAGGACCTAGGGGTCACAGTGGACGAGAAGCTGGATATGAGTCAACAGTGTGCTCTTGTTGCCAAGAAGGCTAACGGCATTTTGGGCTGTATAAGTAGGGGCATTGCCAGCAGATCGAGGGACGTGATCGTTCCCCTTTATTCGACATTGGTGAGGCCTCATCTGGAGTACTGTGTCCAGTTTTGGGCCCCACACTACAAGAAGGATGTGGAAAAATTGGAAAGAGTCCAGCGGAGGGCAACAAAAATGATTAGGGGTCTGGAGCGCATGACTTATGAGAAGAGGCTGAGGGAACTGGGATTGTTTAGTCTCCAGAAGAGAAGAATGAGGGGGGATTTGATAGCAGCCTTCAACTACCTGAAGGGGGGTTCCAAAGAGGATGGAACTCGGCTGTTCTCAATGGTGGCAGATGACAGAACAAGGAGCAATGGTCTCAAGTTGCAGTAGGGGAGGTCTAGGTTGGATATTAGGAAACACTATTTCACTAGGAGGGTGGTGAAGCACTGGAATGCGTTATCTAGGGAGGTGGTGGAGTCTCCTTCCTTGGAGGTTTTTAAGGCCCGGCTTGACAAAGCCCTGGCTGGGATGATTTAGTTGGGAATTGGTCCTGCTTTGAGCAGGGGGTTGGACTAGATGACCTCCTGAGGTCCCTTCCAACCCTGATATTCTATGATTCTATGATGTCTCCCCTCAGCCTTCTCTTGGTTAGGCTAAACAAGTCAAGCTCTTTGAGTGTCCTCTCATGAGGTAGGTTTTCTATTCCTCAGATCATTTTAGTAGCCCTTCTCTGCACCTGTTACAATTTGAATTAATATCTTTCTTAAACATGGGAGACCAGAATTGCACATGGTATTCCAGATCAGGTCTCACCAGTGTCTTGTATAATAGTACTAACACTTCCCTCTCTCTACTAGAAATATCTCACCTGATGTATCCTAGGGCTGCATTAGTCTTTTTCATGGATGCATCGCATTGACAGCTTAATAGTCATCCTGTGATCAACCACTACTCCCAGGTCTTTCTCCTCCTCTGTTGCTTCCAACTGATAAGTCCCCAACTTATAGCAAAAAATTCTTGTTGTTAGGCCCTGAATGCATGACCTTGCACTTTACATTATTAAATTTCATCCCATTTCTATTACTCCAGTTTACAAGGTCATCCAGATCTTCTTGTATGATATTCCGGTCCTCCTCCATATGTATAGTTGGAATTATGTTTTCCAATGTGCATTACTTTGCATTTATCAACACTGAATTGCATCTGCCATTTTTGTTGCCCAGTCACCCAGTTTTGTGAGATGCCTTTGTAACTCTTTGCAGTCTGCTTTGGATTTAACTATATTGAGTAATTTTGTATTGTCTGCAAATTTTGTCACTCGCTGTTTACCCCTTTTTTCAGATCATTTATGAATATGTTGAACAGCACTGGTCCCAGTACAGACCCCTGGAGGACATCACTCTTTACCTCTCTTCATTTGGAAAACTGACCATGCATTCCTACCCTTTGTTTTCTGTCTTTTAACCAATTACTGATCCATGAGAGGACCTTCCCTCTTATCCCATGACTGCTTACTTTGCTTAAGAACCTTTGCTGAGGGACTTTGTCAAAGGCTTCCTGAAAGTCCAAATACACTATATCCACTGGATCTCCGTTGTCCAGATGTTTGCGGATCTCCTTAAAGAATTATAATAGATTGGTGAGGCATGATTTCCCTTTACAAAAGCCGTGTTGACTCTTCCCCCAACAAATTGGGTTCAGCTATGTGTCTGATAATTCTGTTCTTTACTATAGTTTCAACCAATTTGCCTAGCATTGAAGTTAGGCTTACCGGCCTGTAATTGCCAGGATCGTCTCCAGAGCCTTTTAAAAAAAATTGGTGTCACATTAGCCATCCTCCAGTCATCTGGTACAGAAGGTGGTTTAAGCAATTGGTACCACACTTAGTAGTCCTGCAATTTCATATTTGAGTTCTTTCAGAACACTTGGGTGAATATGCTACAATTCAGCTACATGCCCACAGACTCTGTTGCTTCATCCAAACTCTTCCCTCCTGCAACCTGTGTTTCTCCCTCCAAGTTCCATGTAGGTTGCTGCATACAATTTGGGTTCTAAATCCATTTTTATCCATTTTAAGTAGTCTGCTTTTCAGAAGCAGCGAGCACTTACAAATATCATTGTCAATGGGAGCTGTAGCTGCTCAGCACTTCTCAAAACCATATTAACTGCATTTAAATAATTACAGTATGGTTTTACAAACCTAATGTTAGGTATCCAGGTTAGCAAATTTGCCCTAAGTCAATAATTGCCTTCAGGAGCAAAAACAAACGCCAAAAACACAACCAAACCAAAGAGCACAACAGAAGCTGACTGGGAGCAGAGCTGAATTGCATTAGAAATCTTTGACAGGTTTCAGAGTAGCAGCTGTGTTAGTCTGTATCCGCAAAAAGAACAGGAGTACTTGTGGCACCTTAGAGACTAACAAATTTATTTGAGCATAAGCTTTCATGGGCTACAGCCCACTTCGTCGGATGCATAGACTGGAACATACAGCAAGAAGATATTTATACATACAGAGAACATGAAAAGGTGGAAGTAGCCATACCAACTGTAAGAGGCCAATCAATTGAGATGAGCTATCATCAACAGGAGGAAAAAAAAAACTTTTGAAGTGATAATCAAGATGGCCCATAGAAGGTGTGAGGATACTTAACGTGGGGAAATAGATTCAATTAGTGTAATGACCCAACCATTCCCAGTCTCTGTTCAATCCTGTTGTTTTTTTAGAAATCTTTGGTCATGGAGAACACCATTACATACCATACACCAAAAGGAGATGACTTCATGGCTCAATCCCCCTTGGTGATTGGGTTCCCCAAAGCACAGGATGAGGACCTGTATTTACTGGGCACCTAATATGTATCTTTAGGTGACTGGTGTGGAAAAAGTGCATGCTGCTGCCTCTAGACCAAATAAATGCATCTTTGTTTTCAAGTAATATACCTACCCCCCAAACAAACTACTTCACAAATTAACAGTTGCTTTCACAAGGGACACTTGAGTGTCCTTACCTCAACAAAGATTATTGCTTACTTCATAATAAAATATTCCTGCTATCTAATACTGGTTGAGAATTGAATTAAATTGCATTCTCTGAAGTTATCATGCCATTCAAAGCACTTCCACATGACACCATAATACAGTAGGTTACTGTAAGTATCCTGCATGCTGTGCCTTCAAATGTACCAGTTAATTACTGAGCACTGTAAACTTGCTAACAAGTCGAACCTTGTTCTTCCAACCTATTGCTTTTTGCCAACAAAAAAAAAAAAAAGGCAGTCTGTTGGGCAAATAAATCTTTCCAGGGAAAACAGATTTGTTTCCAAATCAGTCAACTGTGCTGAGCTGGAAAGGAAGACATTTTATTTTTCCAGGATGAAAGCAAAACAAGATCTTTCCCTGTTTACCATGTCTCGCCCATTTCTAAAGAAGGTCAGTTTAATTCCTTCATTATTTTTTTTCTAAAGTCTTATTTATCTTGAAGTCATTTAGCCCCTTTCAGTTCTATTAACGAAGCTCTGCCTGGTTAGTCAAACATAGGAGCACTGTGCTTTGCCCATTACAAACCTGTGCAGATGCTGAATTACCCCTGGCACTGAGTAAGCATCAGGGGCCTAGCCTCTTCATTCTGGAACCCCAGTTCTCTTAGGATCTGAAAAGTCCCATATCAAGAGCTCATCTCTTGTTTTGGCTCTCTTTTACTGTACTGTCAAAAATATCTTTAAAACTATTTAAAAAATGATGATTTCATATTTACCCAAAACCTCTGTGTTGTGTTAGAATCAGAGTTTACATTTCACCCTATCAGCACATTTTAATACTTACACCTGACACCAAATTCACAGGTGGTGAAAGGCTGTGTAACTACACTGTGAGTTCTCCAAGTCAGGGACTGTCTTCATAGTATTTGTTTGTACACTACCTAGTACAATGGGGAGCTGATCTCTGGTTGGGGTCTTTAGGTGCTACCATGAGAGAAATAATTAGTAGTAGACTCCCTTAAATTTGATCAGGCTTCCTTAGTACACCAATCTATTAATGCATAAAGAAGAGCTAAATTGTGTAACTCATATGCCAAAAAGTCTAAGGTGGCATAAGATACACATTTTCATACATTTTTAAGGCCAGAAGGCACCATTAGATCATCTACTCTGACCTCCTGTGTATCACAGGCTATACAACCTCACCCAGTTACCTCTGTATCGTGGGTAAATTTATACTTTCTTACAGCTTCCTGCAAGTTATTTTTCTTGCTGCTGTTCTCCATTGCCCCTCACTTGTGGGTTACAGCTGTTTAGCTTCCCTTAGTCTCACACAGACTCCCGGACAATCTGGGAGCCAAATTCAGAGTGATGTATAGATGGGTGCATGTATGTTAACCACAGGTGAGTGGGTGTTATTCAAAACATGTCTATGGGGGTGTAGAGACAATCCAAGTTTGAGGCACATTGAGGCAGACAGAAGAGGTAGCAGAGTGATAGGCTCTACATAAAAACTTCAAATAGATGGTTTAAGTTACACCAATGTAGACTCTCGGACTCCTGTGTCCGTTTGGACTCTGGAGTGCAGAACCTATACCCTGGAGATAGCCGTCTAAGACTACAAAGGCTGTCACTGTACAGTGGTTTTTAAAAGATGGGATATAATATATAGTTTTGTCTAGACTGTTTTGAAGGGCCATTAATAAAATGCATAGTATTTTAATTTCTTTGCAGGATAGTTCAGATCCAAGCATCAGTGCTTACTGTATTAGTCTTTGTATAGCAAGACAAAGATGACTCATTTTGGGGACTAGTCTAGGTTTTGTTCACCTCTCTTACAGCTGTGTGTGTTTTGGCTACACTGTATTGGCCTTCATCAGAGCTGAATGACCAGAATATGTGGGTCAACTTTTTGCTTTTCCTTGACCGCCGTGGCATGCATTACTGATCTTTTGGCACTCTCAGTCCCAATGATAGTGGTTTCCGTTTTTTTCTTTCAGAGTTGGTAGTGATTTTGAAAGGTGCCAGATTTAGAGCCTTAGAGAATGAAGTCATCTGCTTACCCACAAAACAACTCAGCCTGGATAGCAGCAGAGCAGGCTTCCCCATGCTTCTTTACTCCCTGGAGAAACTGTCTTTTGGAGTGAGAAGGTCCTTGGTGGCTCTGCTGAAAATTACAGCATGGGTATCATTTAGTTCTAGCAGTGGTGGCAGATTTTATGATGAGAACAAATGGCCACTGGGAACTAGACTTAGGCTACCAAGCTCATGTTATAAATGCCACCAAACATAGCTCATCTTACCTCACTCCCATCCATCATCACCCTGGCATTTGCACACTTCTCAGCTCCTGACAACTTTCATTCCCCAATGATCTGATCTAGATTTGAGCTGCTGACTTTGGAGAGAGAGGATCCAGACTCCATTACCAATCCCATCAACTTTCTAATCCCCTCAGATTTCGGTTTTCTTAAAGAAATTGCTATTTTGAATGGTCATTAGTACTCAGAAAATATTTTCATAGGTTGGCCGTAGAACTGGTCCTGTTCCCATAGAAGTCATTAGGAGTTTTGCCATTAGTTTGAATGGAAGCAGATGGCATGTACATTTCTATTCTAAACATTTTTATTCATTCACTCTAGATACTACTAAACTCTTTACCCCGTCATCCGAACCCAACGTAGACCTTGTCTAGCCTGTGTGAAAGCAACATTTGCCAGGTGGGCTGCCAAGAAATTACACTGTGCAAATAATTGCCCTGGAGGAGGATAGCTTGGCAGCAGCCAAGTAAGAGCTGGAGAAATGGAAGTAGTCAAGAGGCAAGGTTTCGAAGAGCTCTGCCATAAGTGTCTGATGAAAAATATTAGGGAGACATTTAGCAAATGTGACTATGAACGCTGATTCTCTGCCAGCTGGCAGGTTTGGAATTACAGCCATAACAATTAGCTGTGATTACTTCCTGATGTTGCTGAGTACAGTGCAAAGATCACCAGCTGAAGTAGCTGCATTCTGTGATATTTGTGGGTGGGCGGCACAAAGGAAGAGTATCTGATCATGGTGTGAACACTAGAGACATGCGTTAGGGATAGACAGGTGTGTGTATGGTATGGCAGAGGGAGGAACATTTGTTTATTTCAGTTTATCAAGCCTCTCTCCAGAGATCTAGCTGCAGTACATAATTAAAATACAACTATTATAAACGAAATAAAAACTAAAAGCAAAACAACTGAACTTCCCAACCAGGACCATACCGGCTACAATAGTTAACTCATAATAACATAATAGTCAATTACCATCCACCCTCAGCCAACCAGCCTTTACCCCACTCTGCTGATCAAACACCAGAGAGAAAGGCTGGGCTTTGCAGCATGTCCATAAGGTTAATAAATCTGGAGTCCGATCCAGCACACATCGCTGTCCTTGGAAAGACTCCCAGCTACATCAGTGGGTGCTGGATCAGGCTCCTAGACTCTTGTGGATGAAGGCTTGAGAAAATTGCAGAGTCAAAGACCCTTCCCAGAGAATGCTTTGAGGCCAGCTCCTCACATTTAAAGTGAACGGGGCTCCATCTGAATTCTCCTACTGATACCAGCTGCAGTAGTATTGCACAGGGACAGAGGCAGTCTCTAGCTAGCTTGGAATGCCTGCTACCAGCTTCTATTCATAATTACCTATGAGGCTAACCCATTAATTTCCCCTCTAGAATTCAGAACACAGGATGAATCCCTGAAGATCTTTGCAACATGAGAAGAGCTGTGCAAATTATTCTGAGCTCCAGCCCCATTAAAACTTAGTTCTGGGGTTGAAGTTGAACTTTAGCCTTTACTCACAATGTTCAGTGAACATGGGCTGAGGATATTTGTACTGAACAGCTTGACAATTCCCCTCCCACAGCCAGTCTTTCCCTATTTACTCAACTTCCTCCCTTCCTCAACAAACCCCAAGACCTTCCTGAAGACATTGGATCTGGGGAGTGGGGGGAAAGGATACTTTGGAAGGCCAGCCTTGGAGACCTTTTTTGACTTTGTTGACCTCAACCCCCAAAGCAAGCTTGATTGGTTTATTTTGAATCCTTGTGACTCAAATCATGCATGGATTCCAAAGTGAGACATTTCAATCTAGCATTTGTGGTCAGCACATGTAACTCGTAAATAATTTGTAATGATTCATCCAATTAATTATTTTTGTGTTCATGCAATAGCCACAATCTGACTGCAATCTCTTCCAGTTTATTTGCAATTCATCATTTCCTCTGTCCTGGCATTGGAAATCTCTAAACCAAGTGGTGTTTGCTTAGTTGTGATTAGTCATGTAAGTCACATGATTGTTTCTGTTCCTTGACAGAATGAATGTAACTCTTATGACCAGGTTTCTGGTGTGAATTCTCATGGAAAACCTTTTACTAGATCACATGAATGCTCATGAAAAGCAACCATGGTCGAAGTGAATTTATTGAAACATTTCAACCAATATTTACTGAACCACTGCAATAGTTGCTCAGCAATAATTCTTTCATAAACCCTGCAACACATCAGTTTCTCTGTAATTGTATGATTAAAAGAGGGACCATTGCCTACAGATCTACATCCAAACCATATTAATTGCAGTTCATACAGTCTATTTGGTACCAAGTTTCATTTGCCTGCTTGACAGACCTATGCATTATCATCACATGTTAAAAGTTGTCTCTGGCTGGCGTTCAATGTTTTAGAAATGTTAAGAAATTGACAAAAGCTGAACACAGGACTGGTGTGTGGGGGGGTGGTAATCTGATAGTATGCTATCATTAAATCGAAGTGCTTTCTCCGAGTAACACCACTTCATGCTTAGGATACCAAGAAGATAAGAACATTTTCAAGGGGAGATACTTTGTTGTGCAGTTAGTAGAATAAAGGCTTTTCTAATGCCTGTATCAACTGTGATATATAACACGTGGAGCTACTTATGTTCTTTATGGTAGTATATACTTATAAAGGAATTATTGTTCCTTGTGTTGTTGATTGTAGCTGTATGGTAATATAATGTGGGTTTAGTTAGCACCCAATGTTCTGTGGAAGTGTTCTATCTCCTCTATAAAAGATAGAAATCAGCAGGCTAACAATCGTAATTGCAGTTCATAGTTCCATAGGTTAAAACCTAGTTGCACAAACCTAGGTTAAAAAAAAAAATAGTTAACTATGTGATGAACTGAATTCTGCTCTCAGTTACACTGAAGTCAAAAATGGTTGTACCTGTGGGTCAGATTGTTCCCTGGTATGGTAACACCCAGGAAGGGTGAAGATAACTCTGCATGGGTCCCTCAGCAAAGTTTCCTTTGCATTACCTCACTGAGGGGAGAACAGATCATGGGCTTTGCTCTACCCATGGAAGAACACAAAGGTCTGGCCTATAAATCTTGTGGCTATATGTGGAAGCAACGGACTCAGTATCACAGGGACTTAGTATCATGCATGGGCTCTTGACCTCCTGTGGCTTTCCCCTGGGCCACCTCTGGGCACAGCAGCCCCTAGAACTTTCAAGAATCTGTAAGAAGATGCTGAAAAGTAAAGAGGTGCTCATCTCTGGCTGCCCAGTTCACCCCCAGCCCACTCCTCCACATAGATCCCTGGACCTGCTGAGAGCTTTCTCTAGTGCCCAAGAGAAGGGCGTAAAGCTGATCCAGTGGAGGAGGAGGCCTTTTTTGTTCACCCCAGGGGCACAATCAGGTCCTGTGAGCACAATTTGACCCAGTATCTATAAAAACAGTCATGCTCAGAAAGGGTTACTCACTCGAATGGCCACATTTGCCATTCAAAGAAGAAGAAGACAGGAAACTAAAAGGATCTATTTGGTACTGCTTAAAAAAAGGAGAGAGAGGTGAGGAGGATTGTCAGTCAGGTGTATTCAATGTACCATGAACAACAGAGCAAACTGAACAGTTAGAACTGGGAGTAATTCTTGGTTAGTGTCACAGTCCAACAATAAAGACCACATTTTTTCCATGCTGCTTAAGTCCATCCTGACTTCTACAAGTGACTCTCTCTAGACCTGCCCTCCTTTGCATTTTCCCAGCACCAGGGTCTACCTTCAAGCAGACATCACCTTCTGAATAACCATCTTTTGTATAGGCTGCAGTACCTTGGTGCACAATCTACCTTGTAGATGAATTGGGAAGTCACGGCGATTGAGAGATTGCTATCAACATAGACTAGAACAGGAGTACTTGTGGCACCTTAGAGACTAACAAATTTATTAGAGCATAAGCTTTCGTGGGCTACAGCCCACTTCTTCGGATGCATATAGAGTGGAACATATATTGAGGAGATATATATACACACATACAGAGAGCATGAACAGGGAGGAGTTGTCTTACCAACTCTGAGAGGCCAATTAAGTAAGAGAAAAAAACTTTTGAAGTGATAATCAAGATAGTTTAGTACAGACAGTTTGATAAGAAGTGTGAGAATACTTACAAGGGGAGATAGATTCAATGTTTGTAATGGCTCAGCCATTCCCAGTCCTTATTCAATCCTGACTTGATTGTATCTAGTTTGCATATCAATTCCAGCTCAGCAGTCTCTCGTTGGAGTCTGTTTTTGAAGTTTTTCTGTTGTAAGATAGCCACCCGCAGGTCTGTCATTGAATGGCCAGACAGGTTAAAGTGTTCTCCCACTGGTTTTTGAGTATTATGATTCCTGATGTCAGATTTGTGTCCATTAATTCTTTTGCGTAGACACTGTCCGGTTTGGCCAATGTACATGGCAGAGGGGCATTGCTGGCACATGATGGCATATATCACATTGGTAGATGTGCAGGTGAACAAGCCCCTGATGGTATGACTGATGTGATTAGGTCCTATGATGATGTCACTTGAATAGATATGTGGACAGAGTTGGCATCGGGCTTTGTTACAAGGATAGGTTCCTGGGTCAGCTACCCAAGATCCATAAACCTGGAAATCCTGGACGCCCCATCATCTGGGAGTGCTGGTAGCGTAGAGTCTGAGGAGAGAGTCCACATAACCAGACAAGCCTGATGTTAGGGTGCCAATGCCTGAGATGAGTACTCCTGTTCTTTTTGCGGATACAGACTAACACGGCTGCTGCTCTGAAACATAGACTAGGTGAAGACAGAATGATTTGATTAGTCAGTTACCAAAAGGAAGGTGGCTAGGGAATCAGGAGGTGGGCATTAGGATCCTGGCTCTGCACAGACTTCTTGTGAGCATAGCTAAATTGCTTAGATCAAACTTTTGTGCTTAAAGTTAGACACACATTCATATTTAGGCACCCAAAAAAAAGTGGTTTGATTTTTTAGGGTTGAGCATGCACTACTCCCATTGTCTTTAATGGAGCTACTATGAGAAAGTAAGGATTAGTCCCGTGGATCCAGCATTGGATATTAGGTCTGTACAAAAATACAAAGAGAATCAAGCTTGCCTGCTCTGTGTTTTCAGGGTAACACCTCAGGTTCCCTGCCATCTGGCAGTACTCTCTCCAGCTTGGTTTGGTCACTACTGTAAAAGCTGACCAGGGTACAGAAGAACTTCATGATGAATAGAAGACCTTCATTAAATAAAGCTATACATTTTATGACCAGCCACTAGTGTACATAGCAGACTGTATAAGGAAAAAATATATTTGTCTAAGCCCTATCATTTCAGGCTTGGAATTTCCATCTCTTTTCATTGGTCAGCAAAACAGGCTAAACAGAAACAGAAGCCTGTGGCATTGTTGTACAGCTGTCGGTTTGGTTTGGAACACCCAACATTGACATGTGTAATCCAATCTTGGGAGTGAACTCCTCTGCAGTGCAAACGGAGCCCATTCTGCATTTTAATATTTCATGTAATGTTTGGACCACAGTCATTTTGGCAGTGCTTAGATTATAGAGGTCAGATTTAACACAATTATTCAATATAAAATTATTACTAAACTATATAAACAGCTTTAAAAACTCCCTATGTACTAACCCTAAAAATATCCTTTCACTAACCTTTTGGGGAGACAGCATGGCCCACTTGGTGGAGTACTGACCTGATAATCTCTTTCCAGTTCTGTCACTGGAAAGTACTTTGGCTAGAGCTCCATAACAGCTTAGTTGTAGCAATGGAGGACATCCACCTTAATATCTATAGTTCACATTGACCCCTCAAGTTAAATGGATTGAGTCTTCCAGGGAGGGGGCAATCGAAGGACACTGCCTCCTCCATGGCATCATTGTCCCCCTTCCAGATTGGGCTTCATGCTGTTGGAGAGGGTGAGCTAGGAGTCTGGGCCAAGGAATGGTTGCTCTTTAAGGCATCATTTTCTTCCCAACTCCATGGTCCTTTAGAGTGGAAGTAAATGCCTAATTATCATCATTAATTTACCAAACTTTCCCCTCCATGATGGAGAGTCCCTGGCAAAAGGACTCCTGCAGGAGCCAAAAGGCACAGTGGAAGCACATGACTTCTACACTGATGGTGCTTTGCCTTCCAGAGTCCCACATTCTACATGGGAGAAGAAGAGGAAGGACAGGAGCAAACTTCCTGCTACTTACTTGGGAGCAAACCACAGCCACATGTGGACAGTGCAGTGAACGTGTTTGGTTTCCACACATTGGAGAGAAGACTGATTGGAATATTTGTCTGTGGCGATTTATCTAATCTGAAAGCGCTTCAATTCTCTCCTCCCCATCCCACCTCCCTGCCACACTCCAACAGAAAAATGAGTCAGTTGTGGAATTTCCTGTCCATTGTGCAAAAAGTTTTGCCACTGACTTATATAAGGAGCAAGATCAGCCCTTGGGTAATAAATAAAAAATTATTTAAAACTATTAATTATAGCTGGATACAATGAAAGCCTGATTTGCTACAATCACTTTAGAGGCCTACACAGAGTTTCTCAGACCTGGAAACCTGAAGATATCAGGGATTACACTGCCTGACGTAAGACAGCAAAATGGGACAACGGAGTCATTTACCATGCACAGCAAAACTTTAGTGTGCATACCTGACATTTTCTATTTAATTAGAAGAGCATTTTTGAACTCAGAGCAGGGAGTTCAGACTCAGAGGCATACAAGCAACTTTGTCCACCTAATTTACCTCTCCGCCAATGGGAGCTGTCATTTTTAGCGTCATTCTGTGCAGCCCCCAAATCATGTCCCCATTTCCCACAGCTCCTAGAGAAGCTACTCTGGGTTGTAACAGCATGCACCATTGACCTGGTCATGCTCTGAAGGTATTCCTGGAAGCAGTACCTCTGGAGGCCTAACAGAAAGTTGTCTGTTCCCCACCTCTTCATAGGGTAAGCCAAGAATTGAGTGATGCAGAGGGGTTCTTGCACGGAGGATAGAATATATTTCCAGACCTTACCCATCTCTACAACTGGTGCATCTGAAACACTGACCCCACTGAGTACAGTACTTTGCTTCAGTGAGTAATCATTTCTCTGACAGCTCCTCTTCTGCAAGCCCAAGAAATTGCGTGTAGTCAGAGAGAGGAAAGAAAGTCATTTGCATACCGATCATACACTTTGTAATTGCCTGCTGTTCATCCTAATGAGATTTTGCCAGACTCATTAGAATAATTCCATGCCTCTTAATACCCAGTGGGATTGCTTTATTATTTGATAAAGCCCAACAGTTGGCATGTAGCACTGCGTCGTTTTGTTCAGTTCCTTCAAATCTCTGAAAGCTGCCAAACAAAGGCTATGAACAACCACGTTTGTCTCCCTCTTTCTCTCGGGATGTCTAATACTGACAGTGACTTGCAGTTGTCACAGTCAAAAAGATCTCTTTATCAGTCACACTTTCACTAGTTTCTTAAAGCTGCAGGTATTTGTTCACTCAGGGCTGCCTTGTCTGTGTGTGGCTGAAAGTGAGAAACTCCTGCCCCCAGCATGTACCTAATCCCTGTCAAAGGTCTATGGGCTGCCACCTCCCATGAAGGGTAAAGAGCAGACGCATTTCCATACAATACAGTATTTCTACTGGTAATATTCATTTATGCCTTCCTGCCTTATGTTTTGTTCCCCCTTTCATCAAATCATGCCTGAAATCAGGCACAATTTTGTAATGAACTCTGCATCCGCAGATACTGTTTCCCACATGGAGCTCCTTGCAGGATCAAGACCTGAGATGATATGCCATTCAAGCAAGCACTGTGTGTACTGTACCAGTTAAAAAAAAAATCACAAGTTCAAATGTATTTATGTTTTTCTTACCCCTCTTGCTGACTGAAAGAGCCACACAGAGAACAGGGAAGTTTACTTTCTAACTGACCATATAGAGAAAAACATTGAAACTGACTAAAAACTGGTCCACATTTTTTGAAATTTCAATGAAAAGGGATGACAAATTTTGGACAAAAAGTTACACAATGTTCTTTGCAGTTTTTCAGCCTCATCTACTGCCTATATGCAGAGTGCTGTTAATTGCACTAAGTAAACAAATTTGTAAAAAATATAGAAATATGTTTCTCTAGTCTTTTAGCTATAATAATTGTATGTATTACAAAGGTATTACAAGACTATAATAGACTTAGGTGTTAACTGTAGCAACATGAGGTAAAAGAACCAGCAAGAAGCGTGATTTTTAAATTGACAGGGTCTCTTTAAAGCAAATAAAGCCTGGATGATATTTGCTTTGGGACTCTGCTCTTACAAACGGACCCTGCAAGTGGTCAGAGTAAACACCCACTTTAATCTCAGATCAATCTCCCATTCCTCCTACTTCCTGTCCCTTCCCTTCCAAAACAACAATATTATAGACAATTTAAATCACACACACACACACACAGGGCAATGGCAAAGGCAATAACCCCAGCATAGTAATTATTTCTCACATCACACTAGCATTTACAAAAACAAAGAAAGAACAATGAACACTCCTAGCCTGACATTGATCATTTAATTTTCTCATGCTATGTTAAACTGGATAATGCTACCATGGGAATCACTAGCAACAATTAAGCATTTATATGAGGAAGTTGGCATCAGTGCTTCAGCATTACCATTAGCATCGGGGTAACTCACTGTTCATGTTAATGGTGATAACTAAGTGCAACAGAAGTGGTGCAACTGAAGACAGATTAAACACAGGTGTGTGTTGACCATTGTAGATAGTTTCTCAACTGATCTTATTCCTCCCTGAGATCTGGATGCAGGAGACATGCAGCTTATTGAGGGCTCATGGAAAGCCAATTTGTTGGTCAGTGGTAGGAATTATGGAGGAGCAGAGAAGATGTACTGCTTGGTGTTAATATAACTAAAAAGAACTTTTGATTTCCCTGCTTTTGTGTCAGGTGTGCAGCAACCTTAACAATTTCACAAAAAGATCTTTTTTGGCTGTATAACATCAGATGCACAGGAGACATTGGTTTTGTACCATATATGTGTTCATCACCACATGAGTCCACATCTGGCTTCAGTACCTGATAAATTCACATTGTTCCCTGCTGTAATGTCTCTTTTCAGCAGCCATGGGCAAATTATCAAAACATTGTACAAATTAACTGAGGATCTGTGTTCCCTCCCCCAAACTTACATCAGGGATTGTTTTGTTTCCGATAGAACAAGAAACTCCACCTCAAACTTTTGCCCACCTACTAAGGCAAACTCAACACGAGCCTATAGAGAGGCTCTGAAATGTCTGGCTAAGGTTTACTTTTTACTTCCATTTCCTGACTGGGACCTCTGAAGTAACGAAGTCAGTGGTATTTCTGGCCACCCTCAGACTGATATGGGAAAAGGGACCTGCTGGGTGCCCCACTGGAGACAGATTGAGAGAGAGACTAGTGGCCACTTAGGAAAAATACCAGAAAGGCAGTGAATCAACTTAGTCGGAAATGTCAGGAGCAGATAGCAGGTCAGTAGGCCTCCCCTTCAAGAGGGCATCCTTAGGTAAAGGGAATCTGATAGGAATGGATGATCTAGTAGACGTGAGAGGGAGGTGCAAGTAGGAAAGGTCATTGACATTCAGGCACCAAAATTCCATTCTCTTCCCATCACCCCTGTAGATACCCATAGTTCTCTGGTGGCCTAGGACTAGATAAGAAAATTTAAGTGTTAATGGCAGAAAACATGGGCAGACATGAACAAGCTCCTGCACAGGGAATTCTTTCTTTCTGCCTGTGGAAAAAGCAAAATGATCCACCTCTGCCCAACCATGACATCTGCTAAACAATGCTGTGAATTACTATTCAGGCTGTGAATGGTCTTGTTAGCCCAGAATGCTTCCACTCAACTCCATAAACGAGCACCTCTCACAGTGAAACGCTATCGTCAACCTCCTTCTCAGAGAAAGATGGTGTCTCAGGACACCAGGATCCATACAGTGATCAGAGGCCCAGTATCTCAAATACCTTCTCATTCTGAATTCAGCCCCTTCACACAACAAGAGGTGCTAGAAGCACTGCAGGAAAGCCAAGCCACCTCCTGCAGCTCTGAACCATTCCTTTCATGACTAGAGAAAGAGTCAAAAGTATCTGAGATGCCTACAAATGAGATTTTCGACACCTTCTTTAAGAAATCTATGCTCTACTTCAAGGTTGTTGTTATTTAGGAACCATCACCTGATTCAAGCAACCTCCCCAAATATGGCCCAGTGTGACGGGTTGGATCACAGAAACCCCCTTGGGAGCTGCCACCTAATGTACCAAGACTACCCCTGCTCCTGTTTTCCCTGCCAGCTCAGGACTCCCGCACCCTGTCTTACTGAGCCAGACATGCCAGTCTGCTCCAACACAGACCCAGGGTCTGAATCACTTGTCCCAAAGCTGCAAGTTTACCTGAAAACAGCTCACAGAAGTGTGCTTGTCTTTAGCACTCAGATGCCCAACTCCCAATGGGGTCTAAACCCAAATAAATCCGTTTTACCCTGCATAAAGCTTATGCAGGGCAAACTCATAAATTGTTCGCCTTCTATAACACTGATAGAGAGATATGCACAGTTGTTTGCTCGCCCAGGTATTAATACATACTCTGAGTAAATTATTAAATAAAAAGTGATTTTATTAAATACAGACAGTAGGATTTAAGTGGTTCCAAGTAGTAACAGACAGAACAAAGTAAGTCACCAAGCAAAATAAAATAAAATGCGCAAATCTATGTCTAATCAAACTAAATACAGATAATCTCACCCTCAGAGATGCTTCAGTAAGTTTTTCTCAGACTGGACACCTTCCAGGCCTGGGCACAATTCTTTCCCCTGTATATATCTTTTGCATAAGGCGGGAACCCTTTGTCCCTCTGGGTTTCCACCCCCCCCCTCCCACTGGAAAAGCGCCAGGTTAAAGATGGATTCCAGTTCAGGTGACATGATCACATGTCACTGCAAGACTTCATTGCCCACTTGCCAGCACACACATATACAGGAAGACTAACAGGTAAACACAACCATCTGCAGACAATGGTCCTGGTTAATGGGAGTCATCAAGATGCCAAACCATCATTAATGGCCCACACTTTACATAATTACAATAGGCCCTCAGTTACATTTTATATTTCTAGTTTTAGATACAAGAGTGGTACATTTATACAAATCAGATGATCATACTCAGTAGATTATAAGCTTTGTAATGATACCTTACAAGAGACCTTTTGCATGAAGCATATCCCAGTTACGTTATATTCGCTTATTACCATATTTTCTCTAAAACTATCCCAGTTACATTATATTGACTTATTATCAAGTTTTTATAAAACCATATAGACTGCACAACGTCACACCCAGTATCTAAGTTTCCCAATCCTAAGCAAGCTAAGTGAACTTTCACAAGGGTTACATCCATCTAGATACTGCCATCCTGTACTCCTTCCAGTTAGGCATCCAATTGGGGTATTCAATTGAATTGGCACTGACACCAATGGATAGTATCTTCTTGGCTGTAGGCTGTATTCATATGGCTGGATGTCTCCATGACATTTGTTAGAGCAGACTGTGAAATCATGTTATTCCACCTTAGAGACAGTTGGTATGTGATAGTGGACTTGTGCTGAGATGGTTTCACTTACAGACAGCTAAATAGGGCCCCTAACCAATATTCCAAATTTTTATGCATCCAAACTTTGAATCCTCTCATAGTCATTGTATTCCTCTTGTTTTCACTGAGACTTTCACTCTAGCTCTGATCAGCAGCATCCGAAGCAAATGGTTCTTGGAGAGAAAAATGGTGCATTACACTCATACCAGCACACAGTATACTGAAGAAAGTCCACTCATGAGATGTATCCAATGTTACCTAATTATCATACTCCGAGATGTTGTGGAATTATTTAGCCTCAATTAATGATTAAAAATACATGATACTTTTGGCAGCTACAGTACAACCCAGTTGTTATATAGCTGAAATTATATGAGCTATTAAAGGGTAATTATAATCAGCAAGAGAGTGAGTTGTGGAAAAGGAAATGTGAAAAGGCAGCAACACTGTTGATAACGTTGTATCTGAAATAGCTACTAGTCTCAATAGGCCTTTTAGCTAGAGATAAGCAGAATTAAAATACAGCTTTCATTCCCTGTAAAGACCAAACACCAGACTCCCCAACCACTGTCTGTTTGTGGGGGGCAAAGTAGGGCAGTGCTCTGGGATTTCTAGGTGAGACGGGGCAGGGAGTACTCAAAGCACTTAGAGCTTGTGCCAGAAGGGGAGGGGAGAGGAAATGCAGAGAGTCTTCAGAACCTAATTGTCTTTGATCTACTTTTCACTCATTTCTAACCCACTTTCTCTCTCTAGACACTGCATGCTGGTGAAAGGGGAATTTTATAACCAGAGGTGTTCATAACATCCCCAAAGGCTGAGACTGTACTTGTAAGAGGATCTAATTTCTGTCACACTGAGTGTTTATCCCCTGGCAGCTGTGTTAATGCTGGAGAGGGTGGGGAGGGAAAGAAAAAACAAAACCCCTTTCATGAATATATAAAAGGGAAGATTTTTATCTGCGTGTCATCACATGCATTTTGGAGCCCTGGAAAGTTTCCTCTGCCACATAAAAGGGAACTTATTTTTTCCCCACATGTAAAGCTACTTCTCCACTCTTCATGCTGTTTGTTCACTGATGCGGTCAGCAATACATGTCCATCCTCCAGAGAGAGAGAGGGAGAGAGAGAGGCAGGCTCAAATCCAACCTCGTGTTAAGACATTATCTAGCATGAAAGGTTTTAATAATTGAAAATTATCATGTACACTTTCCCTCAGAAACAGAGGAGGCAAGGCAAGCTCTTCGATAGGTAGTGGTCAGCATGAGAGAGGGACAGGAGGAGTGTGCTGTTATGGAGCTTGTATTTATTATGGCTTATTTTCCCCACATACTGCACCTTTCAAGCTGTAGCAACGGACGGTTTATAGCTGCAGGCAGCCATTTTAAGAAGCAGAGTTCAGTGAAGACAGCTACTGGAGAGAGACTCCCTCCCTCTCTCATGAAGATATTGCTTCTGTTCTTTCTTGTTTTGTTCTCAATCTAAAATAAAGACATTGCTCACACAGTATTTGCTCAGTGAGTCAAATTCTCATCTCTGTATGAAAAAAACCATAAGAAATAGGCTGAGAACAGCAAATTCGTACTAAGTTTTTTAAAAAACCGTTAACCTTTCAGCCCAACACAAAATGGAAATACTCCTGATTCTTCTATTAGCACAAGATGAATCCCCTTCCTATTATGCCCAGGCCCTTCTCCATTCAGCAGATAAAGCATGACAAACTCCCTGCAAAATCTATTTTATAAAATCCTGTATCCATTTCTTTCAGTTAAATTCAGGAGGAACAAGTTAAGGCTGAACGCAGCCCAGATTGAGCATAAATGTGGACTTCAAACCCACGTGTTTATGGTGGGGCCTATTGGTGTTACAAAATGTGGGTGCTCCTTTAGAAATGTGAGGGCTCCTTTCAGGCTGGGTTCAACCTTACCTCTCTGTTCTGAGGTAATCATCCATTGAAACCCTAGTTAAGTTTACTAGGAACATGTACTTCCCCAGTCACAATTATTATAAACCTTTCATTTTTCCCTTGCCATTTTCAATGATGAGGTAACAACCTGTTTCACTGCCCCTAGCATCAGTTAACTGCTATTGTCTTTTATTTCTGTGGATAGGCAGAAAGCATGTTTGAAGGAAACTTGTTTACTGGGATTAGGTAACAAACACACTGGGCAAGCAGGGAGACTCTCTGAGCAAGGCTCCTCCAGGCAGATTCTGCCAGTGAGTGCAATATTCCACAATTATGTTGCTGCTAACTTACAGTTCTCCCAAGCTGCTCTGTGAGATGTGTGCTGCTGTATGTGACAGAGTGCCCACAGGGTAAACAACATAGAAGTAATATTCTTCTTCTGCATCCTTGATCATTCTTTAGGGCTCAGTTGTGGCTAGCTGCTTGTGGGTATGCAGGGAGCACATGCATTTCACACTCCTATGCAAGGGGTACCCACCATCTCAATCCTTCTGCTCCCTGCATACGTCTCTAATACTGACAGCAACCCTACACTCTTTCTATATCACATAATGGAATAGGACTACACAAGGGGCAGTACACCCCTCCCTCTCCAATTGCATCAAAAGGCTTCTGGCTGACTCAGCTAGAGCACTGCTGGGGTCTATCATTCGGATAGAGCACTTCTACTGTCTTTCTCTCCCAAGGATGCATCTGGTTTACAAAGCCCAGACAGTGTCCTTCATCTAAATGCCTGAGGAAGAGGGAATTTTTAAAAATCCACACACAGTTGCAGCCAGGATAGCAGATCTCTCCCAGTTCAGCTTTCCCAAACACTGCTCAAGGAGCAGACAATAACAAGCAGCATTGATTTATTGGTGCAGACGAGGTGGAGAAATAGGAATGTAATAAATGTCGAGAAGACAAGAAATGCACCCATGCCCTCACCCCCTACACACACACACAGCCCAGAAAGGGAGAGGAGATTATCTGCCATGAAACAGCACATTGCTGAAATTCTAATGAACACAAGAAACTAGAGCCAAGTCAAGTACGTGGTGTTAGAAATGCAAAGTTTGATGTGCATTTATCACATTAAAATGTCAAGCGCAAGCCAGCAAGGAATGTCAGGGGAAGGGCAACCTACATTTTGTAAGATGCATGGTAGGAAAGTTAGAAATTGACTTTGGTGTGATATGATTACAATAGACGTGTATTATACACACACACACACACAAAAACTATATTAAAAGAACACTAAAGTTGCAAATTTAGGCTCTCAAAAATTAGGAAAAGCCAGAATTAAGGTTAGCTATGGGGCCTTAATTCACCCCCTCCCCTTGTGCGTGTACATTATGACACAGTCTTTAATTACACAAGCTTGACCCCTTTTTCACCATCTCCTCCAACTTGTCTCCGTCCCAGTCCTGTCTCTTCCCCATGCCTGACTCTTTGTCCCATTCCCATTATCCTCATCTATCGAGACTCACTCTCCACTCCCCAGGCTTCTCACCAGCTCCAGTGTCTTTGCCCAGCCATTCCCAGTTCTGCCCTTCCCAGCTCCTTGTCCAGTCTCTCTCTTCTTCCCTCACTGGCTTCCAGTACCAGTTTCCTTCCAGTACCATGGTCTTCTCAGACAATATCAGTGTGCTAACCTCCCTGCCCACTCCTTCACTCCTTGTCCCAGGCTCTTCCCCAACCAGTCTCAGTTCTCCCCCTAGACTCTGATTCCATGTCAGATCGGTCTTCTCCTCCCCCCCCAACACACTGGTTTCCAGTCCCACTTTCCCCTCAGCTAGTTCTCTGAACTCAGCCTCCCCACTGCCAACTAGCTCCCAGTCCCCCACCCGCATTTGACTTCAGCATCTCCCAGCACTCCAGCACCTAGTCAGTCTCCTTGAGCCAGCAGTTCCAATTTCCTTTCCAACCCAGTCCCAGCCTCCTTGCCCAGCCAATCCCAGTCTCCTCTACCACAGCACCCAGCCACAGTTTCTCTCTTCTCTTCCAGTCACAGTCTCACCGGTCTCCTTGTCCCAACCCACTCCTTTCCCTTCACAGCTCCACTCTTGCTCCCTCTGCATTCAAGTCAGACAGCTTTCTCCTCCATGCTGCCTGAGTGCCAGTATAACCCACACACCTCCTGGGTGTGGTGTTCTGTTCCATCTAGTGGCACCGAGACTCAGGGTACGTCTATACTTACCCGCTGGTTCGGCGGCCAGCAATCGATCTTCTGGGATCGATTTATCGTGTCTTGTCTAGTAATCCTGGTAATCCTGCTCTGCGAGAGGAGTGGGCGGAGTCGACGGGGGAGCCTGCCTGCCATGTGTGGACCTGCGGTAAGTACTTTTAAGTTCGAACTAAGGTACTTCGACTTCAGCTACGTTATTCACGTAGCTGAAGTTGCGTATCTTAGTTCGAACTGGGGGCTTAGTGTGGACCAGGCCTTAGAGAGCAATTAATGAGTCTGCTACAGCCTTAGCTAACGGCCAGTTGGCTTTTAGCTCATGCGATAGAGGCTCATGCACTAAGCTCCAGAGGTCCCCAGTTCAATCCCCCCCCACTGACGACCAGGATCTGTCAGCATTACTCCCTGCTTGCTGTCCCTGTGTCTGGGAGCATCCAAAATCATCGTTATCGGTAAAGTCCTTCTGAGCCCCTAGAGCCCTGAAATGAAGCATATGCCGTCACATTCTGGGCATGGCACATACACAAATTTGGTCAGTTCTAGGAGCTGGAAGAGGCTTGAGTGGTCTCAGAAACTTCAGAGATTTTAGCTGCTAAATTCTAAAAAAGTCTGCCTGAATTTGGCCACCTTATGAGCCTTTGGAAAGAAATCTTAGTTTGCACATGCTTGGTACAGACCAAGCATGTGCAAACTAAGATTTTTCCAAAGGCTCATAGCTTGGCCAGATTTGGGCAGATTTTCGTGGGCTGTACATCTGCTCAGGGTAGTGTTAGACTCCATCCTTGTATTTAACCCATTATTTTATAGAAAGTAACACAATGATTCTATAGCGTAATGATGGGTATAAGAGTAAATCCAAGAAATAAACAGAGATTTATAGCTTCATTTTCTTGGAACACGTTATTATATACAATGCTATTGAGTCACAGAAACATGATCTGGCCAGAGCTAAATGGCTTTGCTCAGGTCAGCTTGAAAATTTGATTTGGGTTGTACGTTGTATAGGTGTTGAATACAGACTAATGCTTGTGCTGGAAAAATAACAAATCGTAATTCTGTTGCAGAACAGGAAACCTTTTAGTTACACAATAAAATAACACAATGTAATACATGTAGTATTTCTCTAGTAACCTTTATACATGTTCCCCAATGCTTTATACAAACAACTTTCATACTGTACCAGTGCCAACAAGTCAAGTCCAGTTTAAAGAAAAGAAAGTAATTTTTAATATAAGCTTTCAAATTACTTCCAAACAAAACATTCATTGGCAAAGAGTTCCATTAACAGTTTGGAATTAATGTTATAAGAGTATGGAATACTGGTAGGAGTCTAAATCCATGCGATAACCAGGAGTTAACCCATTATATTCTCCGTGAGGCACCATTAATGTTCTATAACAAATCCGAAAGCTCTCTGGCAGAGGAGTTAATCATACTTGACTTAAAACACACACACACACACACACACACACATATATGCAATCCTGGCATTTGAAAAGCGGGGGTCAAATTGGTGGTGGTGTGGGAGCAGGGGGAATGTATAGTAATCTCAAACCACAATCCCAGCATTCCTCACTCATCACACCGAGCATGCTGGCATTCCCTACTTACCACTCCCACATTGTTAGGACCACCCCTTTTTCTTACTTAACGGCAGGTCATCTAAGATTGAATTGGGGTGCAAACAGGCATTACAGCTTTTATTCAGATTGTGTTTGAGTATTTGCAATTCCATTTACCTTTTTCTAGGACACTATTAGTGCCTGTTTGGCCATTTATGAGACCAAAATGACAAAATTTTGCCTCTTCAGCATGTTCCTGGATGGTGGAAATACCATGAACAAAAAACAAAACAAAATCTCACAAAAGCTGGCGAAAAACATACAAACATTAAGATACTTGAGTTTATTCAGGTTTACCTGAATATCAACATACTATATCCTGGTTTATTTGGGTTCCTGCAAAACCTGTATGCACAGCCCTAAATTCCAATTCAGAAATAACGTGTCAAGAATTTTTACATATTTTGAAACATTTCTAATTGTTTGATCCATTTTTCAGTAATACTGTCATTCACAAGTTTAATTCAGATCATTATTTTAAAATTGATACAATAGCTACTTCTTCCAGCCAATGTTAGTTTATTTTATATGTATAAAATACTGGATTCCCCTTTTAAAAACCAATTCAACACTCTGCTTTGTCTGTCTGTGACTAGTTCCCCCTATATTGCGACTATACACCCAATCCTGCAAAGATTTATGCACAGTCTTCATTTTAAATACTGAGTAGCCCTATCGACTTCAAAGTGGCTTGGTTTCAATGCGGTTATTTACACTGTGTAAAGTTAGGCATGTGCTTACGTCACTGCAGTGGCCTACACACTCACATACTGTGAGACCAGACTCCCCACTGCCTCCATGCAAGCTGCCCTTTCCCCAGGATGTCTACCAGAGACATCCTTCATTTTATCACTTCGCTTATCTCTGTATTTTGTCTTCTTCCTTCTTTTCTGTCATGTTTTTATTCTCCTGCCCTTTGCTGCCTCTTTTCTTAACTGCCTTTTCCTCAGAATCTTCTCTCTCTCTCTAACATTTGCCTCTTCTGTTCGTCTCCTTCCTGCCTCTTCAGCATGCGGTACTTCCCTTTCCTACTCCCTCAACCCTAGGCAATTTCTTTCCCAGTCTCCCCTGTTACTGCTCTGCCCAGCCACGCACTGCTCCGGTCCTGAGCTGAACAGTGCGGTGGAGGTATCCCAGGTTTGTTAGCTGGATCCCAAACCCCAGGCCACATACTCAAGAGAACATGGCTTGCCTCCCACCAGGGCCAGACCCTTTGTTTGCCTTCCATAATTTTTGGGGAAGCAGGAATTAACCTCAGAAAAAATGCTGCACTCAGCTATGAGCCAACACTTTTCTGGGCAGCGACAAAACTTGACAAGTAAAAGGGACTGATGGGGGCCCTACAGAGACTCACACATACCCCCCCCCAAACAATAGTACAATATACTGAGTCCCCAACACCTAGATATATAGGTTAACCCTCACTAACCCAAGTAAGAGTCTGAATTGCCCCATCCCAGATGCCCCAGTCTCATAACAGGGTACCTTCAGCCCCTTGCCATTGCTTGGACAGTGTGAAGAGGGGTAACTTCTGGTCCCTGTTGTGTTGTTGGGTGTCCTTCCCCATGGTCGCAGTGCTGGTCAGGCCTCCTCTCTGGATCTGGATCAGTCTCCAAGCCTAGCTGTAAGCATGCCCCAGCCTACTCTAAGGCCTTGGCTACACTGGCGCTGTACAGCGCTGCAACTTGCTGCGCTCAGGGGTGTGAAAACGCCCCCGCCCCGAGCGCAGCGAGTGCAGCGCTGTAAAGCGCCAGTGTAATCAGCACCTGCAGCGCTGCACGCTCGCTCGCAGCGCTGCAAGCTACTCCCCTCGGAGAGGTGGAGTACATACAGTGCTGCGAGAGCTCTCTCGCAGCGCTGGCGGCGCAACTACACTCGCGCTTCACAGCGCTGCCGCGGCAGTGCTGTGAATTCCCAAGTGTAGCCAAGGCCTTAGCTGCTCCCCTTAGACACAGGCTGTGGTTAGGCCTCCTTCTCCTGCTGCCAGTAGCAACACCACATGGTCTCACCTCATTTGTGTGGCTCTTCTCTCCAGCTCCACCCCCACGTCACCCAGTTCCCTGTCCCTGGCTGGGCAGGGCTTGGCTCCAGCTGTGAATGGAATTCCTCTCCCCCAGTAAGAGGTGGGCTGGCAGGAGGAAGTCAGGGGTGGGATTTCATCCCAGTCCTCTCACCAACCAGGGCTCTGGGGTCAGTTCCCCTCTCTGCCTGTCCCCTAATAAAGCAGAGTATGTGGAGATGAGGGCAGCCTTTTCACATTACAGCCAAGTAAGTGTGGAGTGGGGGACTCTATAACAGACTAGCTAAAGGAATGTGACCAATGCTCTCAAGTTGGTTAATTACACTCCCTAACCCCCACACAGCATCTCCCCTGCTGCATCAAGCTGCTGATTGAGCTGGAGGAGTGGGACTGGAAAACAGCATATAGAGAAGTCAAGGGAGTGTAATTAACCAGCTAGGAAGGGCTGACATGCTTCACAGCTGGTTAATCTCAGTTATTCCACTCAGATCTGGAGTGGAGCAGTGTGTAGCGCTGAGGGCGAGGGGAAGAGCAGGTCAAAGAGAATACTAGCATGTCATACCCACACATACCAGCTCCAGCATACAAGTCTGGGAAAAGCAGAACCGAGAGGCCGATGAAGAGTATGGCATTGCTGTAATCTAGTCTGGTAACCATCCCTTAAAACCTCAAAGTCCTCTGTGCACAGGGGAGGTTTCTGTTTGATTGTGGATGATAAAAAGCCATAAAAGGGATAAATGGTCACTGCTCCAATCCAAGACAGCATGTAATTGACGGAAAATGACTCAGGTATCCTTTCTTTGGCAGTAAAGGAGTTTTTTTGTTGGTGGGTTTTCTTCACTCCCGACCCCCTCTCCTGATTCTTTGGTTTAGTGGGGCTCTCTCTGAACTCTCATAATCCCCCGTTGCTACAGAAGAAAGCTGGGACCGCTGATGGATTTTCTATCATTTCCATTCCCCTCCATGCACAGGCAGAGTGCAGTGGCTGGAACACTTTCAGGTCTATTGGCAGAACAGGGATCATGCAAAGTGATGTTTCACAAGCTACATCAGGTCTAAGATGAGTGCAGCAGACTTTGTAGTATGCCTTAGCTCCTTGAAGCCTTTTTATAGGACAGACTTTCCCAATAACTAAATAAACGCTTGCAGGGTTCCTGCTGCGAAATCTGAATGTCATCCTTAATGTTCAGTCAATGGGTTCCACCCCAAATGTGTGACATTTGGTGTCTGAATCCACAATCTTAAAGGCCTTACAAGAAACTGTTGAGGTATTTGGTATGCATATTGGTTTAGGGTTCTAAATCAATGTGGACGTATAAAAAACAGGTTGATTTTCTTCTTTTTACAAATCATTTTTAAAAAGTAAGAAGAATGAGCGGAGGCTAGAACTGAGCAAGGATATCATATACTCTCTGTGACAGGGTGGCTTCTGCTGGAGAGTCACCAACCCTGATTACAAAAGAGGCACGCCGCTCACCTGCCTTGGCTCAGGGGCTTCCTTATAAAGTGCTTCAGGGTGTGATTGACATAAAGGAAACTAGGGCTGGTGGCTTTGGGTGGAGCAGATGGGGACCAATCTGTGTGTGGCAGAAGAATCAGGGCTGAGTACGAATTTTTGTGTTTTAGTTATTGACTTTATTATGGGACCCTGACAATTGTTTGTAGCTTTTCTGTCATTAAACCAGCCCTGGGTGGGTGGGCTATTAGGCCTGGTCTACACTACGACTTTAATTCGGATTTAGCTGCGTTAATCCGAATTAACCCTTCACCCGTCCACACTACAGAGCCAGTTAATTCAAATTAAAGGGCACTTAAAATCGATTTCTGTACTCCACCTCGACGAGCGGAGTAGCGCCAAAATCGATTTTGTTAATTCGAATTAGGGTTAGTGTGGCCACACACCACCGAATTAATGTGGTTAAATTAATGAGGTAGTGTGGCCGCACACCACCGAATTAATGTGGTTAAAAACCGAATTACTGTGCTTAGTGTGGCCGCGCACAATCGAATTTATACAACCTGTTTCCCAAATTCGAATTATCTAAATTCGGATTAATCCCGTAGTGTAGACATACCCTTAGTCACAAGAGAGACTTTGTGGTGTTCTTAAGGAGTCTGCAAGAGGGGGCTAACAGGGCAGGGTGTCTGTAAAGTGACTCCTGACCATGAGATGATGCTTGGTAAGCAGCTACCCTACTACACTCCTATATTGAGCAAGGAATTTACTTAAAATTCCCTTAGCTTCCAATAGTGCAAGCCATGCCTCTCAACTGCTCTCTAGTTCAACATTTGTAAACCAAGGCAGTTGAGAAGCCATGGCCACTGCACTGTGATGCTACAGTACTGTTGTGATGGGTAAGCTTACAATTCCATGCAGAAAGAAAAAGCATTAGCAGTAAGAGGAGGCACAGATGGAATAGAAGCAAACTCACATCTCCTGATGAATGCAAAGAGTGGCAGAATAATAACCATATGAGAGAAAAGTGGATGGAAAAGACAGAGAGAACAAAAAGTGATCAATGAAAGGAAACATGGAGACAGGCAGCGGTGACAAAAATATAGGCCTATTGGCATGCGGTTGATGTAAGGTGTGTTGGGTGTCTTGTGAGATGTTTGTAGAAATGATACCTTATAAAATTCAGTAGCATTGTATTGTCATGAAAAGAGCACAATTTCAAGGCAGAAGGGTTACCAGTAAAAGGCAGGCATTATTTAAAAATAAATAAATAAATAAATAAATAAAAAGTGCAATGGAAAATGCCACTCTGTTGTCAAGGTTGACTCTTGGAGACAAAAGCAAATGTGCACCACATAGCAGAACGCTCTTTAAAGAGATTGCTCACTCAAAGGGCCAGACCCTCTGCTGGTGTAACTCCATTACTTCAATAAGGAGGTGCAAATTCACACCAAGGGTAGATCTACACAGCAATGTAACCCAGGTTTGAACCTGGGCTCAAGCCTAATCCTCCTTGTGCCCACACACCAATTGTTAACTTAGGGTATGTCTACACTACGGGATTAATCCGAATTTAGATAATTCGAATTTGGGAAACAGGTTGTATAAATTCGATTGTGCGCGGCCACACTAAGCACAGTAATTCGGTTTTTAACCACATTAATTCGGTGGTGTGCGGCCACACTACCCCATTAATTTAACCACATTAATTCGGTGGTGTGCGGCCACACTAACCCTAATTCGAATTAACAAAATCGATTTTGGCGCTACTCCGCTCGTCGAGGTGGAGTACAGAAATCGATTTTAAGTGCCCTTTAATTCGAATTAACTGGCTCTGTAGTGTGGACGGGTGAAGGGTTAATTCGGATTAACGCAGCTAAATCCGAATTAAAGTCGTAGTGTAGACCAGGCCTTAGAGTCCCAGGACCCTGCAAGGCTGTAGGGTCTTAGCCCTATTGCTTTCCCGTGTGCATGTGGCCCTAGTTTGACTCAGGTCCCAGAAGTCCTCCGGATGTATCCCAGAGTTCCTTGGGGCAACTTCCTTAGTCCTCTCTATGCTGACAATCTGTGGTGCAGTCTATTGCAAAAGGAAGCCACACCTCCCTGTGCAAATAGCAGCAGCTCAGATCAGCAATGACCCATGGCCTGCTGAACACAGATCTGCAAGCGCACAATCAGACAGCCTGCAGGGGTTTCAATGGAGACCAATCAGAAGAAATTTTTGCAGAGAGAGTGGCTTCCTGGTCACAAGCCAGCTTTTAGTGCATGCCGCCTAGGTGCCCCTGCACACGCAGCCCTGGTCGGGGGCAGAGAGCAGCGGGGACTAAGCCAGGGTTGCCAGGCATCCGGTTTTTGACCGGAATGCCAGGTCGAAAAGGGACCCTGGTGGCTCTGGTCAGCACTGCTGACTGGGCTGCTAAAAGTCCGGTTGGCAGTGCAGCGGGGCTGGCAGGCTCCCTACCTGGCTCCGTGCGGCTCCCGGAAGCGGCCAGCATGTCTGGCTCCTAGGCACAGGGGTGGCCATGGGGGCTCCATGAGCTGCCCCCACCCGAGTGCCAGCTCCACAGCTCCTGTTGGTGGAGGCGGCGCTTGCGGGCGCAGGAAGCGCACAGAACCCTCTGGCCCCTCCGCCTAGGAGCCAGACATGTTGCCGCTTCTGGGAGCTGCCTGAGGTAAGCGCTGCACGGCCGGAGCCCGCACCCCAACCTCCTGCCCCAGCCCTGAGCACCCTCCTGCATCCCTGGCCCCACCCCGGATCCCGCACCCTCTCCCGCACACCAACCCCTTGCCCCAGCCCTGAGCCCTCTCCCGCACTCCGAATCCCCCGGCCCCAGCCAGGAGCCCCCTCCTGTACCCTAAACTCCTCATCCCCGGCCCCACCCCAGAGCCTGCACCCCCAGCCGGAGCCCTCCTCCCCTCCCACATCCCAACCCCCTGCTCCAGCCCAGAGCCCCCTCCTGCTTACCCTGGCGAGCCGCATGCCAGAGGTTGCCAACCCCTGCTATAGAGGCTCATGCACTAAGCTCCTGAGGTCCCCTGTTCGATCCTGCCTGTTAACGACTGGGGGGTGGGGTCTGTCAGCGCTACACCAGCACAGGTTAGAAAATCCTCAATTTAGGGTTAAAATATAGTGTAGATGCTCAAGCCTAAAATTCCCTGACATGTGTCAGCTGACTCATGTCCCGCTGACATTGCTATACAGACAACGTAAGAGGAAATAAGGTTGTTGTTTTTTTTTAATAAAAGTTGTCTCAGCTATGGGCCTGAAATTCACTTTCCATCAGTATTAATAGATTTTAAGGCTAGACGGGACCATTATGGTCATCTAGCCAGACCGCTTGCATAGCACAGACCAGAGAATTCCATCTAGTAATTCCTGCATGAAGCCCAAATCTTGTGTTTGAGCTAGAGTGTAATTTTTAGATAGACATCAAATTTTGATGTAAAGACTTGAAGTAGTGGAGAATCTATCACATCCCTTGGGGAGTTGTGCCAATGATTAATTATCCTCACAGTTAAATATTTTACTTACTCCTTATTTCTAGCTTGAATTTAGCTAGCTTCAGCTTCTAGCCATGGAATCTTGTTATGCCTTTGCTTGATAGAGTGAAGCACACACTACTATCAATTCTTAGGAAAAAAATTGTACTTGTTATAGAATAAAAATTGGGGGAAACCTGGTCTAATTGCAGGTTTATAGGTCACTTTGCAGACCTCTCACTTGTTGCCTAAAAATCTCATGCTAACCCAAATAGGTACATTTACAACAGAATAATATTAGTTCTTCCTGGTAGTTAGGCGAGCTTGAAGGGCCTGCATATGACTACAGTTTCTGCAGAGCAGTATTCCTTGAATGTTGAGGCTGGGCTTCCTGGGCTTTATCTTTGCTCACTGATTCTTCTGGGTTTCTTATCTCCTTTGCCATGGGAGTAATTTCCAACCAAGCTGTAACAACTGCAATCGGGCCTAGAGAAAATAAACAAAAAGGATAAATTCCTTCCCCAACCCTACAATGAATAATTTTCACTTAAGACTCAAAATATCAGAATGCATCTTAAACCCTGTGGGTTGTATCCTGGATGTTTGATAGTTCTGCTCTTGGTGAGTCCTTGAAATTATGTAGCAAGGTATGAAAAACCCCAAGTTCTCCTGACCTTAAGTTTAAAACAGTTCTTCAAAATGTGATGAAAAAACAACCAATGGATCAAAGTTAGTGCAATATTAATCTCTGATACAGAGCTATGGCCACTAGTATCAAGATGTAGAATGCCTGCTCAGTCCTCTATAGGGCTCAGTTCTGTCCGGCTATGGCCCCTTTATGCCACTGCAGTGCAAAAGGCACAGTGAACTCCCAAGAGGAATTCTTGTGCAAAGGGGGCTTTCCCACTGGCATGGGGTTGACTCGATAAGCCCTGCACAACGATGTAGAGGTACAGTAACTCCTTGCTTAACGTTGTAGTTATATTCCTGAAAAATGCGACTTTAAGCGAAACGATGTTAAGCTAATCTAATTTCCCCATAAGAATTAATGTAAATGAGGGGGTTAGGTTCCAGAGAAATTTTTTTCACCAGACAAAAGACTATATTATATATACACACACAGTATACGTTTTAAACAAACAATTTAATACTGGTACACAGTGATGATGATTGTGAAGCTTGGTTTAGGTGGTAAAGTCAGAGGGTAGGATATTTCCCAGGGAATGCCTTACTGCTAAATGATGAACTAGCAATTGGCTGAACCCCCAAGGGTTAACTCGTTGTTAATGTAGCCTCACACTCTACAAGTCAGCATGAATGGAGGGAGGGGAGACAGCATGGCAGACAGAGACAGAGACACACTCCATGTGTGTGTGAGAGAGAGATGCGCATTTCCCCTTTAAATACGCTGACCCCACTCTAAGTACATTGCTTTTTAAGTAGATCAGCAAGCTAAGAAGGCAACTGCTGCCAGGAAGTTCCCTCCGTCCTGAGCCCTGTTGTGTATGTCCCTTGCTCTATGGAAGATGGGGTAAGCGGGGTGTAGGAGCAGGGGGGAGAGGGACACCCTGACATTACCCCCCCCCCCCGCACAGCAAGCAGGAGTCTCTGGGGAGCAGCTCCAAGGCAGAGGGCAGGAGCAGCACATGGCAGTGGGGGGAGGGACAGCTGAACTGCCGTCAAGCTGGGTGGCTGCCGCACAGGGAACTTAGGGGAGCGGGGAGCTGACGGGGGGGCTGCCAGTCCACCCTGGTTCTAAGCCCCCACAAGCTAGCTGCAACGGGCTGCTCTTCCTGCAAGCAGTGGACAAAGCAGGCCAAACGATGTTATAAGGGAGCATTGCGAAACTTTAAATGAGCATGTTTCCTAATTGATCAGCCACGTAACAACGTTAACCAGGATGACTTTAAGTGAGGAATTACTATATGTTTGGGTGCTGGGAGAGGATGGGGCCAGAATATTATGTGCTGTAACTGTCCTGAGGTGCAGACTGTGCCAAAGGCGGGGTAATTCAGAGAAACTTCTGGAGCTCCTCCTAGTTATGTTGGGTGCCGGGGAGGCTCCTGGCCAGTGCCAGACGTTGTAGGGTGTAAAAGTGGCATGAAACATCTTGCCCATGCTCCATTTCCTGGCTGGCTGCATTTTATGGATCAAATCACTATATTAAAAGCAAATGCAGCTGCAATCTGTTCCATTTAATGCAAATTAGGTGCGGCCCCTTGCGCTTCTATTGCTCTGATACTACAAAGCGAACCATATTGGTGAACTCCTGTGCCTGGTCAGAGCCCCAGTGAAGCCAACAGGATTCCATGCAGAAGTCTGCGCACGTGATCCTAATTGCAGGATTAGGGCCCTACTGAGCTAAAAATACAGCACTCGTTTGGACAGGATGGGCACCCTTGGAATATATCCACTCATCAGACCTTCCCTTGACTCTAGACTATTGCAAATCATGCATATTTACGAAGACCTACCCCAAGTGAAAGTCACTGTCCACACAAGTCATCTACATGGGAAAAATAGTACTTCGAAATGCATGTTTTTGAAAGGAAAAACATTTAACAAGTTTATTTTTTGTTTGACTTCAGCGCTGACCCACCAGGCTAAGAGTCTGAACTCTAAATTGTCATCTTAAGAAAGCTTCGAAGAAGATTGCTCTTTTTTATTGCTTGTCTCTGAATTTCCTCCACTTTACTGATGTTTCTATTGCATTGAGGTGCATGTAGTTTTGTAATTTGCCCCTTTTGCCAAAGCTACAATTTAAAACCACAAAAATCCATAACACAATATACAATGTGAAGATTAGTTACCTCACAGCCTTAAGCTGTATAAGTCTCCAGCCTGTTCCCAACATTTTGCCCAATGTTCCCTTCTTGTGCTATGCTGTGATTTATATATCTTAGACTGTAAGATGCTCAGGGCAGGGACCATGACTTTTATTTGCATCATCCACAACTATAGTCTATATACATAGCACATAATAATAGTAGAGGCACAGAGATTAAAGGATGATCCAGTGGTCTGGGCACTAGCTTCAGACTTGGGTTCAGTTCCCTGCTCTGCTATAGATTCCCTATGTGAAGGGCAAGTCACTTACGCCTGAATGCACAAAGGATTTAGGTGCCTAAGTCCCAGTTTCAGAACTGCTGCAATGCATAAAACTCCCGCTGAAACCCTGTAGGCACCTAAGATTTTTGAGAGTTTTTTGGCAATAAAATTCCCTAAGCACCTATGTTTCCGCTTCTGAGCATGTGCACTGCTGCCTCCCTGTGGGCGTCCACATGCGTATCTCCCCACCGAAGCCCCAGAGTGATTCACAAACAAGCGTTCAGCTGCCTAAGTCACAGACCCTACCCTGTCACCATGCTTTCAGAGACCATCTAGCAGCTCAGGCTCTGCAGGTACATTCACACAAAACAGCTGAGGCAGGGCAACCTTTCTCATGACTCCTAGCCTAGTGGTTAGGGTATTCATGAGAGAGACCGTAGGTTCAAGTCTCTCCTCCACCAGAGAGGGAGAAGAGGCTGATCTCTGTTCAATTCAATACCTAACTCCTTTTGTGCAACCAGTGGTAATAGTACTTCCTCACAGGAATGTAGTGAAGAGAAATATATTACTGATTGTGAGGTGCTCAGATACTACGGTAAGGGAAGGGGAGGCGGCAGGTAAGTACGATACAGAGATCTTTTGGGTCATGCAGCCTATCCCTCTGCCACTGCCAGATTGTTCCTTTCACTGTATATTGCCTTTTTTAGGGGACATTACTTCATGGAAAACAGCTTTTACCGCTACGCTTGTGTGAAATGCTGTTTGTACAGGAGTGGATACACAGAAAGAACTGACACAAATGCCTGTGAGATGACATCATGAGTAGCATGAATGTGTCCGTCAGGCTGTTGTCAATACTGCTGACAGAGTTCCACAGCATTAAGGACAATACAGCACACAATGGAACTCTAAAGACCATAAAGCTGTCTGCGCTGGACATCTGACTTTCCCTTTCTTCCATGAGGAATTCATCTGCCAGTAAATGATGAATTTCATATGTTGGACCCCTTTATTCATTCCCCAGCTCAGGAGGACAGATGACTTGGTAGCCTTTATTTTTAAAGTGAGCTGCTATTTACACATGCTTAGTTTGGATATGAAATACAGATGAGCCTCTTTAATAGGTTCAGTATTTAGGCTCAGATCACATAATCCCTCCAAAACCTGGATGCTTATCTGAAGCCAATTCATAGTCTCTGAACCTCTTGTGAAACAGAGGGGTTAGGGAATAGGCTCTCACCAGAGATTTTGAGTACTTCTATCTTCTGGTCAGACTAAAAGACCCCAGGATCAACACTTCTTGCAGTATAGCTGCATTTCCAGTCCCTGCTGGAACCTGGATATAAAGACATGCAGCATCTGGAGGAGAGAAAGTGAATCAAAGGCTTTTCTAAACGTTGATAAAGTTTAGGTTCAGTTCAAGTTTTAGGTGAAGATTCACAGGCAGGAAGATGAGTTGTCTTATGCAAACTAGTTGTCCCATCCCTAGCTTGCAGTTTGAAGTGCTGCCACAAAGGCATTTACTATAGGTATGTAGACAGAGTACAGTGCCTGGGCCACTTCAAACAGCTCAGGCCTCAGTAGGAAGGGTAATGAAGAGAGAAGACTTAGTAAATGGAAGAAAGAAAGAACTTCTCTAGAGGGAAGAGTAGGTGCTCAGATACCTTGGTGGTGGGCATGATATAGGATAGAATAATTATTCTACAGAGAGAAGACAGTTTGAGACTATTCATTTCATATGTTGATTACTTAAGGTTTTAATCCTGTTTAAAAAGGCTTATGTCCCTCACACTTTTCACCACCTTTTGCCAGAGTTGTGACAGCATCATTGCACCCTTCCTTGCAAGCCATATGGGATTATGCTGCAATCATTCTTTCCTTTCTGACTTTAGTCTGCTTTGGCCTTTAAGAAATGTGTCAACACTTGTGTTAAGTGGGATTTAGTTAGATGCCTATTACAAAAAAAAAAAAAAAATCATTAAATGGTGTTGTTTCAGAACAAAACCTGTAATTTGGAAACGGTTCTAAAAACAGGGTATACATTTCCTACTCTTGCCTGCTATCCATGTCAGGCAAACAAAGCTCTTTGTCTCCTTGACAACCAGGACACAAACAACAAGCCTTACCTGGTTCATCTTTGCCATTGTGTCTCAGTTAGCTGTAGATTTATGGGCGCCAGGAAGAAGCATTCCTATCCCCTGAACATTATTTGTCTCTTTAATTCTCCCTCTGACAGGCAAGAGACTTTTTAAAGAAAAGATATTAAAACAACGTGCTAGTGCTGTCCATGCCAGAGTAAACTTGTGCTTTCTGGCTGAAACATCTGTCAGGTGACTGATTACGCTTTCTATTTATAGGACTCCGAGATAAAGCTACTCCTGGCGTAGGTGGAGTTATGATATGCCATTTCTCGTATGCTACAAATGCTCCACCCTTGTGCTCTAAGAGTGAAGCTGGATACCTTGTTCATTTGTCACATCAAACATCATCCTATACATTTGGCAAAGGTCTAATCTGGAGGTGTGTATTTGTCCATCTAAGGCGTTAGACAATCCATCACTTAAAATATCTGAAAATCCCAGGTGAGTGGTGAATTTAAGAACTCTCTAGTCCCAGCCTGCTGAAATACTAGGAAAACATACCCATGTCCTAGACAATCAGTGCTAGATGCTATGAAAAGCTATCCCCTCACCTGGTGATCCAGAGATCAGAATCACTACTGACAGCACAGAGAGCCAATTATCTGCTTTCCTGATTGGACATAAGATACTATGGTCCCAGAATAAGAGGACAAATCAGGTTGAAAGAAAGTGTTTAAATTCTTATTTCTACAGTACCCTTCTCCTCCTTTGCATGTGATGCACCCATATGGGCATATAGCCATGTGGATGTGGGTGTAGCTGGGAGACTGTACGTGCCATGCATGACCGAATATTTTTGGCAAATAAGAACATTCCACTCTTCCGTACAATATTTTATCCAATGCTTTATCAGATCTGGTTTAAAAATAGCCCAAGCAATAGGACATCCCTGTGAATATCTCCTATAGTCTAAGAGGTCTCATTGTAGATTTTTCTTGATATTCATCTTGCATTTTTCTTTGTTCTATTTAATCATGCTTAGCCATATTTCTTTCAACCACACTAAACAATTCCTCTTTCTTGCTGGACTTTACTTCTACCAAATCCTTGTGGATATATTTTCTTTATTTGTTGTTTAGCCAAGAAGTACATATTTACGGTTAGATTATCCTTGGGTTAGGTAGCCTCTGCTGGTGTAACCCTGGGCACATGAGCCCTGGTAGCGGACAGCTGGTGTAGTGGAGTAATACAGAGGGGGTAACATCAGCACAAAGCCTTTATGAGCTTCCTCAACCAAGTGTTCCACGGCTGGCCAGCAGAGCCCCCAGTTGGGGGGGGGGTTGCTGGTGGAGCACTGGGGTGCTAAAAGTGGCTAGGGGATGCTTTGATTCAGGACTTCCCCAGGCTGCTCTCTCTGGGAGAGGGGGGCTCTTATGGAGGCCTGACCATAGTTTAAAGCTGCTCTCCCCAGGCAAACCTCGTAAAAGAGAACAGCAACAGAAATGCTCCCTGCCCTTCTTTGTGGGTGACTCTCCCCTGGGATGAAATCACCTCCACTGCTTCAGAGGGTGGAATTTGAAGCTTCAGGCATAGGCCATTGCTAGTGGTGATCAGAGAGCTGAAAGGAGAAAGTACATTCTGTATTCACTTGCATGTGTTCAAACAACATCTTATCCTGTTAATTTCCTGCCCATCTTTATAACAAAAAGGGAGCAAAATGAGTTCAATCTCTATTCACAGTGGTATTGACAACTTCTCCCAAATCAGCATCATCACTTGTGCCTAACAAGTCCAGCCCCTCACTGGGGTAGTGCAAAGCTGTACCACAGTGACAGAAGCTACTGGAGCCATGATGACTGCTGGAGCTTCCCAGTGTGCCGGGGTACATATCCACTGCAACGCTCATGGCGTGTAAGCACATGCTCCTCGCCATAATAGGACACCTTGCTGACCAGTATGGAGCAGGAATCAGTGCAGTCCTTCCTCCTCCAATTCAATAAGGCAGGAATAACATCAATCTCTGTGGCACACCACTAGGGATGGGGCTGCATTGCCCCTCATCCCTACCCTTTGCTTATGGTGCTTCAACTAGTTTTCAGTCAAGAGACAACTGTACCCAGTGGTGCAAGTATGGTGGTATGGTACTGTACGCTGTACCAGTAAGGTATTTATAGCTGGTACGGCGTAATGGAAAGATACAGGAGAAGCCCAGCCCCACCTCCAGCCCTTCCACGCAGCTGCATCTCCTGAGTCCTCCTGCCTGGGGTCTGTACAGCAGAAGTCTCCGGCGCAGCGAGAGGAGGACAGAGCCTCCCTCCTCCCCCTGGTAACGTGGGATGGATGTGAATCATGGGGAGGGGACAGGGAGAGTGCAGGGGCACTGGGCTGGGGGCAGGGTGGGGAGGAGTCATGTGGAGGGATCACATGGGGAGGTCACGTGCCCCTCCCTTTGTGTCCCTCCCCTGAGTGCAATATACCGGCAAGAAATGATTTCTACTTGCACCACTGACTGTACCCAAGCCAATTTAGATGCATTGCTCCAAGTAAAGTGTTGATACATATTCTATCAAATGTTTCTCTAAAATGTAGGGGTGGGATCCTAGCTCCACTGAAGTCAGCAAAAGCTTTGCCATTGACTGCGGTGGGGCCAGGATTTCACTCCAGATAGTATGCTAGAGCATCTAGCCCAATGCTGTACTGGCACAAAGATGCCCAAAATCCAGCTTAGCTGGACAATAAAGGATTCTCTAAGCATAGGGGAGCTTCTCTGCTAGATCTGCACCAAACCACCCCCATAAACACACTGGCTGCTGATATAAGAGCAGGGCCAAAGGTAAGGGGCCATAGTCAAGGCTCCTTCACACCCAGCTACAGGGCCGGCTCCAGAGTTTTTGCCGCCCCAAGCGGCGCAAAAAAAAAAAAAAGAGCCGCGATCGCGATCTGCGGCAGCAATTCGGTGGGAGGTCCTTCGCTCTGAGCGGGAGTGAGGGACCGTCCGCCGAATTGCCGCCGAATAGGTGGACGTGCCGCCCCTTTCCGGAGTGGCCGCCCCAAGCACCTGCTTGGTAAGCTGGTGCCTGGAGCCGGCCCTGCCCAGCTAACAGCCAATATAAAGTACAGCAGCCCCAGTCTCGGGGAAGCACCAAAGTGGCTTAAAGCTACAAGCTCTTGAACTGTGCTGAGTGCTCCTGAGACACAGCCTGGGATCTGGCCCATCACATCTACAGCATTCCTTTCCTCCACTCATTCCGTAATTCAGGCCAAAAAACCAATCATGTTTGTCTGGCATGTTTTATCCTTATAAACTCAAACTGTTTATTGCACGACTCTTTTTGTCTAAGTGCTTACAGACTTCCCCGCCCAAACACATATTCCCCCTTAATACTTTCTCCAAACATTTCCAGTCCTGTAGTTCTTTGGGTATTACTGCATTAGGAAGGAGGGTTGGAGAGCAATAGTTTCATGTGCCTGTAGATGAACCGACTTATCCAGAACTAATTTGTGTAGCAGTCTGCCAACAAGGGTGTCCACTCCACACCAATGCTTTGTGTGCTGTCTGCTGACTTTTCCTAACAGTGTCACTTTTCTGGGCTGCGTGTTGGATGCATGCTGTCTGCCCTGAAAGCATGCTCAAGATCTGAAGTTTGGGGGCAGGGGCATAACACCATTTCATTCCTACTCTTTGTATATTGCTGACCTTCCAGCCAAAGTGAATTCCGATTTTTTTTTTTAATTCAAGCAACTGTTCCCTGGAACTTTTGAGGCATGCCGTTAGCTTACACGCATGTTATATGCATTGAAGAGTTCTTAACATAAATCCACTATGCTTAAAAGATTAAAACAGAAAAGAACATTAAAGACATAAGTAAATGAGACTGAATTATAGTGTGTTACATTTTAGTTCTTTACATAGCACCTGGGATCCAAAGACCCTAGAGAATCATAGATGTTAGAAACAGGGCCGGCTCTAGTGGTTTTGCTGCCCCAAGCAGAAGAAAAAAAAAAGCTGCGATCGCAAGCGGCGGCAGCTCTACCGCCGCTTCATTCTACGGCGGCAATTCAGCGGCAGGTCCTTCGCTCCGAGAGGGAGTGACGGGCCCCCCTCTGAACGTGCCGCCCCCCTCTTCATTGGCCGCCCCAGGTACCTGCTTGCTAGGCTGGTACCTGGAGCCGGCCCTGGTTAGAAACAAAATAGACCTAGTAGTAGGGTTGCCAACTTTTTAATTCCAGAATACCAAACACCCTTGCCCTATCCACTGTCCCTCCCCTTCCCTGAGGCCCCACCCCTGCCTGATGTCCCGCCCCCCGCTCACTCCATTCCCCCTCTCTCTGTCGCTTGCTCTCCTCCACCCTCTCTCTCGTGCTCATTTTCACTGCAAGGACTAAACAGGCATATATATTGTTTTGACAGATATATTATTATGGTCTATTCTATGATTCTATGATTATGCTAAGTTCAGGTTTTATTTCTTACAAGATGCTAGAGCTGGCAGCAAAATAGTCAAAAAGAGTATATTTTAAAAAATATATAATTTCACAAAGATTTTCATGATTGTTTTCCCTCCCCTCTTCCCATTTTTCGTAATCAGCTCCATGTTTTCTGTTCACTAACGTTATTGTAATTTTATGTACAGGTCCATGTTTTTTGGTCACTAACGTTATTGTAATTTTATCGTAGCTCCACTGAAGTCAGCAAAGGCTTTGCCATTGACTGTGGAATTAGGACCACACATTATCACAGCTGCAATGGGTCCATTAAAGGCCCACTCCCAAAGCCCAGATACAAATCCATGGAGCACAACCACAGAAATGCACACCTATCCAGATACATATAAAAATAAATCTGCAGAAACTGACTCCCACACCTACATGCAGATACACATGTGTATTCATGTGTACACATCTAGCAGGCAGTAACGCATATACTGCCACCCTATTTATTATTACAATTGTTGTTTAGTACCTACAGACCCCAACTAAGATCAGGGCTCCAGGGTGGTAGGTGCTGGACATACACATAAAAGAGGGAGTCTGCAACAAAGAGTTGATAGTGTAGCTATACAAAGGTGGGGAGAAATGTATGACACATTGACTCTTCTGCAATTACATTCACTTTTTAAGAAATAATACATTTCTTTTAAAGTTCCCTTCTCTTTTAAAAACTTGTTATGAAATGAATACACACATATTTTATGTCATCATTTTTTTTTGTGCGCAAGCCAGCAAAAGGAATAAAAGTCAAAAAGTTAGACTGCAAATTTTATTCTCACAGGTATACACACATGCAGCAATACACACACCTCCCTACACAAAGACACACAGTCTCTTACACACACACAATGCATGCATGGACACACTTGCCTACACAGAGACATTTTTTTTATACGCTTTTCCAGGGACTGGCTAAATCACCCAGCCAGGAAGGGAAGAGGGTGGGCTGGAGGAGAGAAGATGGGGAGGGAAAGAGGCCAAGGACAAGAGCAGGGTGGGGGTGAGAGGGAGGAGTGAAGGAGAGAGTGTGGGGGGTCTGTGGGGTGGATGGGGATGCAGGGGGAAGCAGAAAGTTACAGATGCATGAGGATGTGTGGGGATCAAGCGTGTATAGGGACATAATGGGAGTGCAGCAGTGTATGGTGGTGAATGGGGTGCAGAGCTGTGGGGGTGAGGGACATGGGGGAGTGGCTCTGGGAGGTGGAGGGCTAGAATGGGTAGGTGTGGGGGGCAGGATGGGATGGGGAGGGATGCAATGATGGGGGGATGGGGCGGGGGGTTGGGACAGGGAGGGATGCAATGATGGGGGGAGGGGGCAGGGGTGGGACGGGTAGGGATGCAGTGAGGGGGGTGGGGGTGGGGGGTTGGGATGGGGAGGGATGCAGTGACAGGGGGATGGGGATGTGGGGGGGTTGGGATGGGGAGGGATGCAGTGACGGTGGATGGGGACGTGGGGGGGTTGGGATGGGGAGGGATGCAGTGACGGTGGATGGGGACGTGGGGGGGTTGGGACAGGGAGGTACTTTGATGCTCTAGCCATGCCACCCTTAAGACTGCACACCGCTGCCCCAGTCCTGCAGTTCATTTATCCTGGGGAAAGATGTGTCTTACTGCAGATCCTTGGGATCCAAGGGAGAAGTGAATTGAGGAGGCCTGACTATAAACCTCTCCCCTTATTGACGATGGGGCTCAACTCAAATGCCTCCTTTTTGGTCACAAATGCTATGGTATCACCTGAGAAGCTAGACAATCCCAAAGGTAGTTGGGGTCACAGCCATTTAAAATGTGTATTCTATTTATTTATCTTATTTTTAGAGTGCCAGTTCACCAGAGAGTGATGGGCAGATCAGTTCTGGTGGGCTGGATAAAGTTCAGATGACACTGAAAGACCAGGGTTGAGATAAAACCCTTATGATCACTGGCAAAAATCAGTTATCAACCTACATATAGGCATGAGCCCAAAAGACTGTACTAGTTTTTATCCATTCTCCTGGCTCCCCCAAACACTGCAGAGATCACATTCCATTGGTTTTCCATTGTCAGATATGTGGATGCCCGGGGCTTCAGATCAAAAAGGTATAATGGACACATTTTAATGTGCCCTCTTCCTGACACTGTTGCGCAGTTTCTCTCACAGTTTACTCCTACCTCTTGCAGAAGTAATCCACACTGGGTGTAGAACTGATCAGGGGCGCTACACTTTAACTTGCATCCGTGTAATCATTTCACAGCAAATAGGTCTGAATTTGGCTCAATGAATGTGTTGAATCCAGTAAACGGTCAGGTAGCTACCTCTGGAGTGCAAATCTGAGGAGTACTGTACCAATCAAATATGTTTTCCTTATCAACAGCCATCTTGCCTCTCCAGTGACTCATTTGGTTAGTGTATAGTGGTGTTATCATGGAATCTCCTGCGCTACGTCTGCCTTAATAGCAGTACAATGTGTATTTATTAGCACTGGTTGGAAGAAGAAGAAATAGAAAAATATTTCATAAAACATTTCAAAGAGGTTTCTTTTTTGCAGGGTTTAAATGGACCCAATTTCCATGAAATTATTACTGAAATTGTTTTGACATTTTTCATTTACCATAAGTCTGGTTTTCTATAAGAAAATGCAGTTTTTGGTGAGTGACAACTTTAAAGTTGCATTTTTGAAAGAGACCATTTTATGCTGGACAAAACTTCCTTTGCAGAAAGTTTCCAACAGCTCTAGCAGTTATTCATTTAAAACAGTCAGCTATCGATCATAACCAGCATTATCCACAGGCTCTGGTTCATGCTCAGCTACTGTCCTGGTCCTCTTTGGTTTCACCGGGTGAGCCTTTGTTCAGTACAGCAAACTCCTCCTGTGCTAAGGGGACATTCTAGGTTCTAATAATGTTTCCATCGCTGGGGTATCTGAGGGCTCAGGGAGAAGTTCCTATTAGATATCATCATTAGGTATCATCACAGTGCAGCGCATTTTACATGTAGTGTATGTTGAATGATGCTTGTTACAATAAATAGCTCCCCAATAGGGGGCATTATAGTCTGATGCTTATGTATAGAGTAATGTCTATGAACTTGGAGAATTCTACTTACAGGAAGTGCTTGATGAGAGGCATCTGGATATGTGGAGGAAAGAAGAAAGCCTGGATGTTGTGCTGTTTTGGCTCTCTTCATATGCTGGAACACTGAACAGTGATTGCTTAGCTAGCTATATTTTACATACGATGAAGCTGTCCAAGTGCATATTGCGGCTGATTATATGACTTCAGACCCTATACTGTGTAGACTGTTCTGTATTTGATTCCAGGAAGGACACGGAGGTTACAGACATCCTGGAGGATACACTATTATTTCCAGCAGAAAAAAATAATAAGGCAAGCTAGTGGAATAATGCACACCCTTGGGATTAAGACAAACATTTTGTGGAAGTAACACTACTGGATCATTGACTGGTTGGGCACACTGGCTGAAACTTGCTCAGTTGTACACAGTACATTCACAATATGAAGCTTTCATGTGAGATTCTTGATGAATTTTTGGCAGAGAGCTTATCACCAACGGTTGCAGCTGCATTTGCCTCCCCACATGTTACTCTCTCATGTATAAATGTGTAGTAAATAGTCCCAGTTTTTAATCCCATTAGGCTGCAAACCGTAGTGCTCTGTCTTCTGTTTTACCAGAGTCTGTTGTAATCAAATTATCTAGCACTTTGTACTCAGACATACTTTTCCTACAATGTACATGTGTGTGTAGAAAAAAAACTACAAAGGGCTCATAATGGTTCTATTTACAAAATAATCAAAATATCCCATCAGATTCTCACATTGGCACCAATCATGCATTATCTCAGTGACTAACTTCCATCCTAAAGTTATTGGGCCATATCTTGAAGTCTTCATCCAGGTTAAACTTCCATTCCAGCAGGAGTTCTGATTTGAATGAAGACTTTAGCTTTGGAGCCCAGTTTTCCACATGTGCTAACATTACGCAGCTCGGTCTATACTTAAGCACCTTCTTCTGCCGGAAGCGGGGAATGGGCAACAGGAGGTGGATCATACCTCCCGCTCTTCTCAAGTAACTTTCAGCACCCAGATTTAAAAATGTTGCTCTTGGTCCAATGTAAACCATATTTGCCAACAATCCCACTTGTATCTACTTCCCCAGAAGCAACCACCTTCTGATTTAGACTTATTGTAAACAGGCCTTCATTGAAACTAAGTGCTAAGCAGGAGTAAAAGTAAAATTTCTCTCTTACCGATACAGGGGGGCAGCTTTGCCCCCACCCCCTGGAAAGGGCGGGGCCTCGGGCGGAAGGGGCGTGGTTGGGAGTTCGGCGTCCCCCAGCCAGCCCACTCGGGCCGCCCAGGGCTCCAGCAGCGATTTAAAGGGCCCAGGACTTTTAAAATCGCCGGCCCCGGGGGTAGCTGCTCCTTTTGCCCTCCTCCTCCCCCGTCGTCGGCCCCGGGGGTGGGAGGGGGGTAAAAGGGGCAGGGATGTCAAAGCGCTGCTGCAGCAGCGCTTTAAGCAGGGTCCTATAAAGCGCTGCCTCGGCAGCGCTTTAAAGTCAGCGGTACGGGCTGGTACAGGCGGCCACTTCTTACCAGTACGCCTTACTTTTACCCCTGGTGCTAAGTGTTAACAAAAGCAAAGGTTTGTCATGTCTTAGACTTATGGGAGTAACACGGACATGATCAGGTACCCCTGAATTCCTTACCCTAAAGGCCTGGACTCTGGGACACCAGGCCACCATCTCTCTCCTACCCCAACCCCTGCTTCCTCCACCGCCAGGAACATTTGAACCAGGAGCCCCCACCACCACCTCTTGGAGGCTGACCTGAAAAGGCCCTGGCAAGGAACTTGCCCAGGACAGCAGTTGGATCATGGTCAAGAGGGAAGAGAACCTCAGTGCCCTATAAACCCAGACAGTAGAAATCTAGCTGCCCTGAGGCCCCCCATCCCTTCCATGAGGCAGGAACATCTACCAACACTTTCCGGGGAGTGCCATCGGAAAGGCCTCTCTCTTTCCAGGAGGAAATTACTGAAGACTACATATATAGGACCGGGAGCAGAGAGAGGGAATGGACTACGCAAAGTAAGCTGTAATTGGATAAGAGGGAAGGTCCTCTCATGGATTGGTAACTGGTTAAAAGATAGGAAACAAAGGATAGGTATAAATGGTCAGTTTTCAGAATGGAGAGAGGTAAATAGTGGTGTCCCCCAGAAGTCTGTACTGGGACCAGTCCTATTCAACATATTCATAAATGATCTGGAAAAGGGGGTAAACAATGAGGTGGCAAAATCTGAAGATGATACAAAACTACTCAAGATAGTTAAGTCCTAGGCAGACTGCGAAGAGCAACAAAAGGATCTCTCAAAACTGGGTGACTGGGCAACAAAATGGCAGATGAAATTTAATGTTGATAAATGCAAAGTAATGCACATTGGAAAACATAATCCCAACTATACATATAAAATGATGGGGTCTAAATTAGCTGTTACCGCTCAAGAAAGAGATCTTGGAGTCATTGTGGATAGTTCTCTGAAAACATCCACTCAATGTGCAGTGGCAGTCAAAAAAGCAAACAGAATGTTGGGAAGGGATAGATAGGGAAGAAAGGGATAGATAATAAGACAGAAAATATCATATTGCCTCTATATAAATCCATGGTATGCCCACATCTTGAATACTGTGTGCAGATGTGGTCACCTCATCTCAAAAAAGATATATTGGAATTGGAAAGGGTTCCGAAAAGGGCAACAAAAATGATGAGGGGTATGGAACGGCTTCCGTATAAGAAGAGATTAATAAGACTGGGACTTTTCAGCCTGGAAAAGAGACGACTAAGGGGGGATATGATTGAGGTCTATAAAATCATGACTGGTGTAGAGAAAGTAAATAAGGAAGTGCTATTTACTCCTTCTCATAACACAAGAACTAGAGGTCACCAAATGAAATTAATAGGCAGCAGGTTTAAAACAACAAAAGGAAGTATTTCTTAACACAATGCACAGTCACCCTATGGAACTCTTTGCCAGAGGATGTTGTGAAGGCCAAGACTATAACAGGGTTCAAAAAAGAACTAGATAAATTCATGGAGGATAGGTCCATCGATGGCTGTTAGCCAGGATGGGCAGGGATGGTGTCCCTAGCTTCTGTTTGCCAGAAGCTGGGAATGAGCAACAGGGAATGCATCACTTGATGATTGCCTGTTCTGTTCATTCCCTCTGGGGCACCTGGCATTGGCCAGTGTCGGAAGACAGATATTGGGCTAGATGTACCTTTGGTCTGACCCAGTATGGCCGTTCTTATGTTCTTATGACTAGCTGGCACCCATAGGCTCTCCTCATCATCCAACCCAGGATCTGGGGAACCAGTTCCCCTACCCTGCTATGGATAAGAGGGGTCGGAGACTTCATGCCATCAGCTCCCCAGTGCCTCTCCATCCGAGGCAGTGACTCAGGACAGCACAGAAGCAGGATTGGTGGTAGGATCAGAAGCACCTCTTCATGGCCTCATGGGAGTCTGCTTCCACCCTTTGACTTCCACAGGCCTACCTCAGCAAACTGCCATTTCGGTAGGGAGGAGGTTGCTTCTCTGAAGCGACAGGAAACACTTAGCTCATTCAGGGAGATGCCAGGAAATAGCAAGGAAAGTCACAATGTGAAAGTATTGGAGAGGGGGATAAAGGAATCACTGTTTAGTGTTTGGAAGGCTATAACTCGTGTATTACCTCCTTTTCCCCTCTTCTTGGCCAGGTGCTGACTATATAGAACGTAAGCTCTTTGAGGTGAGAACCTGTCCTAGAGTGTCTATGGAGTGCCTGGCATGAGATCAGTGCTAAGTAAATAAACTGAAAGAACAACAAAATGAATAAGGAAGGCATATGAATGAGTAAGGCATAGAACGTAGGTGGGAGCAGAGATGGTGTGATTCACAAGAGAAAGGGAAAACGTTAAGGAGCTGGGGCCCTGATTAACTTCAGTGGGACTGCTCAGATGCCTAAGAGTAAACAGGTGCCTGCACACCCCGCTGAATGTGGAACTGGAAGAGTACAGCAGGTCAGGACACAGAGAAAATCCTGCCCTGGCAGAGGATAGGAGATGAACTAATAGGGCTGGTTTATCTGTAAATTCTATGAGCAATGCAGAGCGGGGGGGAGGGGAATAGAGCTCACCAAACCACAATGGGATGGTGGAGAGTAACAAAAAGGAGGAGTAATAATGAGCGGCTGGACATTCCAGATAACATGAATCATCAGTTGTCTAAGAGTCTGTAGAATAGGCTCAGTGTTAGTGGTAAACGTGTGTCTGAAGAGGTATGTCTTTTTTAGAGCTGGGCAACACTTTTCACACATAACTTTGTCAGCAAGAAATGCAGATTTGGTGATATTAAAACATTTTCTGAATTCAAGTCCATTTCGCCAAATTGTTTCAGTAAAAAAAAAATTTCATTCTGACATCTTGATTTTTGGTTTGAAACAACTTATCTTAAAAATTATATTAAAAACAATCAAACATTAAAAGATGCTCGAATTGAAAAGAAACATTTCATTTTGGGTTGAACAAAAGGTTTAATCTGACTCAAAATGAAATTTGTTTAGACTTTCTGACTCACTGAAAATTTCAGAAATTAGTTTTGGGTTGATCCAAAAATAACGTTTTTCTGATTTTTTTTTAATTGCCAGCGAGCAAAAAAAAACCTCATTATTTGCCAAAATTTAGTCCTGCTTCAGCAACTAAACATCTACAACCTGTCCTGCCCCCTGCTGAAGTCAACGAGAATTTTGCAGTTGTTTTCAAGGGGACCAGAATCAAGTCACTAATATTTACAGCGAAGATCACCAAACATCCAGTTTGCCAGTTCCTTTTTGACTGGCAGCCAAAGTCTCTCTTTTTGCTCAATCAAGCATGAAAGCTCCAAACTAACTCATAAGAAACCAAACAACAAAAACAGGTGAGCAATTATACACTTGATATTTGTTTTGACCTTTGTATGGGACTTTGGAACAGGTTTCATAGATAAAGGACATGAAATTGAGACTTCTGGAAGTGTCTGAGCTACAGGTGACAAAAGATAATCCCTACTAGGATGTCAGAATACTAGGATGTCACAGAACTACAGGAGCCAACCACTGAAGTAATGGATACCCTTCTCAGACTCAAGCGTGAAATAAAAGAGCTGAAGATCTGAAGGGCAGACATAATTCACAGTGAGAGTGTCAAGTTCAAAGGTGGTCAATATTTGAAATTATATTAAACATTATTTTGTAAAAAGTGATCCTATCTGTTCTTCATGGACATTAATGATGGCATGGCATTTTTCATAAAAATAATGGTGTATCTTTCTGTCCTTGACCGAAATTGTTATTTGTATTACTAGGGAGACCATGCACTACTCCCAAAATCAAGACCCCATTGCACTTGGTGTTCTATACATGTAGTAAGGAGACAATTCTCGCTCTCCCCCATCCCTTAAACATGAATGTACCAAAGCCCTTATATCTGGCACAGGTGCTGGAATTAGGGGTGCTGGGGGTGCTGCTGCACCCCTGGCTGGAAGTGGTTACCATTATATACAAGGTTAACAGTTTGGTTCAATGGCTCTCAGCAGCACCCCCACTATACAAATTGTTCCAGCACCTCTGGTATCTGGTGTAAATAGGCCTCAGCAGGTGGAACTCTATGCCTATATATGGAGTCAATTCCAAGTTCAGGGCTTAAATAAATAAGACAGATAAAGGGTGGGGGAATAATTTTTATAGGTGTGTAACTGAAGCACAGCGAGCTTGACATCATACAGGAAGTGTGTAACAGAACCAGAAATCGAACCTAGGTTTCAAGGCTCCAAGTGTCCCAAGTCCCAGTCCATTCCCTTAGCCCCAAAATCATCATCAATGTTCTCTGCTACACACGTGTCATTCTGTGTGCCAGCTGGCTGCAATCTTCTATGCACGACTGTGTTTCAGCAACATTGTTTGTATCAGACCTATGCAAAAATAAGGAATGTTTTTCATTTGACAGATTGCATAGTTCCATTCCAAGTGATCTTGCCATTCCAAATTTCACTTTTAAATCAGATTTCAGGACAAGAGAGACTTTTTTGTGTGGAGGGGAGAGTTGTTGTGGGGTTTTGCGGAGGGTTTGGGGTTTTGCACTGAATCACAGAAAAACAAGGCTGCTTTTTACACAAAACACTGTGCTCACATTTTGAACAGGAGATCTGAGATAGTGGACATCTTTTAAATTTGTCTTCATGTAGGAGGAGATAGGGTAGAAGAATCAGTGACAATTACGCATATTTGTAGCCTGTTACAGTCACGGTGACTGCCAGCAGCCCTGAGAAGCTATTATGGCTAGACATCAACAAGCCACAAATGATGCCCTAGCCACATGCACTGTTCTGCAGCCATTCTCCCGTATCAGCCAGCACACCACCTAAGGATTCCCCTACAGCGGAGTAATCCTCCAGTGAATGGCTAAGCTGGCTTTAAGGCAGCTTTGTGCAAAGCTTCCAAATGTAGAAAAGAATCAGGCCCTTTACATTTAGTGTATAAATAGCTCTTGGTGAAGGATAAAACTTGTACTAATTTTCAAGACAATGGGTCGATAAAGACATTATAAACCCTAGCAAACAGCCTGCTGTACATTCATTTGTTAGTGAAATAAGGCTGTAGTGAGTGCTGTCTTTCAGCTTTTGCACATGTTTGTCTCTGGAAAGGGGCAGCATTAAAAATACATGACAAGAAGCGGGAATCTCATAGCAAGGAACATATCAAACAAAATTGGAAAAATACATTGTCAGGGAGAATCCTGCCTTGGCAGGATGATGGATTAGGGGACCTCAGAGGTCTTTTCCATCTATGATTCTATCATGTAATTCTATATAGTCACAGAAAAGTGGATGCCTACCATAGATCGGGCTCATTAGCTACTATCAGAACAGAACGAGCAGCTCATGTGAGTGCCTGTTTGCTGAGCTGCACCAAAGTGCCCTTCAGGCTGGAAGTGGTGCTTTAATGCCCCCAGCTGTCAGCCTTTCCCGGTTCTGAGTGCAGGGGCTGAGTTCTCATTTGGTCCTGCATATCTGCATGTGCATCTTTACAAGAGTCAGAAGAATCTCTCTCTCTCTCTCCATTCCCTGCCAATGCTCATTTATCTCTTCCTCTGCTTTCAATGCTAAATAAGTTTATTTACTATGTCATAAAAGTTATAATATCTTTGTAACCATATAGCGGCCCTCCACAGAGGCTCTCAAAGCATGTTATAAAAATAATTTTGCCTGCTCCTCTGTCTCTACTGCTCTGCACCCACTGTGGCCATTTGAACCTGTGTCAAGTCAAGTGATCTGGTAGCATTTAACTCCTGTCTTGCCGAAGACTAATTGGCTCCACTAGGTAGAGGGCAGTGGAGAATTGGGCCCTGAGTTGGAAAGGTATCCAACTTCCTGTGAATCACAGAGAAGTCACTCATGCAAGAAAATCCTCGTCCTTTACGATAGAATTAGTGTCCTGCAAAGCCTAAACCAAAACAAAGCTAGACACAGCAATCCACACTCCCTGATTCTAGTGGAGTTACACCAGGGATGGCATTGGCCCCTGTGTGTTTCTGCTTAACAGATAACAGAAAATGTAAAGGGCAGGAGAAATCAGAACAGTATGTTATACAGCCAGCAGTTAATAATTTACCACTGCCCGAGTGACCTTTTCAGTGAGGGCAACAGGTATAATTAAATAGCATATTAGAGAGTCGGGGCGCAATTGTATTCTCAAGGATTTACTAATTTCTCTTTGTTCTGACTAAAATGTGTGTTTGTCAAACTGTGGCATGCTCAGGTATCAGAATGCCAGGGGATCTCCAATTCCTGGCTCCTCTCATGCACGCCCAATGTCCTGAGTTTGTTTGCATATCTGATTTCTTCAGCATGATATAAACACATTTGAACTGGTAAATTCCTAATGATGACATGTGGCTCCAGATCTTGAGGGCCACATCCTGCTCCCTTAGTTACTTGTATATCCCACGGACTAAGGTGAGCTGGATTTGCCCTTTTATAGACTTTGCATAAAGACAACAGACTGTGCTGCTGCTATAGACAGAAAGGTATCATTGTTTCTTTAGCGAGTACTGCCTAAATATTACCAGGTGCCTGTGTCAAGTTGTTTGAGATGGTATTCCAGCACCATTATTAAGGGGGAACTGTAGTATTGTTTTACTTTTAAGACTCTTTATGTAGAGTGCTTTATTTAATATTCCCAGACACAAAATTGGATCAGATGTGATTTCAAGCCATTGGACACATTGAAGAGGGGTTAAAAGTCAGAGGGTACAGCTAGCATTTATACAACAATCAGGATCATAGTGACTATCTGGTTGTGCATAGATAGTTAGCTCTCACAGCCACATCACTGGGGACAACTGCAATTTATATTCTGTATACAGAGTGTGGTGGAATAGAGATGAGTATTGGAAGATAGCTCATAGACAATGAGATGTCAAAATGTCACTTGAATATAGTGGGAAGGTGAGACAGAGGTCTTTGATTTGTATCTGGCAAGTAAAATGGGGGTAGACTAAATGACCCTTAAAATCCCTTCTAACCCTATGGTTCGATGATTCTATAAAAATGTAAGATTATTTTAGCTGACTTATTGCGGGAGGGTGAATTCAAAGTCTGTAAGGGTAGGTGGCTCTAATGTACTGAGAGGGTACTTTGTACATTATTAGGTGGTATATGGGGTGCTCTAAGCAGGCGTATGTGGTTCCTGTTTGAAATGCATGAAAACTGTATCTTAATGAAGCTTTGTTTGTGATTTGTCCTCAGTTTAAGATGTTATGTCAAAGCCTTGTCATGTGAAAAACTGTTGTAGATTATTTCTTCAACAATCAAGAATATATTTTTCCTGTAATTACAGATTTAGTGTAAAAAGACGCATGTTGTTCAGCAAAACAGAAGACTCACATAATGTGCTACTAGAGTACGTGATCTCTTCGATTCTCTGTAGCTTGTTTGGTTGAAGTTTACAGACTCTGCCACCATAGCTGTACACCAACAGAGTTTATAAACATCACCAAGTTCATAGTCTTTTGCTGAAGCTGAATTTGTCTGTAACATGCAGAGTTTATAAACATTAGAAGAGTTCCTTATGAACGCTGTAGCAAGGAATACTTCAGGGATGCAAAGGCTACAAATGTTCATGTAATACTGTACTTGAAGTCCAACTCCTGCTCCAGACACTCCATGTCTTCCCTGTGGCAGGACACATGATGGTGAAATTCACCCCTGTACAGAGGGACAGCACAAGTTTTTCTGTCCCTTTTGAATCCCATTGAACCATTTAAGTGGAATTTAAGTGGAGCAGAGATGAGAGCTCAGTAAATAATTTATTTTTTAGCTTGTTTGCTTGGTGGCTGAACCAGAAAACTCCAGAAAAAAAATTGTTTTGGGTTAAAAGAAATGTTTCCTTTGACCTGAAAATAAACTTTTTTGGTATTTCATTTATTTATATTTCCAGGTGATACTTTTACCCTTAAAAAGCCCCTCAAAAATGTAGCTCAATTTCAAACAAAACAATGTTTCAAAACAAAAAGTCAAAAATTTTCTGTTTGAAAATGTCAAGCCAAACAGTTTTGACTTAAAAAAAAAATCCTAATTTTATTTGGCCAAAACTATTCAACCTGTGTTCACAAATAGTTCTCATTGTCCCCAAACTGCATTTTTTGGTGTAAAAATTATTCAGTTGAAAAAATTTGCCCAACTCTAGCAGAGATCTTGTGCTGGCTCCTTGCACACGGGTGAATTTCATTCAGAGAGTTCTTAGAACAAAGGCAAGGCTCAGCTTTGTACTTTGAACTATGAAAAGTCCATCCAGGCCAATATATCTCATGACAAAGTTCTTCATGAACGCAGTTGAAAAAAATCTCCATCAGGTCACCGGGAAAGATTTAAACAAGAAATCTCCAGGGTTCAGATTTGAGGGGAGGTGGATGGGACCAATAACTATAATCACTTAAATCTTTTTTCTTTATTAATAAACTTATTCTTGGTTTTACTCTAAACCATCTCCTTGCTATTATATTAAAGTAAAGTGAGAATCCTCAGCTGATCAGCAGGTTGGCATTTATTCTGTCTCTTTGGAGACAGTGGACTTGGTTCATTTCTGTGTGTCCAGTGACAGGGATTGGACACTGCAGAGAGAGACCTCTGGGGAACTCAGGACCAGAAGTTCACTGGTTGTTACCTGCAAGACAAGGCTTAGACTGACAGAGGCTCGAAGAGCTTGTTGGTGAGGTGGACAGACTGGCGTGGCAGGGAGCAGTCACGCAGTTTAAGCTCCAGCAAAGCGCTCTCTTGCTGAGGCAGAGAGATAGCACCGTGACTCACGGTTCTGAACTCCCTGAGGAGAGCATCATGGATCATTTTGAGAAACAGCCTCACCCAAGTTTTAAACAGTGCACAGCTTGATTTGTAAACCAGGCCAAAGAAATTGCTGATTGGGTCACGTTCCATATACTGAATGTATTGGGCATTTGTTATAAGAAAGGGAAGTACTGAAGAACGAATAACATCAATTTGGTATTTCTAACTGAAGAACAGATCTACTTGACATTTTCAAACCCCCACTCAAAAAAAAAATGGTGCTTAGTCAAAACATTTTAAAAAATTTGCAGGAAAATGTTTTAAATGAAATTGATGGGAAATTGCAACATAAAAACATTTTTATTTTATTTTTTAATTGAAGTTTTCAGTTTGGTTTTGTGTCTTTTTTTTTAAATCAAATTTTGTTTTCCTTTTTGCCACTGAATCCAACAGAATTAATTGATGTGTAGGGAGGTGTCCATCCACACACTTTTTTCTTTTCCCACTCTAAATTTTCCATAGTTGAAAAAAAGGAAAAAAACAAAAGGGAAGACATAAGAAACCACACACAAACACACTAAGCATCATTCATTCCACTCCATTCCATGGCAAAATGTGGAAAAGACAAAAAAAGGAGGAAACAAACTCTGTCGTTGTTGAAAAGCAAAAGGAAAATTTCATTTTGAAACCAAGTTTTCCATTTTGGAGCCTGATGAATTTCATTTTGTTCTTCCTTCCAAAGCAAATAAAATGAAGACCATTGTAAAGGTTTTTGAAGCCCTGTTGAAATCAGTGGGCTAACTACAGAGTAAGTTTCTACTCATTGGGAATATGTCTGATAGAATCTGGCACTGATGAAAAATATCTAATAGAGATTTTGTTGTGTTGTTCTACAGCAAACTTTCAAGCCTAAGTGTGAAGTAGGGAGTATGGGTCATGTTCTGCCCAGACTTACTTCCTGTGCCATCCACTAAAACCACTGGAGTGACTCCCAATTTTTCTTTGATATAACAGAGAAGAATTAGACCTAATATCTCTTCCTCAACTGAAAAAAAAAAATCCATGTTCACCTACTGACTGAAGGAACCACTGGCAAAGTTTACCAATTTCATGGTATTATGGATTACACACCACTACAGACATAAAACACTGGCTTGGAGATAAGACAAAAGGGTTTCAAATACTTTGCATTCATCCACAGCACACCAAATGTGATGATTCATAGATTCATAGATTCTAGGACTGGAAGGGACCTCGAGAGGTCATCGAGTCCAGTCCCCTGCCCGCATGGCAGGACCAAATACTGTCTAGACCATCCCTGATAGACATTTATCTAACCTACTCTTAAATATCTCCAGAGATGGAGATTCCACAACCTCCCTAGGCAATTTATTCCAGTGTTTAACCACCCTGACAGTTAGGTACTTTTTCCTAATGTCCAACCTAGACCTCCCTTGCTGCAGTTTAAGCCCATTGCTTCTTGTTCTATCCTTAGAGGCTAAGGTGAACAAGTTTTCTCCCTCCTCCTTATGACACCCTTTTAGATACCTGAAAACTGCTATCATGTCCCCTCTCAGTCTTCTCTTTTCCAAACTAAACAAACCCAATTCTTTCAGCCTTGCTTCATAGGTCATGTTCTCAAGACCTTTAATCATTCTTGTTGCTCTTCTCTGGACCCTTTCCAATTTCTCCACATCTTTCTTGAAATGCGGTGCCCAGAACTGGACACAATACTCCAGCTGAGGCCTAACCAGAGCAGAGTAGAGCGGAAGAATGACTTCTCGTGTCTTGCTCACAACACACCTGTTAATACATCCCAGAATCACGTTTGCTTTTTTTGCAACAGCATCACACTGTTGACTCATATTTAGCTTGTGGTCCACTATAACCCCTAGATCCCTTTCTGCCGTACTCCTTCCTAGATAGTCTCTTCCCATTCTGTATGTGTGAAAGTGATTTTTTCTTCCTAAGTGGAGCACTTTGCATTTGTCTTTGTTAAACTTCATCCTGTTTAACTCAGACCATTTCTCCAATTTGTCCAGATCATTTTGAATTATGACCCTGTCCTCCAAAGCAGTTGCAATCCCTCACAGTTTGGTATCATCCGCAAACTTAATAAGCGTACTTTCTATGCCAATATCTAAGTCGTTAATGAAGATATTGAACAGAGCCGGTCCCAAAACAGACCCCTGCGGAACCCCACTCGTTATGCCTTTCCAGCAGGATTGGGAACCATTAATAACAACTCTCTGAGTACGGTTATCCAGCCAGTTATGCACCCACCTTATAGTAGCCCCATCTAAATTGTATTTGCCTAGTTTATCGATAAGAATATCGTGCGAGACCGTATCAAATGCCTTACTAAAGTCTAGGTATACCACATCCACAGCTTCTCCCTTATCCACAAGACTCGTTATCCTATCGAAGAAAGCTATCAGATTGGTTTGACATGATTTGTTCTTTACAAATCCATGCTGGCTGTTCCCTATCACCTGATAAACTAGGTATTTTAGAACATGATAATGGTGTAAGAGCATGCAAATAAGCCCAGTGTCTATGTAAGCACTAGCCTGTTAAAGAACAGTTTAGAACCGTCCATAGATAAAAAGAGAGGCCCTTACATACAAATTAGTGTAGGGCCTGAACATTAGAGTCAGCTTGCTTCCGAAATCGGCTCTTTCCTGCACAAAGACATAGCAAAATGGTAAGAGCTAGAAACTTCCCTCTGGACACAGGCTGAAAGTTTGAGTTTTATTCAAATATTTACTAGGAAAAATGCTTTATGTTTTCTGCACAGTGAACTTGGGCTGCTGGAAAAAAGGCTTAGTCACTCTCTTAAAGGCCAAAAGAGCTGCTTGGTTTCTCCTGCTTGGGGCTGGTCCACACTGGGGCGGGGGATCGATATAGGAAACGCAACTTCAGCTACGAGAATAGCGTAGCTGAAGTCGACGTTTCCTATATCGAACTAAAAGTACCTACTTCGGGTCCACGCGGCGCAGGCAGGCTCCCCCGTCGACAGCGCTTCCTCCTCTCGGCGAGCAGGCGTTCCGCAGTCAACGGGGGAGCGCTTCTGGGATCGATCTATCGTGTCCAGATGAGACGCGATAAATCGATCCCAGAAGATCGATCTCTACCCGCCGAATTAGGCGGGTAGTGTGGACCAGCCCTTGGTTTCTGAAAAACTGACATGATGGGCAGATTCTCAAACAGTCACAATTAACCAATAACTGTCAGTGAAGGGAAACCTAGGAAGGAAGTGAGTATCTTCTGCAGCACATGGGCCAAGTTCCATGGGTGCATCTAAGGGGAGATTTGGGCTCATTAATAAATTAATCTGAAGAACATACCTATTTGTGGCATTAGTAGCTATTGAGCATTTGTTTGTGCTGTATTGCACCTTTAAATATCTAAAGCTCTCATGTCTAAAGATCCAGAGAGGCATTTTGTTCTCAGTGATGCTTCAGTCTATAATGGAGGATACACACACAGTGCTCTTATGGTGACTTTCCTCTCCTTCTAAAAAGAGTTATTTGAGCTAAAAGAGAACAGCAAGAAAGTACATGCTTTGCTCTTTGTATATTGACAAATGTAACATGAATAAAAACATTGTTAACCTTTGAGGATGGGACAAGAAGCAATGTGTTTAAATTGTAGCAAGGGAGGTTTAGGTTGGACATTAGGAAAAGCTTCCTAACTGTCAGGGTAGTTAAGCACTGGAATAAATTGCCTAGGGAGGTTGTGGAATCTCTGTCATTGGAGATTTATAAGAACATTTTGGACAAACACCTGTCAGGAATGTATTCTATGTTGTAATTGAAATCAATATATTTGAAAATCAAAAAATATTTCAATAAATGGTATTCTATTATTGTTTAACAGTGTGATTAATCACAATTAATTTTTTTAATTGTGCGACAGCCCTAATTTTTTCTGCTCCCTTCTGAGCTCTGTAGGACAGTGTGGCCCTTTCCAGGCTCACAGATGATTTCCTGGCTTTTTCCCCAGACTCAAGTGTCCCTCCAGCCCTCTATACAGTCCCTTTCCCCCTGCATTAGGAGTTTTCCCACACATCCTCTGTGCATGGCACAATGAGAGGGGGATGGGATGGGATGGGATGCATGCCCTCCCTCTACTATAGCACCCCAGCAGTAAACTTTCAATCCTCAGACTCAAAGTTGCCCTGTTTCTCTATTTCCCAGGGCCATTTCCTAACTTCAACGCCATCTCTCTGGCTCCCCCAGTACTCAGCCCCCTTCCGTAGGTCCTGCTGTAGCCCATCTGTAGGCCTCCTTTTTAGCCTGTTCCTAGCTCCTTCACAAGTCTCTACCTGGGAAGAAGTCACCATTAGTCCTTCCCTGAGCCAGGCACAGGAGAGGTTGGACCCAAGGTCCCCCAGATCACGCTGTGACAGTGACCCTCAAAAGATTTGGAAGTTTGGTATGGAAACCCCCTCAACATTTAGAAGCTCATGCAAGATATCCATAGACCTGTCCTCTTTCCCACCTGTTGGCATCATAGACTTAGGGCTAGATCCATCCATTTGCAAGCAAAAATCACATTAGTGGGGGACACTCTAGCTAGCTAGAATTCCTCATGTGAATATACAGCTGAGCTCTGCCATCCCAGGAGAGGGTACAGCATGTGCACCCACTCTGCTCCTGGAGAGTTTTAGGAGCTGATGCATGGCAGAGAGGGGCTGTGTGGGCATGCCCACTTTCAGACAGCTAACGCCAATGGGATGCCAGCAGGGAGCAGGACCTGTGCCTCCCAGCAACAGTGGGGCAAGTGTTTAACAATGTAAAAGTGAAGAATAACTACTGTAATTAATCAAATGAAATTGCAAGGGAATATAGGTCAACAGAATATAACCCGGCTTGACATTTGGCCTGGAAACAGGCACTTGAAGCTGTAGCAAGCAGGCTATGGGTTCTTAATGACCATGAGGGAGCAGAACGTTATTTTTATCACATCCAAAAAGATGGAAGCCCTGCAGCTGCTGCCCGGAGCTAACAAGCAAGGACAGCAGCTGATCCACTTACTGTATCTTCCGGGATTTAAAAAAAGATGAATACTTTCTTTTCTGTAATTCACTGTCACTGGCATCAGATGATGAGCTGCCCCTTTCTTCCATTACCCTGCTGTGGAAGCAGCTGTATTACATGACATGCACAAATCTTTCACTATCAGTGCTATTAACAGGGATTAGGAAACACAAAAAATGGGAATAATTTACCACGTGATGTGGTGGATTCTTCATCCCTGGAAGAGTTTAAATCAAGATTAGGTGTCTTTCTACGACGTATACTCTAGTTTAACCATATTTTATTGGCTTGAAACCGGAATTACTGGGTTAAATTCTATGGTCTGTGTTATGCAGCAGCTCAGACTAGACAATGGTCCCTTTTCACTTTAAAAATCTAGGAATACATCAGTAGTTAGCTTCAGTGAAAAGTAGGTGTCTGACCTGCCACTGATGGTTGGTAAAAGAGACATCACTGATTTCAGAGGCATACAGAATTGGGGGGACAGGAGGGATAGCTTAGTGGTTTGAGCATTGGCCTGCTACACCTAGGGTTGTGAGTTCAGCCCTTCAGGGGGCCACTTAGGGATCTGGGGCAAAATCAGCACTTGGTCCCGCTAGTGAAGGCAGGGGGCTGGACTCAATGACCTTTCAGGGTCCCTTCCATTTATGAGATAGGTGTATCTCCATATATTATTATAGAAACATAGGGCTGGACGGGACCTCAAGAGGGCATCTAGTCCATCCCCCCATGCTGAGGCAGGACCAAGTATAACTGGATAATCTCTGTCAGATGTTTGTCTAACCTGTGCTTAAAAACCTCTGGGATTCCACCCTCTCACTTGGTAACCTATGCCATTATAGTTAGAAAGTTTTTCCTAATAGCTAACCTAAATCTCCCTTGCTGAAGACTAAGTGCATTACTTCTTCTACCTTCAGTGGACATGGAGAACAAATGATCACCATCCTCTTTATAACAGGCTTAAAATATTTAGAGTGTTTTCAGGTCCCATCCTGTCTTCTTTTCTCGAGACTAAACATGCCCAGTTTTTTTAAACTTTTCCTTTTAGGTGAGATTTTCTAAACCTTTTATCATTTTTGTTGCTCTCCTCTGGACTTTCTCAAGTTTGTCCACATCTTTCTTAAAGTGTGACACCCAAAACTGGACACAGTGCTCCAACTGCAACTTCACCAATGCAGAATAGAGCAGAACAGGTGCTGTCAATGTCTTGCATACAACGCTCACGTTAATATATTCCAGAATATTAGCTTTTTGCAACTGTATTACATCATTGGCTCATTTGTGATCCGCTATTACCCCCGGATTCTTTTCAACAGTACTACAGCCTCACCAGTTATTCCTTATTTTGTATTTGTGCATTTGATTTTTCCTTCCTAAGTACTTTGCAGTTGTCTGTACTGAATTTCATGTTGTTGATTTGTTGAAGTAGTTTTGAATTCTAATCCTGTTCCCAAAGTGCTTGCAACACCTCCAAGCTTGGTGTCATCTTCAAATGTTATAAACATACTCTCCCCTCCATTATCCAAGTCATTAATGAAACTATTGACTAATATCATACCCAGAACTGACCCCTGCAGGACCCCACTAGATACATCCTCCCAATTTGATAGCAAATAAATACTCTGAGTATGGTTTTCCAACCAGTTGTGCTCCCACCTAATAGTAATTTCATCTAGACCACATTACCCTAGTTTGCTTATGAGAATGTCATGTGGGACTGTGTCAAAAACCTTACTAAAATCAAGATATGCCACATTTACTTCTTCCTCCCTATCCACTAGGTCAGTAATCTTGTCAAAGAAGGAAATTAGGTTGGTTTGGCATGATTTATTCTGAACAAATCCATGCTGGCTATTATTTATCACCCTATTATCCTCTAAGTGCTTACAGAGTGATTTTTTGATAATTTATTCCAGTATCTTTCCAGGAATTGAGTTTAGTCTCACTGGTTTATAATTCCTCAGGTCCTCTTTGTTCCCCTTTTAAAGATAGGCCAATATAGTACCTTTCTCCATTTCTCTGGCACCTCACCTGTCCTCCATGAGAACTCACAGATAATCACTATAGTTCAAAGAGTGCTTCAGCTAGTTACTTAAGTACCCTAGGGTGAAATTCGTGAGGAATTAGAATACATCTAACTTTCAAGTACACCTCTACCTCGATATAACGCTGTCCTCGGGAGCCAAAAAATCTTACCGCGTTATAGGTGAAACCGCATTATATTGAACTTGCTTTGATCCACCGGAGTGCACAGCCCCGCCCCCCCGGAGCGCTGCTTTACCGCGTTATATCCGAATTCATGTTATATCGGGTAGCGTTATATCGAGGTAGAGGTGTATTCTTTAACCTGTTCTTTCCCTATTCTGGCTTGTGTTCCTTCCCCCTTGTTGTTAATATAAATTGTGTTCAGCTTCTGGTCACAATTAACCTTTTTAGTGAATAGAATGTTAGAATATGCTAGAATAGAATGTTGAATAGAGTAGACTTAAGGCTTGAATCACTAATGTAACTCTGTTAAAGCCATCATTTCATACACCTCCAAAATTCAGCTACCTCTGGGCAGGGAATGGGGGAAACAGTTGTGTCACAGCTATCTCTATCTTGATCTGGCTTCACTCTGTATTTATACTATTTTCTAATATCTGAGGGCATCACAGCACCAGGTTGTGTGTGTGTGTGGTGGGGGGGGGGGGTGCTGCAGGGCTCCTGTATGTTCCTGAAATTGCCTGCATGCATGCGTGTGAGTGAGTGTGAGAAAGGGGGTGCTGCAGGGCTCCTGTACGTTGCTGAAATTGCCAGCTGTCAATATGGTTTTTTAAAGTAATAAAACACATCATAGATTGGGGGTATTAAAATGACACAGGAAAAGGTGTCAACATTTGTACACATTCCTCTACCATAATTTTAGTTCCACACAGTTTTGAACTATCATCTTCTTTCTCTCCCTTATCAACACCATTACAGCTGGTTGAATAGTAAAAATTAAGAGGATGAAAATAGATTCATAAACATTTTTGAAAATAAAAGCACCAAGTAAGCTTGGTTGGCTATAATTTCTGGAGACATGTTTTATTAGTGAATATTCAGACAGCCAAAGAGCATAAGTGAAAATGATCACAAACTCTAAAATTTTAGGTGAATTTTAGCCTGAATGATTACTTGTGTGAAAAGTACCTAAAGGAGCTGCATTATCCTCTAGTCTATGTTAATTATTCTCTTGTTTAAAACATTTAATTTATGTATTCAGGGAGCAGAAACAATACCGTGAGATTTAGGAGACCAACTGCACATTCCGAATGACCAACAGTGAAGAGCCGCAGCACACAGTTCTGAGTTGTGAGATACAATATAAATGCGACAATGATGAATCCAAACTGTTTGAAGACTAACAAATATGTTTGAAAAAAAGCAAGATCAGTTCATGAACAGTTTACTGGCCAAAACCAGGACTCAATTTACAATGAATAGTTCGACCAGTTCTGATCAACACTATGGAGGGATACAGGAATGCACAGTTCTCTTATTGCTCACCCCTGCTGGAGGGGTCATGTTGGGGGAGAGTAGAATTTCCTTCCTATTAGCATTTGATGCAGTGGTGTGTCTTTACAGTGAGAACCTAAGTATCTTAGTGCTGCCGGTTGACTCTGCCAGTAATGCATAAGGTGATGCACTATGAAGCAGACTGCTGGTGCTCTGCCAACAAAATAATGCTGGACCTGTTCCTTCATGCATGTGGACTCACTTCCTTTACTACAGTACATTGGGTAACTCCTCTGCATGCTAGACACACCCTGTATGTTTTCCACCCTGCTACTCTCTCTCACTTTCTACCAGTACATTTGCTGTACCCTCTCTTATACACTCCACTCAGACCTTTGCTGACCTGTGGTAGTCTCAGCAATAGCAAAACTGACAAAATCAAAAGTAAATCAAATGAAGTGTGCTTGGAGAAAATGGCCAACATCAGGTGACACATCATCAATAGCTTGTGGGGCAGAGGGGGAGGGTTCACATTAATCATTAAAGACCTAAGCATGTTACAGAATTTTAATAATCTCTAATAACACTGGGCTCTTCCTAGTACTTTCTAGCTGAGATGCTCAGACACTAATGAAGTCAGCCTCACAAAACTTCCCTGGTGTAAGCAACTATTATTATCCCTGTTCTACTGATGGGGAAGCTGAAGCACAGAGAGGTGACCTACATTTGCCAGTCACACAAGAAGACAATTGCAGAGCCACAAATGAGACTTTTGTTCCTGACTCCTAGCACTGTACTTTAACAAGGAGACTATCCTAGTTAAGGAAAGATTTATCTAAGAACCTCTGCTCCTATAGAATCAGTGCATCCCAATGTGCAATTCAGATATAATAATGCCTAGCTCTGACATAGTGCTTTTCATCAGTAGATCTCAAAGAACTTCATTATCTTAAATATATTTATCATCACAACGCCCCTAAAAGGTAAGGAAGTACCATTATTCCCATTTTACAGACGGGGAACCAAAAGGCTGTCACACAAGAAGCACATGATAGAGCAGGGAATTGAAGTGGGACCTCCCAACTCCTAGGTTGGCACCCTAACCACTGGACCATGCTTCTTCACAAGAAAGCTTATTTAGTTCCTATGTTTCCAAACTGGGGCACATGTATATAGCCAATTAGTTCACAGTTTGATTGTTAGAGTAGTCTATATCAGTGCTTCTCAAACTAGGGCTGCCGCTTGTTCAGGGAAAGCCCCTGGTGGGCCGGGACGGTTTGTTTACCTGCTGCGTTCGCAGGTTCGGCCGATCGTGGCTCCCAGTGGCCGGGGTTCACCGCTCCAGGCCAATGGGGGCTGCAGGAAGGGCGGCCAGCACGTCCCTCGGCCCGCACCGCTTCCTGCAGCCCCCATTGGCCTGGAGCGGCGAACGGCAGCCAGTGGGAGCCACCATCGGCCGAACCTGTGAATGCGGCAGGTAAACAAACCGGCCTGGCCCACCAGGGACTTTCCCTGAACAAGTGGTGGCCCTAGTTTGAGAACCACTGGTCTTTATCCATTTAAATAATTCCCATTTAAAAAAAAAAACCACTTTTTTAAAAATAAAAGCTTTTACAATTCTTATACCAAAATCAGCATGAAGTGAGCTGGTTTGGTGTGATTTGACTGGAAGTTGTATGTGGTTATGCAGGACTCAGTTTGATTCCTGCGTCATTGCCCAATGGGAAGAAACATATCAACTAAAGTACCATCTTAATTTACATTTAAATACTCAGGAGTAGCAGGTCACGCACACTGGGGAGGGGATGAGGGAGGAGAGAAATAAAGAAAGAATGAAAACTAATGACACCAGAGGGAAGTTTTCTAGGCATGAATCTAAAGCGGTGGTGGGCAACCTGCAGCCTGCACACGGCCCGTCAGGGTAATCTGCTGGCAGGCCACCAGACAGTTTGTTTACATTTGCACATCGGCCGGCAGCTCCTAGTGGCCACGGTTTGCCATTCCCAGCCAATGGGAGCTGCAGGAAGCGGTGGCCAGCACGTCCCTGCACCCCGTGCTACTTCCCGCAGGTTGCCCACCACTGATCTAAAGCAACATGTCAGTCTGAGGCTACTGAATATTTATGTCTTTATTTATAATGTTTGTATTGCTATTTTCATAGTAATTGTGCTATTCCCTGAGCCTAAGGCTATGGTTACATTACAGCAGCTGCAACTGCACCACTGTAGTGCTTCTGGTGAAAACACTCTAAGCCGACAGGAGAGAGCTCTCCCATTGGCTTAATAACTCCTGCCTCCGCGAGAGGTGGTGGCTATGTTGGAAGGAGACGCTCTCCCCCCGACATAGCGCTGTCCACACCACCACTTAGGTCGGCATAATTTACATTGCTCAGCAGTGTGGATTATTCACACCCCTGAGCGACGTAAATCATGCCAAAGTAATTTGTAGTGTAGACAAAGCCTAATTCTTTAATGAAAATCATGATGCACCTTTTACTTGCACTTTGCAGGCTTCACTTTACTCCCAGTGCTGAAAGGCCTGTAGATGAGTAATGTGCTGGGTGGATTTTAGTTGTTGTCTGTTGCTTTAGTATTTATATATGTTTCATCAGCTTCTGTTTCTCCAGTGCACAAGAGATAACTTTCCCATTCCATCTGGCCTGGCTGTGCTTGCTGTTGGCACTATCTCCTAATAGCAGTTCTGAACTTAAACCGTTTACAGCTATTCCTGATGTTACCAAGCTGTGATATTGCAGGATAAAGCTCTATCTTGACACCAACTCTATAGGAAGATCAGAGCTGCAAAGTTTGAATGTGGCACTGGCTCCAAACATGCACAGTATTCAGGAGAGCTTGGGGAAGGTGATTGGGTTCAAATACAGGACCATCAGATTACACTAATATCACTGACAAGTAGAGCTAGGCAGGAACTGGTTTCTCCATCCCATGAAAATGTTCAGGATTATAAAAGAATTTTGCCCTGACTTGGAATGAAAAGCTGCAACCTTAAAAATTTTCACAACCGAACGCGGGGGGAGGAGGGGAGAGATAAACAAATCAGTTTGGGTAATTCAGATGTTTCATTTCAATAATCTTGAAGCGTTTGGTTTTGATTTTGACCATTTTTTATGCTAATTAGCTTAAATTTCTAAATGAAGTCATTTTGAAATGAAAAACTCCAATTTTTTTTGTTTAGAAAATGTCCCATTTTAAAACTTCTCCGCCCCCCAAACATGTGTCAAATTGAGAAATTCCTCAAAACCATGAAAAGTTGTGGTTTTGATAAATCACCATTTCTGATGAAAAACATTTCAAAGAATTCCCAATCAGCTCTATTGATGATGCAACGCCAGTGAAATCGATAGAATTACAGAGTCATGCGGCTGGAATGATAGAATGGTGAATCAGTCCTCCGTGATCCCAGCTTGCAGCCTGCTCTACCGCAAATATGTTTTAGTTTCAACAAAAAGTGACAGATCAGTGTCACCTACTGTCACAGGGGGCGGGGGGAATGGATCAAAGGTGTCCTCCTAATCTTTTTTGATCTGTGCTCACATATCTCAGTTCACATGGCATACTTCACATGCATGGCTGGAGGGGGCTGTCCACTTAATTGTGCTTATATTGTTCAGGATACTTAGTCTCATGAGAGTCTCTAGCATGGGTTTAGTTCAAAATACATTTTACCATACACTGTGCTTCATATATGGCTATAGGAAAATTTTGCCACATACAACATGAACATTCACATACCTGTGCACCGCTTATTTCTATTATTAGTTAAGCACTGAGAATTTGCATGGTTCTGTATAGACACCAACAGATTGAGCCTAAAGCCATTCTTCATGTGAACAGCCAAACATACACACATACAAACAGGGATATTCATGCTTAAACAAGAGTGTTTGTTGTTAGAAATATCTGTGTCGTTTCTATTTCTCAGGTTTTTAAATAGACTCATTTTGTATTTGCATGACTTTTTCAGTGTTACCTTTTACTGAAATGTTAGTAGAAACTGGAACTGAAATTGTTTTAGAAATGTTTTGGTTTACCCCAAACCTGGTTTTCAGTGAGAAAAATACAGTTTTCAGTTAATGAAAAATGTTGATGATTTCAAATACAATTTTGGTAAAAAATTAACAGAAAGCAGAACATTTCAAATGTCAACTTTTCATGCAAAAGGTCATTTTTTCAACAAAAAGTTTTTTATGTATAATATTTTGATCAGCTCTATTTATTTTTTGTTATTTGTCTCAGTCTATATCTCACACCTCTCCTTGTGGAAGTCTTGGTGAGAGTTTAAATGTAACAGGGCCAATTCTTGGTCACCAACACCACCACCATCTTGCCCTCTCTGTGGCTCCTAACCTGAGCATCATCTGGACTCCACTCTCTCCCTAACTCTGCACATCCAGGTCATGGCAAAATCTTACCAATTCATGCTCCACAACTTTTCCAACCACCTGCCTTGCACCACTTAAAGTCTCACCCAGGTCCTCGTCTCCCTTCTTGACTACTGCAATCTCTTCCTCTCTGGCCTTCCCAACACCTTCCTTACCCCACTCACACTCACTGAAAATGTTGTTGCCAAAATCTTCTTGGCCTGGCACTTTGACCATATCCCCTCCTCCCCTGCCACCACACACATTTGGATTCCCTCCCTCTATGAAACGCAAGCTCCTGAACCTTAGCATCAAGGCTCTTCGCAACTCTATCCCTCCCTACTTATCTGCCCTCATATGATGGCATCTCCAACCCACTTCCTTCCACTAGCAGTGCCAGCCTAGATCACTCATTTGTCTGCTTTTCCCACAAGCACCTTTGCACTTTCATCCATGTTGGTCCTTATGCATAGGATGCTATCCCCAAATAATTTGCCCTACCTTTCAAATCTCTTCTCCAGACCCACTTCTACTAGGATGTCTACAGTAGACTGTTGACTGATAATGGCTAGGTGGGTGACCTGTTTAGAGATTCATTAAAAACTTTTATTCTTCTACATTTTTTTAAAAAAGGTCAATGGTTAAACCTACTATTGGGTTTCCTGCTAAGTCTATGGTGTGATTCCCCCTAAGTCTATGGTGTGGTGTTATGAAGTGGTTTATAACATCTTTCTAACATGCCGAGGTGAATCACGGTGCATCCATAGATAGCAATCTAACATGCTTTTACACAAGTCATTGGGGGCACCATTGCTTCTCCACAACCACTGCAGATTTAATGAAGACTTTTCCCTGCTTGTTTTTAAAACACTGTTTACAACCTGTGACAAGATTATTAAATTCTACAATACTGTAACCTATTTCTGAAGGCTGGGAAGGTACGTCTCATGTTACAATGCTAATATATATATATAAAACAAGTGAAAGTGCCTATGTTTCCAGTCCCACAAATAGATGAAATACATTAAGGTCTTAACTGGCTTGCTGAGAAGACTGTTACAAAATATGACCCATCAGTAATACTGGGATGAAACATTTGGCTTCATTTTTATTTTGGTCGTGGAATGGGATACTCTGGATGAAATATAAACATTCTATCAGTTGTTACCCCCAAAAACAGGCTTTGGGGGTAACCCTAGGTAAATTATTCTGTTACTCCCTTCATCTGTCTTTCCTAAGTTATGGGTCACCAGGGTCGTTAAGGAAACATTTGAAGGACATAGATATAACCTTCTGATAAAATGAGTGACACAGGCAGCGTATTTTTTAAAAACAAGGTCTCTTATTAATGTAACTAATACTCCCTACTACAATAATCTAAACATGTAAATCAGACACAGATCCCTTGTTGCAAGTTAAAGAGCATTCAGACCACAATACCATACAGTTTTAATGATTCTAAATGATGTGCTCTGCCACAGATGGCCAGTCTGTGACAGATTGCTGACAGCAGTTCTTAACTTCTACTTTAAGTTTTATGTATATAAATTACAATTAACACCCCCCCCTCAAGAATACACATACTAATATTATACTACATTATGTTATGGTTAGAAACTAGCAGGCTTACTCTATTAGTTGATTCTGCTGTGTTGTCTGCTGCTGCTCGGTCAGTCGGCTTGCCTCCGTGTCAGGTCTCTTCAGCAGCTGTGCGCTTCTTTTGTCCTCTCAGAACTCTCTCTCAATTGTCTTAACTTTTATACTGTCCTATTAGCTATTGGGCCTCTACTGAGCATGCTCGCTTTACTGTGCATGCTCATAATGAAACATTACCTCACCCTTAGCTACCAGAAAAAGCAGCCCCAAACCAGCCCAGGCTGCAGCTGTTTGACCTCTCCCTACCCTTGTATCGCACGTGCTCATTGCCGAGCATTACCTCATTCTGCACATGCTCACTGGGATTGTTTTACCACAGAGCTAGGATTACCTCATCCGACCTTACGGCCCGTGCTCCAGAGCTGACCTACTTCGTGGCCATACCTCATTTTACTCACAGATCTGATTGCGTGACCTATAGTGTCCAACGTTTGGTATGTAACATGCAGCTTTCAATGGTGAAGTGACTTTTGCTTATTTGAAATGGAAGCTAGGGACACAAAATGAAGTCCAGGGAATTTCTTCGGTATCACAGTTGGTAAATAACTGCAATGTCTGAACTGATCACTGGCACCACCAAGGTGTGGATCAGACTTTTAAGAAGATGATTTTGGTGGCCTGCAGCGGCCCGGAGCTATGGGGTCCCCCTCTATCTGCGGCAGCTCAGAGCTTAGGGGCCCCCCACCACCAGATGCAGCAGGGGTATCCTGTAGTTCCCAGTGGCGGGAGACCTTGCAGCTCCCAGGCACCACGGGCTGAAGTCACGGAAGTCTCTGGAAGTTATGGATTCTGTGACTTCTGAGACCTCCGTGACAAAATCGTAGCCTTACTAATAGTGCTGAGCACCACAACTCTAATTGAAATGAATAGGAAGGCTATTTATATTGGCATGATCCTGCATGATGCCTACGACTTCCTGTGCCATGCTCCCATGGAAGGGAAGGATCAAGGCCTATTATCTATATAATAAGATTCCAGGATTGTCACCTGTCTGTGTGTTACTCTGAAGTCTAGAACGTCTTGAGTCAGTGTGAAGCGAAGGAAGCCGCTGTAAGCATGGTTGAGAGCTCTTCTTGTTCTGAATCTCACCAGGTTGACCCATCACTGACTTTCATGGTCTGTTACCATCCAATTTTTAAGGTCTCAGCCATTTTGACTTTACAAATTACATCCACGTGACAGCAAGGCATGCATCTGTGCCCCACCAAGGGTTCTCGGCCATTGTGATATTAGAGGTAGGTCAACCAATCACCATCTTTATTCTACAGCTAAGTTACATACAACGGTTTCATTGGTTGTGGCGGCTTACTTGGCCCAACTGTCAGGCCCACGTGACAGCACATGCTTTCATCTCCTATTTTTTTAATTGTATTGCAGTAGAACCCGGCAGCTCTGGTCAGGACTCCATTGCACAAAAAGCTGTATAAGCAGACAGGAGCACTCAATCCCTACCCTGAAGTGCATAGGTTCAAAGGGTTAGATTCTGCAAATGGAACCACATTGGTTTACCCCTGTGCTTATGTGGAGCTCCAGTGGGGTCTACAGGGCCCACTGGGCAAAGAGGTGTAACCAGAAGGATCCATTTGCAAGATTTGATTGTGATCAGGAACAGTCAACATGGATTCACCAAGGGCAAGTCATGCCTGACCAACCTGAATTCCCTCTATGATGAGATAACTGGCTCTGTGCATATGGGGAAAGCAGTGGATGTGATATATCTTGACTTTACCAAAAAGTTTTTGATACAGTCTCCCACAGTATTCTTGCCAGCAAGTTAAAAAAGTATGGATTGGATGAATGGACTATAAGGTGGATAGAAAGCTGGCTAGATCGTTGGGCTCAAGGGGTAGTGATCAACAGCTCGATGTCTAGTTGGCAGCCGGTATCAAGTGGAGTGCCCCAGGGGTCAGTCCTGGGGCCGGTTTTGTTCAACATCTTTATTAATGATCTAGATGATGGAGTGGATTGCACCCTTAGCAAGTTCGCAGATGACACTAAGGTGGGGGAAGAGGTAGATATGCTGGAGAGTAGGGATAGGGTCCAGAGTGACCTAGACAGATTGGAGGATTGGGCCAAAAGAAATCTGATGAGGTTCAACAAGGACAAGTGCAGAGTCCTGCACTTCGGACGGAAGAATCCCATGCACTGCTACAGACTGGGGACTGACTGGCTAAGCGGCAGTTCTGCAGAAAAGGACCTGGGGATTACAGTGGATGAGAAGCTGGATATGAGTCAGCAGTGTGCCCTTGGTGCCAAGAAGGCTAATGGCATATTGGGCTGCATTAGTAGGAGCAATACCAGCAGATCGAGGTAAGTGATTATTCCGCTCTATTCGGTACTGGGAAGGCCCCTGGAGTACTGCGTCCAATTTTGGTCCCCCCACTACAGAAAGGATGTGGACAAATTGGAGACAGTCCAACGGAGGGCAACGAAAATGATCAGGGGGCTGGGGCACATGACTTACAAGGAGAGGCTGAGGGAACTGTGCTTGTTTAGTCTGCAGAAGATAAGAGTGAGGGGGGATTTGATAGCAGCCTTCAACTACCTGAAGGGGGTTCCAAAGAGGATGGAGCTAGGCTGTTCTCGGTGGTGGCAGATGACAGAACAAGGACCAATGGTCTCAAGTTTTAGTGGGGGAGGTCTAGGTTGGATATTAGGAAACACTATTTCACTAGGAGGGTGGTGAAGCACTGGAATGGGTTACCTAGGGAGGTGGCGGAATCTCCATCCTTAGAGGTTTTTAAGGCCCAGCTTGACAAAGCCCTGGCTGGGATGATTTAGTTTGTGTTGGTCCTGCTTTGAGCAGGGGATTGGACTAGATGACCTTCCAACCCTAATCTTCTATGATTCTATGATTCAGCCCTCATTTGAAACAAGACAGAATAGTAAGTGTAGTAAGTAATAAGAAGAGAGGGGGAAAGAAGCCAAGAGTTCCGTAATAAGATGATGCAGTTACACAAGTTAGTTATATATATAGCTTGATGGCTCTGAATTGTTTAAATTTTTTTTAAACCTAAAAATCAATAATATCCAGTACTTCCCCCTTCACCTGATGAATGTTCAGATTCTCAATTACTTACATGACCTGAGGAGCTGGGGTGTCAAGAAACAACACCAATAAGCCATGAGACTTGGCAATACTGAAGATCAATTATCTCCAACTGTGGTTCAATCTTGCCAACCGCTGACTGATTTCTTGTAGCCATCACAGAGGCAGTGGATCTTGAGGGGAATAAGGCAGTCTTACCTTTCAGATTAGTTTTGGGAGGGTTTTCCATGCATGAGGCACAGCATGAGAGAAAGCACAAAGGGATGTGTGAGAGAAGAGGACAAATGGGTATTTGAGATTGTTGCAACTGGAGGAACAGACAAAGAGAGAGACATTGAAGCATTAGACACAAATGAGGGACAATCAAATTATGAAGCTCCATGCAATTGCAAGGAGGGGCTTTGCATTTTGGTTCTCAGATTTGTGTGGGGAAAAGTGTTCAAATACAATGCTGCAAATTCACTTGAGCATATAATAGGAGGTGCAAACAGTGCAGAAAAGATCTGATACCATGTCTGTCTAATAATCTTTCTTAAAGATGCCGCTATATTAAAACTAAGGAAATTAAAGAGAAGAATCCAAATAATATTTGACAAACTGACCATCAGCAAATATTCAGAGTTAAATAAACTTCACATTCTTCTCTCTCTCACTCACTCCTTTCCGGCCACTGTTTGTAGGGGTCTCAGAAGAGTGCCAGATGTTATATATCATGTGTGCTTCAATGCCTAGGAACAATTGGGTCAGCTAAGAATGAAGTGAAAGCCTCAGCTCTGACATGTACATTTTTAAAGGGTTGCCCAGAGACTCCCTTAATGTCAAAGCCACTTGCTCAGTAAAACCCCGTGCAATGCTTTGAAAATGCCTGGGTCAATGTTTGTACTGTACATGTTGTACAAACTAGTGGGGCTGACCTGGCAGTCCTGATACAAGCAAAAAAACTTCTCTGATAATTGCACACTTGTCTGCAATTTGGGAAGTTCAATTAGCACAGGCCCAGTATCTTATCACTTTACTTTGGCAGTCTCTTTGCTGCATTTAGAAGTGCCCACTCCTGCAAGGCTTTAGTAGTGTGAAGTCAATGGTAACAACATCAAGCCCTTGGTGATGGGATATCATTCTCACCTTGTCTCAGAAATGAAGGCCCAATAATACGAGGTGCTCAGCACCTTCGAGCCAAGTTGACATCAGTGGGAGTTGAGGGTGCTCAGTGCCCTGTAGGATCAGCCCTCCCTTGGCGAGGCTCAGGTCTACTCAATGTAAGAATCTCACTTCTGATTCCATCATGAACATTGTACGTCTCTCTTTTGTGTGAATCCTAGCAATTTAATTACTGGGGTGCATCTGCCCAAAAAGTAGCTGTCCCAGATTTACCAACAAGCCCAGCTACAGTGCTAGAAAAGGACCCTGGCAGATGGCTATAGTGCCCCCTGCCTGCACCATTTCTTCCTTTTTCAAAGAATTACAGTCATGTGTACTCTAGGGGGAAGACCCATGGCCATGGCTATGCTTTTGGGCCTAGTCCTGCAGGGTGAGAGGTGCCTTCCACTCCCATTCATGTCAATAGAAGGGAAGGTGCTCAACAGCTTGCATAGTTGAGCCTTCCTAGGGGAAAAGTGGTTTTCCCTTTAAATATGCACATCGCAGGATACTTCAGATTGTGTTACATCTCACTATGCTGCAGGGCGCTAGTACTCAGTGTACAGTAGTGAAATCCACAGGCATCTAATAGGGGTGAATCTGGATTCAGCATGTTTATGAGAAGCTTTTGTCTGTCCAGATATTATGTAAATGATATAACCTGCATAGAAGTATTGGACTAATAAAAATATTAATGCATAGTAGCTAGTAACTCAGCATTAGCACCTGCTACAGCTGTGGTGCATCAACCTAGGATGCTGTCCATGGGGAGAGAGACAGCCAAGAAAAGGGCCACTCGAGCTGGGGAGGGGGCTCAGAATCCACCCAAAAGCAGGAGCTGGGCAAGAAGAGAAGGTTCTGGATGCTGAGCCGGGGTAGGAGGTGAGGTGATAAAATAAAAGAACAGGAGAATAAAAATAGGAGACTGGGAAGTGAGAAGGAGGAAAAATAGGAAAGGTTTCAGGATCAGGAGAAGCAGGAAAAAATAGACCTGGCTCTGTGAGCAGACACCGTTAGAGAAGTGAAGTAAAATCTACAGATATACCAGAGAGAGAGTATCAAGGGGAAAAGGGGAAAGGAAATATAACTGGTGAAAAAGTGAACTGATCAGAAATCTGTGCGAGATGAAAACCGTAAACAAGAAGCTCACCCTCAAAGGACCTACCGGACACAAACAGCGAGACTGACTGTGTGAATGTCTATTGACAGAACAAAGGTAAAAGGCGCCTAGCGCACAAGTGAGAACCCGCTTGTGGATGAACTGGGTGAAAAGAAGTACAGCCACAGGAACATCGAATCTAAAGGAGCACTTCAAGCCAGAGGAGTAAAGAACAGGCAGCAAGAATGGGGCTGGACTTACAGCCCAGGATAGGAAAAGCTGATTCTTCTCTGAAGTGACACAGTATATTGTTGAGTAATCTTTTGTTCTTGTTAGTAACAATACATTTGGTATTAACTGCACAGAGTGAGGAAGAGTAGCGTGTACAAAGCTTGCGAAGATAAATGTGTTGGTAAGCTATAGTTTATTATTGTAAGTAGTAAGTACTTGACAATGTTCTATGCTATTTATGCTCCTGGTACAATGTTTGGGTTTTTCCTTATAAAGTTCTCAAATTTTAAAATAATCACTTTTGTCTTAGTTTGTCTCTGCCTGGCTAGCCTGGTCACTGCACAGCGACCAAGTGCATGTGGGAGCCAAGTGATGTACGGAGAGAGCATTTTCCCGTGGCAATTAGCTCTGCATTGTTCAGATTTGTTACCCAGTTTGGAGTCGTGACATTCCAATGCATCTTCCCACATACAAACATCTTAAGCAAATTCATCAAACAATCCCTGGAGATGGTTGGGAAAACAACTCCAATATGCGGTAGCAGCTGATACATAAACGTTCATATTCATCCACACGTATTCCCGACCCATCGCCACTGTTGTAGGCACAGTATTTCCTCAAAAGTCTCCCCTTCCCCCGATGATGAAAGACCACGAGGAACTGAATCCAGGAATGGAGGCTCCAGATACTTCACTTTAGACTACACACAGCTGTCAGTGCAGAACACTGTGTAAAAGCCCCTATTTTTGGCTTTGGGGAGCTGCAAATGATGGGCCCTGACATTCCTGTGCAGACACTAAATTCAGTGATTGGATTTTAAAAGAGAGAGGAGATGAACACGAAGGCAGAGTCTGAAACAGACATGGTGAAATATACTAATATGCAGAGCTGCCTAGTATAATTAACGTCAGTATAAACCGTATCTTCCAGCTCAGCTTCAATTCATATGGTGTTTGTTCAGGAGCCTTCTCATTACAGTGTGGCATTCCTGGCAGCATCCCAAGCCTGGCTAACCTGTCGGTCTCACCTCCTGCACTATTTAACTGTCAGTTATGTTTTTGTGGTTGACTGGTCAGTGAAATGACGAATGAATAAATGTTTGTGCTAACTGATCTACAGGCAGATGCCTCATTAAGCAGAAATGGACAGTGAATGATATGCTGTTCATGTGGTTTTGTTTAACTTCAGCAAATGCCAGCTGGGGTGAGGGAGCAAATTTTATATCAGACGTGTTTGGAAAAATAAAATACTAAATTTATCCTTAGATCTGTTCCCCACGCCCACCCACTCCTTCCCCTCCCCCTCCCCCTCCGAGCCTGTTAAAAGCCTGTTGAAATAAGGAACTCCTAACTGAGCCAAGCCTTAAGTTCTGCTTACAAATATACAAACTTCATGGGCAGCTCTTACTTTCCCAAAGGGCCTGGCTCACACTGAGAGCCAGCACTGCATTCCTACAAAACATGCTCCTTCATCCCATTCAGTTTCAATGGAAGTTTGGCACCTCACACACTTATTTAGATTTAAATAAGCACTAAAGAGACACCAATCCAAGGCTCTAAGTGCAATGACAAACTATTTAGCTGTATGATTCAATCTCAGCAGCATTAAAATAATCATTTCAGCAGGAGCTCAGCCACCAACAGGAAACTCCTTTCTGCCCCTTCATCATAATACCCTCAGTCTTCTCCAACCCCGCTGTCAAACACAAACACACCCGGAAGGTCACCAAATTCGATTTCTCTCAGCCCAAGGTGGGGAGCACGCTCTCAAGTCCTGGAACCCACACAGAGAAAGAAAATCCCACCCTCGGTCAGGCACAATGCCACTAACTTCCATGAGAGTTTCAAGCAAGTCAGGAATGAGAAGAGACTTCAGGAAATAGTTAGTGGTTTCTAAGGCTTTCCCTGTTCAATTTTACAGACTTCAGGTTTCCTGGGGGGAGGGAGACCTCTTTAAATGTGATCTGGCCGTAGGTCCTGATTCTGCAAACACTCAAACAACAATAAAAATAATCTGCTAATTATCTGTTAAGGGCTAAATAGTGGCTTTAGGCACGGCCCTGAATAAAGTGTTGCCCCCCTAAATTACAGTTCCCTACCTGCCTCCTCTTTGCTCCATGATGGCAAGTCATTGGTGTTGAAAAACACCAACCACAAAACTGCAACAACACCGGTTAGCTAGCACGAGTGGCAGGGGCAGAGCTAAGGGTATGTCTGCGCTGTAATTGGCGGCGTGACTGCAGCATGGGCAGATGTACCTGAGGTAGCTTTGATCTAGCTAACTCAAATAACAATAGCAGTGAAGTTGTGGTAGCACAGGTGGCAGCATGGGCTGTACAAGCCCCCCAGACCTCTGGGTATGTACTTAAGTGGCTAGTCCATGCTGTTGCCCATACTGCCATGGCTTCATCAAAGCCAGCTCAGGTATATCTAATGTGCTGCAATCACACTTTTGAATGCAGCCTAGACACACCCTAAGACTGTCCATTTGCTGAAACTCCTTGCCTTCTACTGTGTGGGGAGAATAAGTGGGTGCTTCCTCCTGCATAACTGCACCAAAGGTCTAGGTGACCTGCACAGAGATGTAAGAGGGGCTGTTACCTGCCCTCTCCAAGCATGTGTTCCAAGTCACAATCTAGCCCTAAGTGAAAAGAATCAAAGTGTTTACAGTCCAAGGACCTGAGAAGCTGTCCTCAAGCCAATAGTGCCATTCACATCAGTAGGAGATGTGGGTCCTCGGCATCTTTGATAATCAGGCACCAGGGGTCTCAGGATGGGTACCCTAGAATTGAGGCAGAAATATTAGTACAGACAGTACTCCTGAAAATTTGGCTGCATAAGTGTGTGGGTGAAAGTATCATTTCTTTGTAATGAAACTGGAAACTCTTTTCAAACACCAGTATTTGGTAACTTTCTCTAGGAGAAAGAAACCTGAAAACCAGTTAAACTGGTGAGCTTCAATAGTCAGTTGATGGGTGACCAGGAGAAATGGAAATATTCTCTTCATTTGTAACATTCCTCCAGTGACTGATCACACTGGGAAATAACAAGGAAGGAGATTGCTAAGGTCCCTCAACAACTTTGAATTGATATTACATGCCAAATTCTGCAGGAGATCAATATTCCCTTAACAGGTCTGCGACAGCTGACAGAGCTAGTTAGTACGATGTGGATTGCTAGGGAGGTTGGAAAGCCTGTTTTACTTAGCTGGCTGAAGGATCCAGGCTTTATAAGGTTTCTTATAATCTTATACTTACTTCAAGACTAAGGGCCAAAGCCTGCAGTCCATGCTGAGTCCTTCCTCAGGTAAAACTCCCTTGATTAAAATGGGACCACAAGATCTGGCTGTTATTATGTACTGTATTTCCACACTGAGTGAAAAGGCACAAAAGAAGCAAGCCTACCAGAGAGAAGCGATGAAGAGGTTGCTATTTTGGGGCCTGATTCTGTATTCTTTGATTATCCCAAACTCCCATTGTAACCAAAAAAAAAGGAAGTGAAAAATATCATTTTAGTCTTAGTTCTTCATTCCTACCTTTGGTATTTTGTCACTTGAACTATTTGTTGTGTTTCCATTGCACGGATCCCCTCTTATAACTGCAGGTGTGCACCACCTTGTTTCACAGGATATGTCTACTTCGCAATCCAAAGTATGATTACACTGTGAATATCTACACAAGCATGGCTAAAAATAGTAGTAGAGATGTGACGGCACGGGAGAGCCACCATGTAGGTCCCCAGCATGCTCATACAGCCTGCACTGAAGTCCCTGACGTTGCATCTGCATTCCTATTTTTAGCTAGTGTGGGCAAAGTTAGCACAAGTATGTCTACTCATGCGGCAATCACATCTCAGATTGCAGTGTAGACATACCCTTGAGTCACTCGGGCCCTTTGTTCAACCCTCAAGAGAAAAATATTGTTCAGAAACAATTTTTGGTTCGGGTGAGGACAGGGCCAGATTAAAGCAGGGGCTTTCGGGGCTGAAACTCAGGGCCCCAGCTCAAGGGAGGCCCTGCAAAAATAAATCACAGGCAGCAATCTCCAACTCCGGGCCGCTAAAAGTCCTGCGGCGCAACGGGGCGCTCAGGCAGGCTGCCTGCATGCCGTGGCCCCACGCCGCTTCTGGAAGCAGCTGGCTGCTAGCACGTCTCTGCGGCCCCTGGCGGGGGTGGGCAGGCAGCTCTGCGAGCTGCCCCCACCCCCTTCCTCACAGCTCCCATTGGCTGGTTTCCCAGGGGCCGCAGAGATGTGCTAGGAGCCAGAAGCTTCCAGGAGCAGCGTTGGGCTATGGCAGGCAGGCAGCCTGCCTGAGCCCTGCTGTGCCGACGGCCGGGAGCCACCTGTGGTAAGCACCTCCCAGCTGGAGTCTGCACCTCCCACCCCCTCCTCCACCCCAACCCCCTGCCACAGCTCAGAATCCTCTCCTGCACCAAACTCCCTCCCAGACCCTGCACCTTCTCCTCCACCCCAACCCGCTGCCCCAGGTCAGAATCCCCCTCCTGCACCCAAACTCCCTCCCAGACCCCTCCTGCACCAAACTCCCTCCCAGGAAAAAGACTTATATACAGGGGCCCCACAAAATCTAATAGCCCCGGCCCACAGGAGAGTTAATCCAGCCCTGGATGGGGATAGGAGTCTTCCAAAATCTGGTAGTAAAATATACTTTTCCCTTTACTACAATGCTCAGCAGCCCTTTGGCACCAGGATTTTACCAGGTTTCAAGAGGAATTCACATGACATTAAAGTAGATAGTTATTGCACTAATGATTCAATGCTAGTGTGTTTATTTCAGACAGCTAGCCTACCCCCAGTCCTGTGTGGTGCTGAGTGCCTTCAACTTTCATTAAAGTCAATAAGAGGATCAGGGCCTTGACAAACTGGATGAGACTGAGAATGGTTCTTTCTTGCTCTTAGTCCAGAATCCTCATTCCTAATGTCATGCACAAATGCAGCATATCATAGGAGCCCTGTCCTGCCTGTGAGATCCCCCACTGCTGCAATGTGGTGCAATGGCAGTTGTAGCCACTGTCTTGACCCAGAATATAACGGACAAAGGGTTATGTACCAGAACCTGCTTTGACAGGTTTTAGAGAGGCAGCTTCAGCAAGTTAGTTATAGCTATTTCTTAGCTAATCTGCTCCTACTGAAAGCACTACTTAATTCTGTTGTAACGCTGCAAAACGCTGCAATTTGCAGCAATGGTGTTTGGAGTTATTATTGCAGAATACTGTCATTTTCATAAGGCTGGGAGCATTTTTTATTATAATAAGACTGGCTGCTCTGATGTTAGGAGGAGGAGTCCTTCCCCATAACCCTTGTGCTGGTGGTCTATGCAAAACCCATTTATTTGGGCTTTGCACAATGGAGCAGGACTTCCCCCTTAAAATAATGTTCTGTGTAAATGACTGTGATTGCTGCTCTCTTCCCTGCATGACAGAGCATGCAGACCTTTTGGGTATTTGTATGCAAAATAACCACCATTAATTTCCACAGACACCTACAATGCATTCACACACACTTTTCCAGTCTCTAACAAAAATCAGTTTGAATGCAATGGTTGTGTGACAAAATCTCTGCTAAATAAAATCAAATTGATTTGGTTTATTACTTATTTCTATGACATGTTTACAAAGAATAATGCAGCACTCCGGTTCCAGGGAGAACCCCCTGGATAAATCCATCTTCACTTTTAACCGGAATGATTCATTCACATTAGATTCATATTATAATACAGTACAATAAGCAAAAATCTTAAGAAGAACAGGAGTACTTGTGGCACCTTAGAGACTAACAAATTTATTAGAGCATAAGCTTTCGTGGGCTACAACCCACTTCTTCGTGGGTTGTAGCCCACGAAAGCTTATGCTCTAATAAATTTGTTAGTCTCTAAGGTGCCACAAGTACTCCTGTTCTTCTTGCGGATACAGACTAACACGGCTGCTACTCTGAAACCTGTCAAAAATCTTAAAACAACAAACAGAAGTTTCATACTAAAAGGGATGCTTTAATTACAGAGGGCAGGAGGCAACCTGAAATTATGACTGCTCTGTGTTTTCTGCGGCTTTAAATGAAAGGGAACACGTAAGGTTAGAAATTATGGGGGAGATCTTCAAAAGCATATATGGCAGTTTGGTGCCATTTATGCCGGTGAAAAAAAATCTGCTCCCAAATTTATGTTTTTTTCAATCCTTCTGAATGCTATCAATAATCCTGCAGATCATTAAAACTGAGCTGCTTGTTTACTTTTCTCTCAATTTGGACAATAAAACCAAACTAATGAATTTCGCTTTTATTTCTAATCCGCATGTGGGATTTTCAAATATGACAAAACAATTTAAGAGTATAAATTCTGTTGAAAATCAATGGGACTCTAAATCCCTTTGGAAATTTTGAACCTCTCTCCCAATAACTAATCAATTTCACATTCTGGTTTTCACCCTGTAGCACAAACCTGCAATGTTTGGGTTGCAAACACTATAGGAGAATGTTTATTGGTTTATAAAACTGTTTACATTGGAGTTTTATATAATGTGACATAGAAACATGTCTAAGGTTTTGAAGAAACTTGTTTTTAGAAGACCTACATTTAGGGGCAAATTTCACCTGACGATGTGTCTTTAAGTGTATCAGATTATAGTATTTGAAAGGTAGTCACCTATGATATTGTAATATTGTATAACTAAGATGTGCATTTGATGAAGTTGTTCCAAGGAGCAAAATATTAAATAAACAAACACATTAGTATGTCAATGGAATTATTGTGGGCCAGATCCTCAGCCGGTATAAATTGGTGTAGTTTCATTGCCTTCAAGAGAACCATGCCAATTTTCACCATCTGAAAATATTATGGCCCCTTGTATATCGTTTCAGCGGGTTTCTGGAGAAACTTAACTAATCCAAACCAAAAGCTACCTTGGTTTCTTTCCAGGCTATATTAACACCATCAAAGAAGAGTAATAAATATTGACATAACCCTTTGTAGGAAATCCTTTGCAGGAAACAGAAATCCAATGAAGGAGAAACCATATTTACCCCTCCGCCAATAAAATAAAGGAAAATGGTTCAGAAATTAGTTTCATTTCCAAAGTTGTGAAAAAGGAATGAGCGGCCTTTTAGTATTTTTTCCACATTCGTTACCTTAATTAAAGTTGTCATGAGTCATGTTTATAACACTTGACATGTCTTGGACCAATAATAAAGACAGACACTCAGCCACTGACTTGTTTGTCTAAATTCACCAGGGATTTGTGCCGCTGTCGTCATTAGTTCCTGTACATGGAAAATGAAAAGGCCAAATTTAGAAACGGATCACAAGTCTCAGGTCAGTTTGTTTCCGAGACGCCTGATGAAATCTGCTTTCTTATTTAGCCTAAACCTGCCTTCCTAAGTCTTATCTTCCTTGAGACTTTCAGACCTGTTTCCACCCCTTAAGCTGTTGACTCCTGCCACATTAGAACGATAAGATATGACTAACCTGGCTCTGAAGCCAGCTGGAGGAGGCCGGTTGCAATTGCCATTTTAAAACAACAGGCAGCTCCCATTGAAGTTACCAGCGCTTCTACTGTATAGTTACACACACAGAAAAACTACAAAGAGAGGTTGTGATTGTTGTAGTGACACTAACCAAGGTTGAGCAATTTTCAACCCCTGCTTCCTATAAGTCATAACTTTCTCAGTCATGGCCCTTTGGAACTGGTTATTTATGGAGAAGTTAATTATTTGTAAACGTTTGCTCAAAACCCCATTCTGCTGACTTTGAATTGGTGAGCATGAAATCAATATATGTGGTAGACTTCGAGGAATAGTTTAGTGGAGCCTTTGTTTTCAAAACTTTAAAGATTTTGCATGTGATGAATACAATCTGCGCTATGTGTGGAAAAAGCTGGCAAAAGATGTTAGATGCAACTGAAGATGACATTCTGAGCCTGTGCTCAGAGCCATAGTTGTTATTTATGAAACTCTGGCAATGTTCTTTCAATGTACAAACTACAAATTAAAGACAGTCCCTGTCCTCAGGGACTTACAGCCTGCAGGCCAGGCAAAGAGAAAATAAGATGCATTAGCACACACATAAGAGAGAATATTAATTATTATATTTATTATTATTATTATTATTATTGTTGTTGTTGTTATTATTATTATTAAAACTTGAAGGTTTGTTTGTTCTTCTGGTGTTTTAAGTGTTATTATTAATAGTTTACTTCTTGTGGGCATCATGGAAAAAGTGAGCCTCCACATGCCCAGCGTCATTTCCCTAAACAAAATAACTCTGCACAGCATTCACAATAGACTCATTTCAATGATTCAACATTCAGCTAAAGCCACATACTCTGAGTGCCGAGAGGCATAACCGCTGGATTCTGGGGCCGCTTCCTGGGCTTTTATAGGAATCTGAAGATTCCAACACTTTTGGTGGCTTTCCGGGCATGACCAGAGATGGTCTCAATTGTAAACAGTGGTTAGTACACATAGCTCTGGGGCCAGGGCAGTTTTCCCCCCATCACAATAGCCAATAAATAATCTCATTTTACTTAGGTTCTTAGGTCAGGCTACTACTCCTGTTTGTGAGCTGACAAGGCCAGTATTTAATCCACTTAGTCTGCCAGCACCCCCCACCCCCTTCATGCAGACACAGTAAAAGCACAGATTTCCTGTGTGTCGCATATAGCCCTTCCCCAGCCTCTTGGGAACATGCATTTATAAAGAGATGGATTAGGAAAATTACAAGGTGGGTCACAGAATGTCAAACTGTTTTCAAGGCTTAAATCCTTGGATCACTCAAGAGGCAACCCCCTTGGTTCTTGCGACGACAGTTCAAATGACTCTGCTTTCTGACTTTACAATGCCACTTACAATTGACCCTGGTGTATATTAATAGTGCTGCTTGATGACAGAGCATTCAGGTCCACTGCTATGGTAAACAACTAAAGGATCATGAATTTCAGAAATAGGTTTACATTTATTTTCTAATTATTCACTGTAAAAATATCTATTTAAATCCAATGGGCCAGATCCTCAGCTGATGTAAATCCACTTTACTCAAGGGACTTCAGTGGATTTATGCCAGTTTACATCAGGTGAGGATCTGACCCAATAATCCTCCTCCCTGAGCTAGCCAGTTCTCAGACCAATCATTTTTATTGTCATTTGATACAATGAAAGAAATGAAGCATTACACAACTACTGCTGGAGAGCTTAAACGTACACTCCAGGATGACGAGTGACTACTTCTGTGGCTACGTCTCACTTGTTTCTGTCTGTTCCAGAATATGGGATAAGAAATTCTGAATTCTCCATCAGTTACTACTATTATTTGTATTATAGCAGTGCATCAAGTCCTGAAGCAAGATCAGGGCTCCATTGTGCAAGGCACTGTACACAAATAATACAAAGACTGTCCCTTCCCCCAAAGACCTTGTAGTCTATTACAAAGGGGGTCAGATTCTGTCCTCAGTTTCACCAGTATAACCTGCTTGGCTTCAGTGAGGCTGCACCACTGAACTGGAAGTAGAATTTGATCCAATGTCGGACCCAATTCTGTCCCTTCAGAGGGGTTACAGAGGACATTACTGAGAATTTTGTCATCATGTTGAAGTACAATGCCATCAGCATCTCAGTCTATCACATCAATCTGATTAAAATATTATTGAAAGACATAACATAGCACATTATGTTCTCATGATATATGGAATTGAATTAACATTGCAGCATATCATTTGGTCATAAAGCCACGCATGCTTTTGACCTGGTACCACATTGCACACTTGGCATGTACTTTACAAAATGACTCAGTGTACTCTGGAAATTATTTTTTAATTGTATTTACCAGAGCCACACGCAATACATTCCACATCGGTCACACCACTAAAACGTAGCGGCCCAATTCTGCTGTCATTTACACCAGTCCCACCCCACTCTGCTGTCATGTGTCTCTGTGTAATGTGCACGTACAAATCTGGGCACTTCACAGTCACAATTAGAGATGGGTTTAAATTTTCCAAGGGAACATTTTTCCATTAGAAAATGCTGATTAGACAGGATTGAATCTATCAATACTTTCAATGGAAATCAGGCGGCCTGCCTGGTTTCCTGCCAGCCTGAGCTCCCTGGGCAGCTGCCTCCAGGTGCTGCCCGACGCCCCACACCTCCAGCTCACCAGGGAATTGAGCAGCCAGGCACAAGCTGAAACATTTATTTTCAGTTCTCACAAAATGGAATGTTTCAGAATTTTTCCTCCCACAAAAAATTTCAATTTTTTTGCTTTTCATCCCAATTTAGGATAATTCTCCTCCCCCTTCTCCCTCTCCCCCCATCAATGTTTTTCATGGGAGGGAAATTCCATTTTCTGGCTAGCTCTATTCACAATCCTGCAGACCCCTTTTCCTCCCATGTACAATGGCATAACATCCCTGTGACAACTATAGCAATTGCCTACATAGAAAGTAATTAATGCACTGCTAGAGTTTTTTTAGGGCAGTTTAGTGGTTGGAAAAAAATCAGAGGAAGAGGCAGGATGTGACAAATCAGCTCTCTACCAACCACCACCAAAAGGGCTGAGCACCTCTGGTATAGATTCACTCAAAGGAGCCCACAACCTGAAAGAGCACTGATCTGCAGAAAGTTAAATGTCTTTAGGCTACAGAAAGATATCTGGGTGCTCTATGGAACAACATGGGATTTGGTGTCGAGGATTTCCCCGGTGTATATTTCAAGCATGACTCAGCCGGAGTTGATCTCTACTTGATTCACAAAAGAAAATACTTGTTTTATACAAACACACATGTAAACAGGATTAGGTGAGAGATGAACAAACCCACACTCACAGATCCACTGAACTACGAGGACACTCACACTCTTTCCATATACAAAAATACAAAGTTTCCGCAACAGGGAAACAGCATCTCGCCCAACGTTCCTATTTTTCCAGGTCTCCCTTAATCTGCCTTCCCACTTTTTTTTTACTGCATTTCTCAATCCTCTCCTTCTCCAGAAACAGATTTACACATCAAACTGATTTATACTCTTTGTTTCCATTTCCCAGTATTCCTTATCTTTATTAACCCCTGTAAAGAGAGAGGTGTGGTCTAGCAGCTTGAGACTGGGATTGTGTGCAAGGAACAGCTGAGTTCTAATGGTGGCTTTGGTCAAGTCACTGCCTCCGTTTCCCATATGGAAAACTTCTATAGAACTGAGTAGGGAATGAGAAATTTTCCATCAAACTTTAAACCAACAGACAGAATTCGATAGCAGGGATGTAATTCTCTATTACAAATTCTACAGGTTGGTCTAAAAGTTATATAGAAAAGATCACAAAAATGCTATATAAGTAAAAAGTAGAATTAATAATTTTACCCACCTTCCCCATTTGAAGTTTGCTATTATTTTTGATGTATATGAAGTTTCTTATTTCTTTTCAATTAAGTCCCCTAATTCTGGAATCTGTATCACTGTGTAAAATATTCCTTTATAACCTTTATCAGTCCCTTCTGTAACTTTAATACCTTCTAGCAGCTGCCCTCACAAATATAGTGAATATGGGGCAGATTCTCTACTGGTATAAATTGTCTTAGCTCCAACTGGATCTGCCCCAGTGATTTCTGTATCAAGAAAAGCATCAGGAAGGTATGTTTTTATTTTACCAAGGGTCTTCACAAACTCATTGGGGCCTACATTTCTTTTATAAGCAAGGGAGGGTCCATTAAACACATGACAGAGGAGGTAGCATTAGACTATTACCATAGCAGCTATATTTGAAAACCCCACTCCTTGGAGGTTTAGAAGGTTCATTTGAAATACTACTGCAGTAGCCACAACATGGAAACCAAGGAGAGGCTTGTCCGACTGCATTGTGCCTTGCACTCCAAGCAATCCCAAAGTGCTTACACGCCTGTACTGAGGGCCAGCGTGCGGCCTAAGCACCACTCTACTCCTGCTTACGCAGCTATGCTGGCTGTGTGCCATTTGGGGATCCCCCGGGGCAGAGAATCCCCAGCTGCCCTCATCGGGCATACTGAAGTCCCATCTGTGCCACTGGGGGTAGCTCAAGAGAGATTTAGCAAGCTCAAGGTTCTTACAACCACCTTAAATCAGGGGTGCTGGAAGTAGGGCTGCTAGGGGTGCAGTAGCAAACCTTGGCTTGAAGTGGTTTCCATTATATACAGGGTTTGAAATTTTGTTCAGTGGCTCCCAGCACCCCCGCTATACAAACTGTTCCAACACCACTGCCTTAAATCTGCCCCCTGATGTGCTCTTTCATCACATGGTCATGCTACCATAATAGTAAATGCTACACATATACACATTATTTTAAAATAATTGTTTATTCAGAGGTCAGTGGAACCAGTGGCCAAAATCTTGAGCCTTTCCTCTCTGGAAATCTGTATTTAAATTAGGGATGGGTGAATCAATCTGAGAAAGAACCTGCCCCTATGTTAGCTAGTCCATGAATTGAACCAACTTGCAACCTTTTTTAACTTCAGCTCAGTTCACATAACTGAGCTTTCAGTCTCCCATCTTGTGACTCCCAGTACAACAGTGGTTCCCTGCCCTCCACATAACCAGCCAATCCAGCTACACTTCCAACTGTTAAATTTCCCTTGTCATTTCCATGAATGCTAGATTGTGCTCTAGACTGTGTGTCCCCTTCTCCCCAACACCGGAAACACAGTCTGGGGATACAGATACACGGGGTAAGCAGAAAGGCAAGGGGAGGCGGTGCTTCCCCTAACACAGCTGTCTCTGCTGCCTGATACCTGGGCCGAGGTGCCCCCGCCTCTTCCCTTCCCTACTCTGACCCTTCCCAGAGGCTCCTACAGCTTGCTGCGGTGTGTGTGTGTGTGTGTGTGTGTGTGTGTGTGTGTGTGTGTGTGTGTGTGTGTGTGTGTGAGAGAGAGAGAATGCAAGCAGGGAGTCAGTGGCAGATGGGGGGGAGTGAGGAGGTGAGCGGAGGGGATCCCTGAGTAACTTTACATGGTGAAAAAGCCTCCCAGAGACCTAGTAGCGGAGGTCACTGAAACTGTTAAAGAGCCATTAAAGTGGTAATGAAGCCATTTAACAGGCATTTCCAATGCCCAGGAAGCCTTCAGCCACATTCAGCTGGTTTTTACCTTGTAGGAAAATGTGTTATTGGGGTTAAAAACAGTTTCCAAATGAGGAGCCTTCAGTTATTCTCTGTACCCAGAAGAAGTAACTGCTAATCTCACTCAAGGAGGAGCTGACAGCCAGTGAGTTTATTTCTTGATCTAGCTCTTTTATTCAAACCCAGCTTAAGTAAACAAGTCTGGCAGGGAATTCTGTGTAAGAAAGGTGATTAAACTACTGCCTTAATGTCAATGACAAGCACTTTTTCAAAAGGAGAGATTAGGCTTCAGGTTGGTGCAGGTAGCCTGGCTTTTCGTCTCTCTCTCTATACAGCATACTCCGAACTCCCTGCCGCGCAGAAGAGAATCTACCTTGCAATTGAGCTATGCCTGTTGCCTGCTCAGTTCCCTTGGGGAATGTTATTAGTGCTTTAAGGTGAAAAGGGGAGAGGGTGTCATGGGGGTGGGGGTGGGGGGACAGCAGCCGGGTGAGTGACTATAACAGGGTTCAAAAAAAGAACTGGATAAGTTCATGGAGGACAGGTCCATCAATGGCTATTAGCCAGGATGGGCAGGGATGGTGTCCCTAACCTGTTTGCCAGAAGCTGGGAATGGGCAACAGGGGATGGATCACTTGGTCATTACCTGTTCTGTTCATTCCCTCTGGGGCACCTGGCATTGGCCACTGTCGAAAGACAGGATACTGGGCTGGATGGACCTTTGGTCTGACCCAGTATGGCCGTTCTTATGTAAGGAGGTGAGCCAGCTGCACAGCGGGGGGGTGGGAGGGAGGTCTCATGGCAGGTGGGGAAAGGGTCTGGTGGGGTGAGGAGGCGAGCAGCAGGTGGGTGAGGGCAAGCGGGGGAAGAGGTGAGCGGAGGAGGGGATCTCGGGTGGGGTGAAGAGGTGAGTAGGAAGTCACCAGTGGGTGGGGCCTGGGGCAAAGCGAGGTGGAATGTGGACAGGGCTGTGGGCGGAAGCGGCAGGACAAGGAGCTCGCCTCCCTCAGGGGAAGTTTCACCCACTGCCCTTGCGGAAAGGGACAGAGAACAGACAGAGCGTTGGTTCTGCCCTCCCAATGTGCCAGGCAGCACAGCTGAACTGACATAAAGTAGAGGCAGTAATTTGCTGCTAGCATAGAGCAGCAGCAGATTACTGTCCTCCTGAGCCATTATTGCTTCCCTGGGGCAATGCTGCAGTGTGGCACCCATTACTATGGGCTGCATCCTTGTAGCCCCCTTACTATAGCCTTGTAGCCTTTCATGTCTATGAAACTGACTTTTTCCTTATGGACCTGTATTTGGTCAAATTTGCCTTAATCTTTGTGCAGTTTTATTTCATTTGCTCCCTTAACCTCACCCTATGATCCCATTTTTCTGCCTCCTCTTTATGAATTATCTGTCTCATACAGTGAATGCCTCTTTCTTATCCTTGATTGTTTTTGAAGGTCCATATTTGCCTCCCTTACTCATGCTGAGCAACAGTAGCTCACTAAACAAGTAGTCTCCTTGAAATCAAATGGCCCACTTGCATAGCAAGTTACTACTCAGTATAAATAGTACTGCCGGAATCAGGCACTTTGTGTTTACTACTAGAACGCACTCGCAGCCGCTTGGCTTTTGAGCCATCTATCTTTGAACATCTGCTATTTCTCCACAGTAGATTTCCTTTTCATTCCTTTTGTCTACTTTCTCTTTCCCCTAGTGCTTCTCGCATTCTCTCAAAACCAGTTAGGCAGAAATCCAAATATATGCAACGTCTTAACACAGTCTACAAACGTGAAGCATTGCCATCATCCGCCTTTTGGTCTTCTAATAAACTGCAGCACACAGAAAGAATGATACAGGTCCTTTAAATTGAGAGCAAGAAGTTGTCTGGAATGTTAGCTCATGTTTTCCTAAAATAACCTCAACACCTGAGGCAAAGTGGGAGTTGCTATTTAACACTGCACAGCTTCCAAAACAGTCTTCACACACTGTGAGATTCAAGCCAGAAGTACAGAACTGTTGGCAGCATTTTAAGGATGACTAATGCAGCACTGCTAAAAACAACTTGAAGGGGTTTTCCATGAGCAAGCCTCATTACAGGTACAGTATTGCCTTTTCAGCTGCTAAATATAAGAACTTCACTGTAATGTACACACCGCTGGGTTTTTTATCAGCACATACCACAGCTAGTAAAACGAACCCTAGCACTTTCATAAACAATGGCAGCACCTGATCCTTGTTAACACCATTTCATGTGCCAAAAGTCACCATCACAGAAGATAGGACCAGGACCAGCTCTATCATTTTTGCCGCCCCAAGCAAAAAAAAAAAAAAAAAGCCGCTCGGACTGTGGCCGCCCCAAGAATGGACGGAATGCCGCCCCTTAGCATGTGCCACCCCAGGCACGTGCTTCCTCAACTGATGTCTGGAGCCAGCCCTGCATAGGACTATGGGAATGGAGCTTAAAGTGTGTGGAGTAGGCCCAAAAGAGGAACAAGAGTAGAATGTAATAAATCTATATAGAACACATCACCGGACATCAGCAATACCAGGAGGGATGAGCTAGAGTGCCGATGAGAAGCGCAGTGGGAAAAGTAACTGAAATACTTTTCTCCTGGATTGTATTTTCTAAATGGACAACCTACCCTAAATTCTCAATTACTGAGGGACAATCTTCACTCATAGCTATATTTGCTTTCCACAACCAACTCTCTGTATAACTTTTCATGAGTGATATACCCGAATACTTGAATGCTAATATCTAAACTGTATTCTTAAATTTATTCACCTAAATTTGTGTTATTGCTGATTATGCACTACAGCAGGGATTGGCAACCTTTGGCACGCGGCTCACCTTGGCTGGCTGGGCCGGTTTGTTTACCTGCCGCATCCGCAGGTTCAGCCAATCACGACTCCCACTGGCTGCGGTTCGCCATTCAGGCCAATGGGGGCAGGAGGAAGCGGCGCGGGCCGAGGGATGTGCTGGCCGCTGCTTCCCGCCACCCCCATTGGCCTGGAGTGGCGAACCGTGGCCAGTGGGAGCTGCAATCGGCTGAACCTGCAGACGCAGCAGGTAAACAAACCGGCCTGGCCCGCCAGGGTGCTTACCCTGGCGGGCAGCATGCCAAAGGCAGCATTCTGTACTCTGCACTACAGAGCATACTGTATTCTGCACTACAGTATATGTATCTTATGACTTTAAAAACAGACTTTGTGTTTGTGGATAATCTAAGCCAGTGGTGGGCAACCTGCGGCCTGCGAGACAGTTTGTTTACATTGACTGTCTGCAGGCACAACTGCCCCGCAGCTCCCAGTGGCCGCAGTTCCCCATTCCTGGCCAATGGGAGCTGTGGGAAGGAGCGGCCGCTTCCCACAGCTCCCATTGGCCAGGAACAGTGAACCGCAACCACTGGGACCTGCGGGCAGCTGTGCCAGCGGACGGTCAATGTAAACAAACTGTCTCGCAGCCTGCCAGTGATTACCCTGATGGGCTGCGTACGGCCCGAGGGCTGCAGGTTGCCCACCACTGATCTAAGCACTATACCCAGATGTACAGACACTCTTTCTTAACATGTGTACTATATAATTTTTTAACATTAGCTTTAATAAACATTTTCAATATGTACTGCATAAATGGATAGAAACATATTAAAGGCTCAAGGAAAAAAAATGTAGAAAATAACTCAGAGCTGGTTGGAGAAATTTCAATGGAGCCCTATTCTGTCCGAACACACAGTTCCATCAGTATCAAAATGCTTTGCAAAATCAGTTTGTTTTCACTGAAATTTCATTCTGAAAGAAAACCCGGGAGGGGGGGGAGTTCTGACAATCCCATTTTGATTTTCTGAATGAAACATTTTGTTTTGAAAAAAGTTGAAATTGAAACAAAATCTTTCAATTGACCTCAAACAAACAAAATATGGAATTTTCCTTCATGAAGAATTTTGAAATTTTCAGGTTTTGTTCTGATTCAGAACAACGCCTAAGTTAGAAATCTCAAAATCCTTTGCACAACAGAATTTGTCCTCCACCCAGTGCTATGTACCAGTAGCAGAAGCATACTGTGAGTATGTGAATATCCAGACTTGTTCAATGAATGTTTTGTATACACAGACTTCAGACTTACGGACTCCTTATGAACTGTTCACTGAGAATATTCCTTTATTTGATGTTCGGAGATCAATGTTCAAACTGTGTGATTCATCACATGGCACTGTTTGTACACCCTGACTGGGTGACCCAACATTTATAAATTCCATGTGCTTTCACGTGAAATTAATTTGTTATGTAAATTTATTTTGTTTTGGGATTACCCAAATCAAAGCCACTTCCCAATAATACTCATAAAAACAAAATATTGCTTTGCATAAATGATAATGAAAAACAAATAAAGAGGTGTGAATTTGTGATTGAAATGAAATTCTACTCAGAAGTTACCAAAATGCCTGTGGATGACCTTTCACAATGAGGCAAGCTCTACCAGCAGCTGAAGTTAATGAGAGCCACATGTGCACATTTGGGAGTGGAATTTGACCCAGAATATCTTTCTATTTCTGTCTTTCTATCTTAAGGTTTTCTACAGTGCCCATTATCACAGTAACTAAGCATTGCCCACGTAAATTAGATCAAGGTCCCCATCATGGAGTTCTCTGCTTTTCTCCTTTTCCTGATTATAGGAGGCTTTGTTTGAGTTATGTTGTTGGGCCATGGAGGAGGTCGTTGCCATTAATGATTTTGCAGGGGAAGGACAAGGCCTTGAACTGTCAATGGAAGGAAACTTGCAGCCGGAGCAGAGAGTGGAGCAGAGGGTTTCACTGTCAATGGCAGCTGAGGTGGCCAAATTCTGAACAAGATGGAGCATCTGAATTGCCTCCATAGTCAGCAAATTGCAGTGAACCAGTCTGAAGGGGATAAATGCACTGTAGCTAAATCCTAGTCTGGAAAGAAGGGGAAACCAAGTCTATTAAAATGATTATAGTGGACAACTGTAATAAATTGGCCAAATGGCACTATGGAACAAGGTGTAGAGACACAATTTCTCACCACCTTACATGATTGCTTCTAGGAACAGCTAGCTATAGAGAACACAAGAGAAGAGACTATTTTCAACTTATTCCAAGTAATGGTTCAAAAAGTAACTATAGCTGACCCACTCAGTAATAGTGCTCACAACATGTGGTAATTAAACCTGACCTCGTCAGGGGAAAAATCTAGCACTGTGATGCTAAGCTTCAGAAAGGGCAATTTTATAAAAAGAAGCTAACTGAAACCCCCCTGCAAAAGTAAGGAAATTAAAATCTGTAGACGGAACATAAGGCTACTTAAGCACAACATAACAGGATCAGTGCAAATGAAAAGTGATAAAAGGAAATAATTTTTTAACGCACATTACGTAGCCAGCCTGTAGATTTCATTGCCTCTAGGTGTTGTTGAGGTCAAGAACCTGGTGGGACTCAAGAAAGGAATACACGTTATATTAGATAATGAGAACATCGATAATTATATTAGATAGGATAAGACTTTTTTTTTTAAGAAAAAAATTATAAACTCCCAGACTTTGCGATAAGCCAACCTTTAACTAAAGGAGGTTATGCAGAATTTTTCCCAATTAACAGCTTATTGCATAATTGCCCACTATGGGGTTACTTGCACCTGCCTCTGAAGCATCTGTTTCTGGTGATATCACCACTTGATTGATCTGTCACGTCCCAAGTTCTTATGCAAAAGGTAGCGAGTTGCCTTTTGCCAGGTGCCCTGCTATGGCTAGAGATGTTTCTGCAGGTCCTCCCCTTCTGCTCCTTCTCTTCAGGGACTTTTGGGAGCGCTGGATAGTCTCTCTCAGGGCTATCACCAGCCCTTCCCTGAAACGGGGTTATTAGCCCATAGTAATTCAAACTAGTCCTCAGTGTCCCAAACACAAGGTCCATCATAGTGACCCCATAGTTCAAAGCCATCTCCAAAGCTCCTGTCATCCATGGAGAGCTTGTTCTGCTCAGCAGAAGCCTCGCCTTTCAGCTCTGCCTTCCTTCCTCTGTCCACATGCTGAAGGCGGCATATATACTATCCTCCTCCTGAAAGTTTCTCCCAATTGAGAGGGGAGCACTGCCTCACCCTACACCACAGGGCTCCTGATCCCAGGCTCTTAAAGTGTCAGTATCCTGGGATCTTCCCATCCCATTTGCTAACTCTCCGGGACCACCTCCTCTCTTCTAGCTTCAGCTGGTTTCTGACTGTGCTGACACCAACATCCTTGAAAGGGGGTCTTCTGCCCCCCCCTCTTATGCTTGAAGGGCCAGTACCCTCTGTTACACAAAACCAAGCCATGGCATGAAAAGTCTCATTTTTTACCCACTAAATGACCTGGAACTAAATGCAAATATTATTTTTGCACAGTTTTGCAAAATATTTTCCCTAGTTGTCACACAACACTATTAACATCTAATTTGTTTCTGATCCCAGGCTGAGGGAAAGCCGTTCTTTGGGTAGTTTGATTGCGTCAGTGTTATTCGGATATGTAAATAAAGATACCAAGATAAGAGCTGTTCAACAACAGAGGCTTTTTACATTCTATATTTATCAGATCCTTCAAGCTAATTAAAAACACCCTGTATATTTGATCAGTTTAAGAAGCGATCATCAAAATTCCTTGACTCCACCAATCCTCCCCCAACAGCTCCATGTTATGTAAAGGGCTGCTCAAAAAGCACCTCAGTGACTTAGGAACCTAAACCCCATTTTCAAAAAAGACTTAGCTAGTAAGAAGTGGGATTTTCAATGACACGTAGGGTCCAAAGTGCCTAAAAGCCAGATGTTTAAAGGTATTTAGGTGCTTAAAGATGCAGATAGATGCCGACTGGCATTTTCAAAAGTGCCTCTAATCTGGCTTTAAATCATTTTTGAAAATGTGACCTAGGCTCCTAAGTCAGTTTGGTGCTTTTGAAAATCGTACCCTGAGGCTGAAGGAAAGAGCTCTTATCCTCTTGTTGCCTCCTTCCGGCTACTGGGTTGGGTGCAGTCTGAGGTACAGATCAGCTTGTTTAGCAGGATTCCATGTCTGGCTGCAACCTAAATGGAGGCAAAGTGGAAGCTGGCTCCTCTGTTGCTTGCAAGTTTTATTTCAGCAAAGTCTCTTAGACACAAAACCTGGGAGCATTTAAAGTGCTCTGCTGTGGCACTTCAGCAAGTCAAACGATGGAAATCGATGCAGAGCTTTGCAAATTAAAGTCTGACATGAAGGTGCCCTTGTATGAAGTGTCACCAGATGATATGGAAGATGGTGTTGGCCATTTCTATCTTCATCTTTTTCATGATCTGCAGGCAGCACCAGGTGCAATGGAGCCCTTTCCTTTGGGCTCCATTTGCAAACAATTCCAAAATGTCTTTCAGTTAGTCAGCCTGGCAAGGCATTTAAAACAGAGCTGATGTAAGAACCACTGAACACAAACCAGTGGAGGGTGTTACATTTGTTTTACTTGGACCAATGTTTAAATGATTACCACCAATTTTTCAAGGTTTTTATGCGAGGTCACATGTAGGATGCTGAGAATCTCTAACTAAATGTCTAGGTACATCGAAATAATGGAACAGAAAGAAATCCAGGAGAGGAAAAACAGTTCATAATCAGCAATTACATGATCCTTCATTGAAATCCAACCCATTGGTGTTTCAAAATTAGCATGTATGAATTAAATCCGGCCTTCAGAAGGGCAATGAGCTATCTGCTGTTTACAGTACAATGTGAAACTGCAGGCCTGCTTGCTTTTAGCATTGAAATGGGAACCTATTTGGTTTGAGCAACAGATGGTTACGTGAAGTTGATTATTATTTAAGCAATTCCCTTGAATGTGTTTTTATTCTATTATTTTAATAAACCTAAAAAGTAGTTCTCAGCTTCATAATTGTGACTTCACATCAGAGCCCATAGGCACTGATGGCTGAACATTGTGGATATAAAACAAACAGAACAATACCCACTGATATTTGAAAAGCACCTCTAGTAAGGTTCCCAGACGTATATACATTTCACCTAACCAGCCAGGGATAAATCCTGTGGGGAGTGGCTGTTGAGAGGGTCCGTGTCTGCAAAGGCAGGAAGGCTCTGGGAGCCAAGGTGTAGCACACTCCAGAACATTCCTTTCCACTTCTTCAAATAGCCACAGCATGCATCCTCTCCCCCAGCACCTCTTGCTGAAGGCACCATAAATGCAGGGGAGCCAGGAGCCTGGCCATACCCCAAACCAGTTGGCCACACCCCATTGGAGCACCACTGGATTCCCTGCCTAGTAGTCAAAAGCACTAGATCCATATTATGCTCTACTTGCGACCTGTGCTTGGAAAGGAAAGGGGGGAAGGGGAAGCTCTCTGTATAGCCTAGTGCACGCCAGGCAAGACATGTGAGAATGTTTCCCACAGTATACACTGCACCCGGGCAAAGCCAGGCTCAGAAAGGAGGAGTTGTGTTACACACAATTTGGACCTTTCCTCGTATTCTTTCATGGGGAGACGATGGTGGCTCAAGGGAATTCCAGACCAAGTGTTTTGGGGAAGAAGGGAGCGCTCGTGGCCATTTTCATGTCACCAGCCCCACTTGGCTGCCCCTCCACCCACCATACAACAGCCAGGAGAGGAAAGCACAGCAGCCAGTGTCTGAGTATCTCCTGTTGGCACACTGCCCTGGAAAGGCTGCGTCGGCCAGCAGGGATCTGGTAGAGCATGAGCTGCAGTTTATCTGCATATTTCATAAGCAACCAAACACATCTGATACTATCTATCAGGACAAAAGTACTGGACATTGAGTACAATTTAGCTATGTCCATGAACTCAAGCAATTTGGTTTTTTTTTAACTTTTGACTATAAACATTCTTTAAAAAAAAAACACCACTAGGAAAATTTATCCAAGTGGAACTAATATTAAATTATACGTAGCAACAACCCGGCTCTCCACCAGCATGAACACAGCAATCATAAATCTCTGTTAGCTGTAATTTTTCACATATTTGGAATCTACCATCATGTAAATTAGTCCCGTTTGTACAATCAGTGTTGATGCCATTAAAATTAATCTCATTTGCCAAAGCATATGAGCACAATAGTCCCTGGACTTGATAATTTTTCAGTTCAAAAATCATCTTGGACTAGGTTCTTAACCTGAGTTTTACAGCAAGAAATCAGATTGCATTTGGAAACAGTATTCTTATAATTGAAAATTGACAACAGACCTACCATTCGTTTTTATTGGCACTTCCTGGTGCTTTACCTCCTTTATTTACTTTTGTTCTGGGGCTGCCAGCTGTTCCAACTTGACATATTTCTTCCCTGTCCCTGCCTATTGTTGCCACAAGAATTTCGGTGTAGTCAGAAAGAGAGAACACAGACTTCTCAGAGCCTTCCACCAGAGCTGGTCAGAAACTTTTCATTAGAAGTTTTTGCAAACATTTTTCAAAATTTTAAAACCTTTGAGAGTGGTTGAATCTTTTTGAAAATTTGAAATTTCAACAACAAATTCATGAAAAATCCCCCCACCCCCAAAAAATCACTATTTTTTCTGCCTTTTCAGCCTTTTCTCGGTGTCTGTTCTTCACTCTGCATGGTGCTGTGTGCCCTCAGTTAACAATGGATCCTCAACATTGGACTCTTACCTTCCTCAAATAGCTTAAAACCTGTCTCCTCTATTTCTATCCCTGTCATCCTATGGCTCCGGTCACTGTAGTATCTGGGTACCCCACAATCATGAAGGAATTTGTCCTCCCAGCACTCCTGTGTAAGTTAGGAGAGTATTATTAGAGATGAGTGACTGAGGAAGAGACAGAGTAAGTGACTTGCCCAAGGTCACCTAGGACAGCATTTTTCAAAGTTCTGGTCACAACCCAGTACTGGGTCGGAGCATGTAAGGCACTGGGTCACTCTGGTCAGCACCTCTGACCGGGACGTTAAAAGTCCTCTCGGCGGTGCTGCCCAGCTAAGGCAGGCTAGTGCCTTCCTGTTCCGACACCGCGCTGCACCCTGGAAGTGGCCAGCAGCAGGTCCAGCTATTAGGCGGGGGGGGGGTCCCCACAGGGCTCCGCACACTGCCCCTGCCCTGAGCACCGGCTCCACACTCCCATTGGCCAGGAACCGGCCAATGGGAACTGGGGGGGGAGCAGTGCCTCTAGGCAAGAGCCACGCAGAGTCGCTTGCACACCTCCACCTAGGAGCTGGACCTGCTGCTGGCCGCTTCAGGCGCAGTGCGGTCCGCAGGGCCAGGACAGGTGGGAAGCCTGCCTTAGCACCCCCTCTGCGCTGCTGACCGGAAGCCGCCGGAGGTAAGTCCGCACCCCAATCCCCTGCCCCAGCCATGAGCCCCCCCACCCGGAACTCCTTCCTGCACCCCAAACCCCTCATCCCCAGCCCCACCCCAGAGCCTGCATCCCCAGCCAGGAGCCCCCACCTGCACCCCAACCCCCAGCCTAGAGCCCCTTCCTGCACACCAAACCCCTCATCGCCGGCCCCATCCCAGAGCCTGCACCCCCAGCCCAGAGCCCTGACCCCCTCCCACACCCTAACCCCCCAACATTACCATGTAAACGTCGTATACAGTGTGGACCAGCCAACACTAGGTTGAGCAGTGGGGCAAGGCTGGCAGACGCAAACAAGTGTAGAAAATTGTCTTGTGATGCTAGCTAGCTAAAGAGCACAGAGATGAGGCCAGCCCTGTCTGACCCCGAGGATGTGTATGAAAAGGACATCCAGGGGCTGGCTGGAACTGGTCTGCTTGAGCTGGAGGAATGTCCCTGCCTGTCTGGGCTGGGAGCTGCTGAGCTGGGAGGGAGGAAGGAAAAGTTTGTTGGTGGAACCAGCTGAGATGAAGAATATGTTGGGGGGAAATTTTCTGAAACTTTCAGTGGATATTGGCCCCTAGTTGGCAGCACAACCAGATCGTTCCTGGGCAATCCGCTGAACACTGTTCCACCTGAGGGACTCCTCAGTGCTGCTGGGGACAAACCTGCAGATCCATGCCACACTCCAATGACTCTGTTTACTGGTGGCTGCACAGCTCTATCCATCTGCCAGGTCTCACTGCTATCTCGAGATAGTGAGCTCACTGCTTATTTGTGGTGTTATTCAGTGAATTCTCATAGCTACTGCTTGGTAATCAGATCCACAGCAAAACACATTATCTGCCTCCTCCCTAATCTGATGAGCTATTCAGAACCCCCTGATCAATAGCTTTTGATCCCTTTGATAAGAAAGCGACAATCTGCCCCGGCTGTGGCTTTCCATCCCCTATTTTTGCTGCCTTGGGCTGTCTGGCGTGTGGCAGCATCTCTCCACTGACATCAGGGCTGCAGCCCAAGGACAGTCTCTTTGCTAGATATTTTTGCATCAGTAAAACAACATTTTCATGGGGAAAGCTGCATCTTAATAGTAAATGGAGAGGGCTGTTAAAAGCCACAGCAAACCCGATTTGGCAGCAGACATTTCTAGTTTCCATATGCAACACACGTGCCTCACAGCTGAGAAGCTGACAGAGAAATTTTAAAAGTTGAGACGCCTGAAAGCATCTGCTAACCATTGTGGGTCATCTGCGAAGGACAGTCTGAGTGTTTAACTCTGCATTTACCTCAACCACAAAGACTGCCCAGTGGATGCTTTTCGTGTGTGGATGCTTTTCCCCACTTACGTAATGATTACCATTATTAGGGGCAGACCGTGTGTGAGTGCACAAGTGAAGGAGAGGGCACAGAGAGCTCTCTGCCCCTTTCTTTGTGGCTCGGCTCTGTGAAGGGGCACAATCACAGTGCTTGAGCTGTGGAGCTAGGACTTCTCCAGGCTAACGCTAGGATCAGGGAGCAGTATACTAAGGGAGGGGCCATGGTACCAGTCCACCCTCTGCATTGGCCAGTGCTGCTGGAGAATGATGTGTGGTGGACTTTCTACTCTGATGTGCATTCCCAGAACAGATTGGACTGATTTAAATTTTAGTCATGATTTAAAACTGCAAGAATTAACTTAGATTTAAATCATACATTTTAATCTTGTTTTGCATCTGTACTTTGTAGTCATTTTCCTAAAGAAAGGTTAATTCTCACTGGTAACCATTAAACCAACAAAACGTAGCCTTTACACTAAGCTTGGTGCTTCTTTATGCTAGCCAGGAGGTCACACTACATTTATTTAACCACTTAGCTTAAAAGCAACGAGGCGTTCGGTGGCACCTTAAAGACTAACAGATTTACTTGGGCATAAGCTTTTGTGGGTAAAAAACCCACTTCTTCAGATGCATGGAGTGAAAATTACAGATACAAGCATAAATATGTATTGGCACATGAAGAGAAAGGAGTTACCTTACAAGTGGAGAACCAATGTTGAAGCTAATTCAGTCACAGTGTAGTGAGCCAGCCACATCAGCCACACCATCAGGGGCTCATTCACCTGCACATCTACTAATGTGATATATCCCATCATGTGCCAGCAATGCCCCTCTACCATGTACATTGGCCAAACTGGACAGTCTCTACATAAAAGAATAAATGGACACAAATCAGACATCAGGAACGGTAACATACAAATGCCTGTAGGAGAACACTTCAATCTCCCCGGACATTCAATAACCAGGGCTGGTGCAAGGAAGTTTCACGCCCTAGGCGAAACTTCCACCTTGCGCCGCCCCCCCCCCCCCTCCCCCCCCCCCCCGCCGACGTCCCCCCCCCCCCCGGCCCCGCGCCCCGCCCGGGGCGACCCCCCCCCCCCTCCCGCGGAAGCTAACCCCTCCCGGGGAACCCGCCTCCACAGCCGCTAACCCCACTCGGGGAGCCCGCCTGCACAGCAACTAACCCCGCCTGCACGGCAACTAACGCCGCCGGGGGAGACTTCCCCCCCCCCCCCTGCGGAAGCTAACCCGGCCCGGGGAGCTCCCCCTCTGCGGAAGCTAACCCTGCCTGGGGAGACCCCCACCACAGCAGCTAACCCCACCTGGGGAGCAGGGCCGGCTCCAGGCACCAGCGGAGCAAGCTTGTGCTTGGGGCAGCAGATTCCAAGGGGCGGCATTCCATCTAATCCTTTTCTTTTTTTTTTTTTTTTTT
>NW_020664369.1:2293478-2396896 GCF_002925995.2 Terrapene triunguis | reverse complement strand
CTGCCCTGTAGGGGGCAGCGGCGTGGAGGACGGGAGCACCCTGCAGCAAGCCCGGAGGGCAGCCCGCGTCCTTCCCTGCCTGCCGACCAGAGTGGCGCGGAGCCCTCCCGGCAGGCGGCGCGCACGGAGGGGCCGCATGGCAGCGCCCCGCTTAAGGAAGTCCTGGGGGCCCCCCTTCTCTCTCTCCCCCGCTAGCCGGGCTGCGAACTCTGCTGCCCGGGGTCTGCAGGGCCAGGAGTCCCCCTGCACCCATGCTCCCGCTGCCCCGCAGGTATTTTGTTTTTTCTTTCCTTCGCCGCTCCAGCCGGCCGGTTTGTTCTTCCCCTCCCTCACTGTTCTGGCCGTGGGCAGGTTTGTTTCCCCCCCCCCCCCCCCCCCCCCCCCGGGGCCCGGTTTGTTTTTCCCCCCCCCCCCCCCCCCCCCCCCCCCTTTTCTGCTCCGGCCGGCCCGGCGTTTTTCGCTTGGGGTGGCAAAAAAGCCAGAGCCGGCCCTGCTGGGGAGACTCCCCCCCCCGCGGCAGCTAACCCTGCCTGGGGAGCCCGCCCCAGCTCACCTCGGCTCCGCCTCTTCCACTGAGCACATCGGCACCGCTCTAATTCTCCTCCCCTCGCAGGCTTGCGGCGCCGATTGGAGGAGACTTAGAGCAGGGGCTGTGTGCTCAGCGGAGGAGGCAGAGTGGAGGTGATCTGGGTCGGGGAGTGGTTCCCATGTGCGCCCCCCCGTTACTGCGGGCGGCCCTCCCCGCCGCCCCCCCCCCCCCCCCCCAGCTCACCTCCATTCCACCTCTGCGCCTGAGTGGGCTTTTAGGCGCCCCCAACCACTAGGCGCCCTAGGCGGCCGCCTAGTTTGCCTAAATGGTTGCACCGGCCCTGTCAACAGATTTAAAAATAGACATTCTTCAACAAAAAAACTTTAAAAACAGACTTCAAAGAGAAATTGCAGAGCTACAATTCATTTGCAAACTTAACACCATCAATTTGGGCTTGACTAGGGACTGGGAGTGGCTGGCTCACTACAAAAGCAATTTCTCCTCTCTTGGTATTGACACCTCATCATCAATTATTGGGAGTAGACCACATCCACCCTGACTGAATTGGCCTTCAATATTGGTTCTCCACTATATATATATTTATGCCTGTATCTGTAATTTTCACTCCATGCATCTGAAGAAGTGGGTTTTTTACCCACAAAAGCTTATACCCAAATAAATCTGTTAGTCTTTAAGGTGTCACCGGACTCCTCGTTGTTTTTGTGGATACAGACTAGCACAGCTACCCCTGATACTTGGCACTTAGCTTAACTTACATTTATTCAGATACTGAATTTTTGTTATGTAAAAAAATGGTCAATGATGTATTTCTTATTTACTAGATCAGGAGTCAGCAACCTTTCAGAAGTGGTGTGCCGAGTCTTCATTTATTCACTCTAATTTAAGGTTTCGCGTGCCAGTAATGCATTTTAACTTTTTTAGAAGGTCTTTTTCTATAAGTCTATAATATATAACTAAACTATTATTGTATGTAAAGTAAATAAGATTTTTAAAATGTTTAAGAAGCTTCATTTAAAATTAAATAAAATGCAGAGCCCCCCGGACCGGTGGCCAGGACCCGGGCAGTGTGAGTGCCACTGAAAATCAGCTCGCGTGCCACCTTCGGCACACATGCAATAGGTTGCCTACCCCTGTACTAGATGATTACTTTTAAACTTACAATTTGTGTAAAACTCTATTTGGATGGAAATTAAAATCAAATTAAAAATGCACAAAAACAGCATTTAATTCCTAAAAATGAAACAAAGCTATATTAAATGTGCTCAATACATAAGAAAAAAAAATCCACATTCCTCATAACATCTTTTGCATTAAAACTAATTGATTAATTAAACAAGTATTATCTGTATTAGTGAATTGAACTGATAGTTTCTGGCTGTGAAAGGGTGTTCACCCCACACTAGCCTAGAAGGGATTTGTGAGGCTGAGAAGAGGCCAGTTACCTGGATAGGCCACAGCTGGGGGGAATTAGGTGGCCTAAGTAACCCCTGAATGATGATGGAGGCCAGCTGAGAAGGAACAGACAGGACTAGTATAAAGCCAGGAAGCTGGCAGCAGAGGGAACGGCAGCGAGGAAGCCTGTGGCTACTCTCTTGATGTTAGAGACGCAAACAAACCCGGGGGAGAGTAGAAACCCCAGGGCCTGAACGAAGGGTTTATCCAGAAGGGTGGTGGAGCAAAAGCCTGAGACAGGTGGAGTAGGAAAAGGCTCAGGGAAATGGCAGAAAGGTGGGACATTGCAGAACTTAGCTGCTAATTAGAAGGTCCCTGGGCTGGAACCTACAGTACAGGGCAGGTCTGGTTTCCCCTATTAGCCACTGGAAAAGTGGCACAGTCAGTGCAGCATGGGAGAAGGCTGCCATTTTGGATGGAGAGACTTTGATAACCCCCCAGAAAGGGAAAACCACACAGTGACCTGGCCAGAGGGTCACGTGACAGAGAGCACCCTGAGTTGCAATGAGAGAGAGAGAGAGAGAAAGGGAGGATGGCAGGGTGCATGAACAAGTGCCAGAAGGGGGTGTTTGACCTGGAAGGAGCTAATCCCCAGTGCAGCCAGTAGGAGGCACCCTAGCAATGCATGGACCCCGTGTGACACTGGTCACCATGACTTCAAGATTTTAGAACCAGCACATTTCCTCCTCACACCTCATTTTAATTCATAGGTTGGAAGAGGAAAACAAGCTTCCTTGCTTTTTCAACTTCCAGTTGGTTTCTCAACTTTGAATGAACTAGTCATTGAACTGAACGAGCTGAATGAAATGAAAACAGTCTCTCTGCACTTGCAGAAGAGGTTACTGCTGTCAAAAGCTGGTTTAGCCTGTCAACAAACTATGGTTCCACGTGCTTAGCCAATGACATCCACCCGTTCAGTGCTTCGACTTTCTGTAAAACCTGGCAGCAAATATGTAGTGCTTGGTTTTTTTAATTTAATCTAAGTGATGTAAATAGATTAAAATTAAATTTGAAATTATGACAAATAGGTTTAAAACCCAGAGCCTCAAAGGAATGCTGGTTGCATAACATGGAATAATCCCGGGGCTGAGGTTGCCTTCCTCCGTAGCATGGGGCATTTTCTGGTTTGAATTTAAAGGAGTGGTGGATTCTCTGTAACTTGAAATCTCTAAATCAAGATTTGAGGACTGCAGTAACTCAGCCAGAAGCTAAGAGCTTACTATAGGAGTGGGTGTGTGAGATTCTGTGGCCTGCAATGTGCAGGAGGTCAGACTAAATGATCATGATTGTTCCTTCTGGCCTTAAAGACGGAGACCTCCAGGACACCCACTGTTGTACAGCTCTCCTACAGGACAGGCAGTGGTTCAGAGCCCAAATCCATCGGGTAATAGCTATTTTAGGTACCACACATACCCACAAACAGCCATAACATTAAATCATAAATAGCAATGTTCAGGCTCACCAATAGGAAAATAGCATTTATGAGTGCTTCCTTCTTGTATTTAGGCTGAAGATTTCACTCCACATTAGGTTTGTGATCAGATGTGCTCATTTGAATTCTCCATTCCTTTGCTACTGGGCTGATATGAGTAAACAACTCCCCTCCTGAAACATTTCACAGGCCACTTAGAAATGTTCTAGCAGGAAATAAACAAGTGAGAACATTCAGTGAAAACCTTCCATTCAGCCCCTGCCTGCTGTACCTGTCAACGTGACCTATAAAGATACCAAGGTCACATTCCCTGAGTGAAATGCCACAAGCCAGCCAACAGTGCTTTTAGGAGTATACATACACCAGGACATATCATCGCCCCTCATCCTTTGTTATTTGTACATTAGCAAAGAGAAGCCTGTATTACCACCTTTCTCCTTGACCAACCAGTCCCATTTACCCACTCCTTGTTCCTCATCCAATCAGTCTCTTCTCCACACCTCCTTCCTCCCACCCCATTGTTTTGCCATCCCAGTCTCCTTACCCAGCCAGTCCCAGTCTTCCTCCCACCTCGACTCCCAGTTCCACTTCTTCCCTTCACCTGCCAGCCTCCAAACCTAGCCTCCTCTCCCTGGGTTCCTTCTACTTGCACAAATACAGACAGATATCTTCCTTTCCAAATGCAAACGGATGGACATCATACCAAATGGACTGAAGGTGAAAAATCCATTGCTATCTACATACTGCACAGACCACAGTGAGAGATTATGCCATACACTATCAAAGAAACTGAGAAACCACCTGATCAGCATCCTAAACAGCAAACAGAAAAACATCAAGAAAGAGCTCTCCAACCTGGAGATTTTCATAAATAACCAACCCTCCACACAAATGGACTTTACTAAAATAAGACAGGAGATCTACATTACACACTTCACCTCTCTACAAAGGAAAAAGGACCGTAAGCTGTCTAAAATCCTACCTGCCACATGGGGTCACAACAGGGGTACCCCTAACTCACCCAGCAATATCGTCAATTTATCCAGCTACACACTCAACCCAGCAGAAGAGTCTGTCCTATCTCAGGGACTCTCTTTTTGCCCCAGCACCCCCACGAACATGATACAGTTCTGCGGTGATCTGGAAGCCTACTTTCACCGCCTCCGACTCAAAGAATACTTTCAAGATAACACTGAATAGCGCACTGATACACAGATACCCTCCCATCAATAACACAGGAAGAAGAACTCCACATAGACTCCTCCTGAGGGTCGAAATGACAGTCTGGACCTATACATAGAATGCTTCCGCCGACGTGCACAGGCAGAAATTGTGGAAAAACAACATCGCTTGCCTCATAACCTAAGTCGTGCAGAACGCAATGCCATCCACAGCCTCAGAAACCACCCTGACATTATCATCAAAGAGGCTGATAAAGGAGGTGCTGTTGTCATCATGAACAGGTCTGACTACCAGAAGGAGGCTGCTAGACAACTCTCCAATACCAAATTCTACAGGCCACTTTCCTCAGATCCCACTGAGGAATATACTAAGAAACTGCACCGTCTACTCAGGACACTCCCTACACTAACACAGGAACAAATCAACATACCCTTAGAGCCCCGACCGGGGTTATTCTATCTACTACCCAAGATCCACAAACCTGGAAATCCTGGACGCCCCATCATCTCGGGCATTGGCACTCTCACTGAAGGACTGTCTGGATATGTGGACTCCCTACTCAGACCCTAGGCCACCAGCACTCCCAGCTATCTCCGTGACACCACTGATTTCCTGAGAAAACTACAATGCATTGGTGACCTCCCAGAAAACACCATCCTAGCCACCATGGATGTAGAGGCTCTCTACACAAACATCCCACACACAGATGGAATACAAGCTGTCAGGATCAGTATCCCTGATGATGACACAGCACAACTTGTTGCTGAGCTCTGTGACTTTATCCTCATGCACAATTATTTCAAATTTGGTGACAATATATACCTCCAGACCAGTGGCACCGCCATGGGCACCCGCATGGCCCCACAATATGCCAACATTTTTATGGCTGACCTGGAACAACGCTTCCTCAGCTCTCGCCCACTCACACCCCTTCTCTACCTACGCTACATTGATGACATCTTCATCATCTGGACCCAAGGGAAGGAGACCCTGGAAGAATTCCACCACGATTTCAACAGCTTCCACCCCACCATCAACCTCAGCCTGGACCAATCTACACGGGAGGTCCACTTCCTAGACACCACAGTACAAATAAGCGATGGCCACATTAACACCACCCTATACCGAAAACCCACCGACCGCTACGCCTACCTTCATGCCTCCAGCGTCCACCCCGGACACACCACACGATCCATCGTCTACAGCCAAGCGCTGAGGTACAACTGCATCTGCTCCAACCCCTCAGACAGAGACCAACACCTACAAGATCTTCACCAAGCATTCTCAAAACTACGATACCCACACAAGGAAATAAGGAAACAAATCAACAGAGCCAGACGTGTACCCAGAAGCCTCCTGCTACAAGACAAGCCCAAAAAAGAAACCAACAGAACTCCACTGGCCATCACCTACAGTCCTCAGCTTAAACCTCTCCAACGCATCATCAGTGATCTACAACCCATCTTGGACAATGATCCCTCACTTTCACAGACCTTGGGAGGCAGGCCAGTCCTCGCCCACAGACAACCCACCAACCTTAAGCATATTCTCACCAGCAACCACGCATCACACCATAACAACTCTAACTCAGGAACCAATCCATGCAACAAACCTCGATGCCAACTCTGCCCACATATCTACACCAGCAACACCATCACAGGACCTAACCAGATCAGCTACAACATCACCACCTCATTCACCTGCACATCCACCAATGTTATATATGCCATCATGTGCCAGCAATGCCCCTCTACTATGTACATTGGCCAAACTGGACAGTCACTACGCAAGAGGATAAATGGACACAAGTCAGATATCAGGAATGGCAATACACAAAAACCTGTAGGAGAACACTTCAACCTCCCTGGCCACACAATAGCAGATGTAAAGGTAGCCATCTTATAGCAAAAAAACTTCAGTACCAGACTCAAAAGAGAAACTGCTGAGCTCCAGTTCATTTGCAAATTTGACACCATCAGATCAGGATTAAACAAAGACTGTGAATGGCTATCCAACTACAGAAGCAGTTTCTCCTCTCTTGGTGTTCACACCTCAACTGCTAGCAGAGCAACTCACCCTCCCTGATTGAACTAACCTTGTTATCTCCATACTGATTTATACCTGCCTCTGGAAATTTCCATTACTTGCGTCTGATGAAGTGGGCATTCACCCACGAAAGCTTATGCTCCAATACTTCTGTTAGTCTTAAAAGTGCCACAGGACCCTCTGTTGCTTTCTAAAATGTACTCTCCCAGCGGTTGCAGAGGGGCATTGAGATCATAGGAAAAACAGTCTCCCTGCTCTCACTTCTGGTGCCTATCCTGGTCCCCCACCTAAAACGGACCAATTGCAGGAAAAGTTCTGTTCAGCCCTTGACCGGAGCATGCTCAGTGCAGATGAAAACTTGGGGGAATTTACCTATGAGTCTCTAGCAAATCTTCAGTGAGCATGTGCAAACTGTGATTTTTCAAAAGCTTATAACTTAGCCAAATCTGGGTGTATTTTCACAGAGACAGCAAAAGGTACATCCCTGACACAAAGGCCATCTCCTGACAACTCTCTTGCCAAATTTCAAGTCCCTGCTCCAAAGTATTGTGCTAGATGCTGTATAAACACATAATAAAAAACAACCCCTGCCTGCAAAGGGCTTACAATCTAATTAGACAAGACAGACAAAGCATGGGAGAAAAGCAGAGCTATTATCCTCAATTTACAAACGAGAAACTGAGACACAGTGATTAAGTGACTTGCCAGAAGTCACATAGGAAGTCTGTGGCAAAACTAGAATTGAACTCAGTTCTGAGTTCTCAGATTTCCCCAGTCCCTGTCCCATTCCTAATTTATTTAGGTCTGGTGCACACCATGGCACTCTTCCTTTAGCTGTATAAGCAGCTGCCTAAATTCACTTGTCTATGGAGGATGACTGAATGCATTTGCTTTTTAGAGCATTTTCAAAGGCTTACTCTCCCTTCATTGCACATCAGTTTTACTGTGTCTAAGACTGCTAAACAGGCCAGCTCTGCTTGTTAAAAATTTTGGCCTCCCTGAGTTCACCCACTACAGCAATCACAGTAGCTGCTGCAAACAGAACTCCTTACTTGAGTCCAGCACCAGTGCTTTTAGATCTGCAAGGGAGACAGGTCATGCTCACCATGAAGTCTATACAACTCCCTCATCTCCACCAGTCCAAAAGGAGGAGCGGAGAAAGGACCAAACTACGGCTGCATTGTATGAGAGTCTGCTAGGCTCTGGAATTTGCCTCTCTCCCTGCCCATGTCTGCCAGCTCACAGTTCCTCATGCATCAATCAAGGGAAATCTGCTCCACCACTCCCAACTGCTGAGGGAGACCATCAGCAGTCAAGGGAGAACTCCCTACCTCAAAAACCAGTGAAGACCTATTCTCACACAGGACAGTAGGATGTCTTGCCTGTCACCAGTCTTCCCTGCAGAGAAACCCACCTGCTACCACTGTCGCTGCTGTGAGGGACGGATGCCCAGGTGAGGGTCTGTGGTGTGATTACAGAGTTCCTTGTCCAACTCCTCCACTGTTACCAGAAAGGACCAGAATATGTTACAGCTGGGAGCCTAATAAAGGTAGGGACTTCCTGGCTGGGGAGTTCTCTAGTTGCTGCTTAAAGCAGGGCTCTTTGTTCATGTCCTCACAGCATGTGGTGTCAGAAAGGAGTGAATCCCTCTATAAAGAAGGAGTAAAGGAAAGAAAAGAGACACCCCAGACTGCCAGAGCAATGAGTGAGTGGAGAAAATGAAAAATCAGGGAGGAAAGCTGGGAGCTCATAGTGCAAATGGCTGCACTAGAGAAGTTTGACTTTGGCAACTCAGGCAGCTGGCCTTGCTGGCTCCGCAGATTTGAGTGATTCCAAATAGCCTCTGGTTTAACAAAGAAAGCACAAGAATACCAGATAAATGCTCTGATATTTGCCATGGGTGATGCAGCTGATGTGTGCCCTTCCCCTCTCTGCTGAGGAAAAGAAAGAATGCTTCAGAGAGAGAGGCTTTAGATGCCCATTTCACAGGCAGACAAACTATTACATATAAAAGGACTAATCTTAATAGGAAGTGCCAGGAACAAGGGGAAACAGAGAAGTCTTTTATTATTGCAGTTCATAGTGTTACTAAACATTGCAAATGTGGAATGTTAAAAGAAGAACTAATAAGAGACAGGATAGTTGTTGGCATAAGAGACACTAATTCACCAGCACAGCTTCAATTAGACCCAGATCTCACATGAGCAAAAGCTATAGCAAAAAGTGAGAAAGCAAGAAACCCTAAAGAAACAGCAGTGAAGAGCAAATACAAATATGACAGGAACAGTCAGACCAAATTTACCACAAGAACAGTGCACAATTAGAGAGGGAGAGACCAAGGAACCATAATAAGAGGGAAGCTTGAAAAAGCTGTGGCACATGTGGCAAGACACCCAGCCACAACTAGCAACAATGTCCAGTAAAAGGAACAGAATGTAGGAGATGCTACAAAATGGGACATTTTGCAGTAGCACGCAGGTCACTAAGAGTAGCGGAAACAACCAAGAGGGAGCGTTATCATCAGAGGACAATGCAGCCGTACTTCTAGGGACTATATTCTCAATAGGAGAGACAACTCCTTGGTACACAAGCATGAATTGAAATGTCCTTAAACCTTAAATTTAAAACTGATGCTGGGGCAGTCGGCCTTTCAATTCCAATAAAAGATTATAATCGATCCTGAGATGGAGATCCGCAAAGACCAAATAAAATTTTATGTGGGGCTAGTCACACTACCTTGGGTGTTTGTGGCCAGTTCCTTGAGAAATTGGGGAAAGGATGGAATGTTCTTCATCAAATAATATATGTAATTCAAGGACTGACAACTCTCCTACTAGGGCTGCTAGCATACAAGGTCTACGCCTAGTAGAGAAACTGGAATGGCGAAAAGCAAACTATCCAGGAGATGTGTCCACATGTCTTCACAGGGCTTTGTAGGGGGAGTACAAAAGAGAATTGGTGCCATCAGTACTTCCTTTGCTCTGACAGCCTCATGTCACATTCCTATATGCTTGCTAGGAAAAAGTCAAAGAAGAATTAAAGGAAATGGAAGATATAGGGGCTATTTCCCAGACAGAAGAAACCACTGACTAGTGTGCAGGCATGGTTGTAGTATCAAAGCCCAATGGCAAAATCCAGATTTGTTTGGGCCTTAATAAAAGCATATGCAGAGAAAGACACACAATTCCTGCAGTTGACCAGACGTTAGCTCAGTTATCAGAAGCCAAAGTCTTCTCAAAGTTAGATGCATGCTACAGCCAGCTTCTAGCAAATCCCCCTTGCTAAAAATCCATCCCATTAACTACATGTCACCTAATTTGGAAAGTACTGTGGGGTTTTGTGTGTGTGTTCTATTCAGTATATCTTCCACACCAAAAGACTTCCAAAAGAGAATCTCTCACTTCGTGTCAGGTTTAACAGGTATTCTTTGCCATGCAGATGATGTGTCAGTATATGGCATAGATAAAAATGAACATGATGAGCAACTACATGCAGTTCTGAGATGCTTTCAACAAACTGGTTTCACTCTGAAATGTGAATTTGGAAAGGAGCAACTAAAATTTGTCAGACAATTCTCAAACAGGGAATTCAGCTGGATTCAGACAAAGTGAAGACATTACTTGCCTTACCCAAACCCAAAGTTGTTTCTGCTATAAGAAGATTCCTAGGCATGACAAATCATTTTGGGAAATTCTTACCAAGTTTAGTTCATCCAACACAACCCTCAAGAGATCCCCTGGATGATTACAATATGTAGATCTGGGGTAGCCACAACAAAATACATTTAATAAAATAAAAGAATTCGGTAAGCTATCCAACAATAGCAGTGGATGCATCACATAAAGGCAGCCAGAAGAAGACCGGAGACCTGCTGCATTTGTATCAAGAAGCCTCACAGAGACCAAACAGTGTCATGCTCAAGTGGAAAAGGAAGCTTTATTAGTCACTTGGGCCTGTGAATAGTTCAGTGCATATCTGTTTGGCTTGGATATCAACCCAGAAACAGACCAAAAGCCACTAGTGGTGTTATTGGGTTCAAAACCACTGAATGACTTTCACCTAGGATTCAAAGATTTCGATGCCATTCTCTTTCAACATAGAACACATACCAGGGAAAGCACTCAGAGCAGCAGACACTCTGGAATTGATATGCAAACTAGACACAATCAACTCAGGGTTAAATAGGGATTGGGAATGGCTGAGCCATTACAAACATTGAATCTATCTCCCCTTGTAAGTATTCTCACACTTGCTTCTTATCAAACTGTCTGTACTTGGCTATCTTGATTATCACTTCAAAAGTTTTTTTTCTCTTACTTAATTGGCCTCTCAGAGTTGGTAAGACAACTCCCACCTGTTCATGCTCTCTGTATGTGTGTATATATATCTCCTCAATATATGTTTCACTCAATATGCATCCGAAGAAGTGGGTTGTAGCCCACGAAAGCTTATGCTCTAATAAATTTGTTAGTCTCTAAGGTGCCACAAGTACTCCTGTTCTTTTTTCTAGAGCCCCAGTTGAATGGCCACCGACAGAAGAAGAAAAGTCTTTAGAGACAGATGTCAAAATCTGCATCGGCCTATCTTCAGCAGAAGTTCTGATGAGAAGATGAATAAGGACACCTTTACCTGTGGCACTAATATAGCTTAAGCCTAAGTGGCTTGACCTGAAGCCATTTTGAGAATAGGATGTTGAAACAAAAATTCAGCAGCCACAAGACTTCAAGTGTTTGGCACAGAACAAAAGCGCTATCTGAACTGAGACCAGAGAACAAAGTGGCAGTGACTCGAGTGCATCATTACCAACCTCAGGGCTGACTGTTAGGAAACAGGGCACAACCCCCAAATTGTGAATTCTATACTTAGATTTCACCAACCAATCATCAAGTATAAAATCCTCAGGAACTATAATAGCCTTCACATGGAGTCACAGACAGTCGCCTTGGAAACTCTGATCTGTCTTGCCACCCAGGTGAGCATACCTTTGTGACAGATGGTCCCTTACACCAAGAATCACAGCAATATTCAGGTCACTCCCAGTCACAAAGGACCAGTCATTTACCCCAGATTAATTGCACCTTAGATCTTACATCAAAGACAAAGCTTGCAGCGAATCCTATAATAAATTATCTAAATATTTATTAACTAGGAAAAGAAAATGAGAGTTATATACAAGGTTAAAGCAGGTAAACATATATACACAAATAAGTTACAATCATAAGTTTCAAAAGTAATAGAAACTTTTAGAATAAGCAAGCCCTATATGATCTCTAGGGCTAACCCAGGCTAGGCACTGAGAATTTCTTACTTATGTCTAGTACACCTTGTCCCACACAGTCCAAGCATCATAGAAATCCCGTTCCTTTTTGATCGAGGTTTTTTATCCCTCTCCTCCTCTAAGCTGCAAGCTCAGCTGATGGGAGGAATCCACTTGTATGACTCATCTTCACAGGGGGAGAGCAAAACAACAAATGTCTTTTGTCCTCTTTATCATCCCACAATAGTTCCTCTAGTGTCGATGGACCTTTCCTGTTGCAGCTCAGCACTTCACTATTTTATGTCTCTCTCCTGTCTGATAACTTACATAGTCACAATCCAACTGCTCAAATATTAGCTTGTAATATGGGCTACAGATGTTATAAGTAAGATTAATGCATGCAGAAACTCACAAGCATTCAATAAAGTCTAAACACTAAACACATTATTATAACTCTAGTACCTATTTTAACACTACTAACACACAGGTGAGCCAGACTGATCCCAGCTATGTATTTGTCAGGGTTCCCTTGATGCATGGGAACCTTGGCATGATCTGGCACCTGGTCTACCAGTATCGCACACAGTTTGGCTCAAAAGCTCCCAAACATTTGGAACTGTTCAGAACTTGTCAGAAACTCCAAGATCCTACCTAGTGGAGCCACTAAAAGGACTTATCTGGAGGAATCGGGTTCATCTTCAACATTTCCGAACACAACAAAGAGAGGATCTGGGACCTACAGTATGCTGTCAGGAAGTGAGTCCCCTCCACAGGGAACTCCACACACAAACTCAACAGATGTGAGAACATGAATGGAAAACTGATCAGACCCCCTCAAATACTTGTTTTTTAGACTATTGCTCAGGGTTATTTAAATACAATTGATATGGGGACATAGCAATGTAAATAGTTTTACAGATTCATAGATTCCTAGACCAAAAAGGACCACTGTGACCATCTATTCTGACCTCCTGTATAATACAGCCCATAGAACTTCCTGAAAATAATTCCTAGAGCATATATTTTATTTTAAGGAATCTGAAGTTTATTTTGACTTGTATATATATGTGTGTGTGTGTGTGTTTGTTTATAATTTAAGTTTTAACCTTTTATTATAAAATAAGGGAGTCATGGAGAGGTTACAAAGTTCATGGTCCTCCACATTACCAGATAGGACCAGGATGTGTTGCAGCAGATAGCTTAATAAAGGTATGGACTTCTGGTTTGAGGGAGATTTCTAGTTCCTGCTAAAAGCATCGCTCTTTGTGTATATGTTCTCACTCTACCGGGGACCACCCAAAGAAGTCTCAGTGAGCTATTGGAGAGAGAGAGAGAAACATGGTCGCCCTAGAGCAGGGCCGCCCAGAGGGGGGGGCAAGTGGGGCAATTTGCCCCGGGCCCCGCAGGGGCCCCTATGAGAATATCAGAGGCTCCCCCCTGCTTCCGCCTTCCCCCATCCCCCGGCACCTCAGCGCGCCGCGTCCAGGAGTGGCCCTGGACAGTGCTGCAGCCGCGTGGCCTGAGCTCCTCCCGCTCAGAGCCGCGTGGTAAGGGGGCAGGGCTCTGAACTCCGGGCCGAGTGGTGGGAGCTCAGGTCCCGTGGAGCCACACCGCTGCAGCACTGTCCAGGGCTGCTCCTGGACGCGGTGCGCTGAGGCTCCGGGAGAGGGGGGAGGCGGGAGTAAGCAGCATGGTAAGCCCCTCTGAGCCGGACACCCCCTGACCCCATCCCCCCACAGCCCTGACCCCTAGCTCCTAGCCCAGCCCCTCTGAGCTGGGCACCCCCTGACCCCACCCCCCCACAGCCCTGACCCCCAGCTCTGAGCACAGCCCCTGTGAGCCGGGCACCCCCTGACCCAGAGCTCAGCTCCCCACCCAGCCCTGGGCAACAGCAGTGCCACCCCCAGGTAGCAACAGCCCATTGGTACCAACCATCACCATCACCCAGCGACAGCCCATTATGTAATTGCAAATGTATACATACCATTAAAGCATTTAATGTTTTTAAATACTGTATTTTGTGTATTTTCAAATTATTAAAAATTAATTTTTGAATGTATTTCACTGGTTATTTTTTACATTTCCAAATACATGTTACTATAGTATGGCAACTGTTTTTTATGGAAAGGGCCCCCAAAATTGCTTTGCCCCAGGCCCCCTGAATCCTCTGGGTGGCCCTGCTCTAGAGGCTCTCAGCCAGCGTGCAGGGTAATAACATGTAATATAGTTCTCTTAAAAAGAGTTTGTTTCCTTTATTAAAATGCTACATTGTGGCATAAACCTGATGCTTTAACTGTATTTAATTAAATACCACCCTTTTATAAGAAAAGTCAGATAGAATTTATTCTAAAACCCAATAGAACTTAGAAAGTCCTTTCTCTAGGCTTTTGGACTCATCCTTCAGAATTCTATGGCAGGGATAGAATTCTCTATTAAATGCTATAAGATGGGTAAAGAAACTATTGAAATGTGATCATTTTCTATTAAACGCTATAGGACTTTTTCCACAAATGCATTTTTAAATCATTAGTCTTTTAGATTCTGAATTCATTGTTAGTTTTGTTATAGCATTTTAAATAGTGGTTTAGACTCACTTGAACGATGCTTATTGGTAATATGTGTCTGCCAGAAATAACACCAGAAGCACAGAGGAACCAATATGAATGCTGCACTAACTGGAGAATGGAGCTTTGCATGTACTAGACTAAGTGGTTCACTTTCAAAGTGCTATTATCACTGTTGTAGACTGCATTTGGTTGCTTAGTAACCATCCTTATCGATGATTCAAGTTTTCTCCAGATAACATTGTAAATGGATAGCACATTTATTTTTCTCTCGGCAGTTGTATCAGGGGAAATTATTTTATAAAATTACTCCAAAAGGAAACATCCTTCTGTGTCTAGGCAATAGTTTTATTGGAGTGCTAGCTGAGGCAGCATATGCAAATACTTTTGAAAAATCTGATTTTAGCAAGCATTACTTGCTAAAATCAGCACAATATTCACAGCACAATATTCACAGCCCTATTGTTTGGCTGGTATTCATTGGAAGAAGAAAAATGAATTTCTATGCAATTGGGAAAGCATATCTGTTAAAGAGCTAACAAGCAACAAATGGTAAAAAGAAGGTCTCTGTAATGTTTCATTGAAACCACAGACATTACCATGTGGACAGTAGGCTGCAACTCATTAGTACATGAATTCTATCTGTGACAGCCTTCCAACCCCAGACTTTGCTGATTACATTTGGCTTTTAGGCAGTAATCCCAATGGAAAGTGATTTATTTCAGTACTCGATGATTTACTCCATAGATGGTAGTGATGAAGACATTATATTGACATGGGTTAGTAGTTGTTGGCCTTATGGAAGGAAGAAGTGGGTTTTCAAGGGGGATTTAAATAAAGACAGGATGGGATCCAAGCACATTGGGATGACGATAGTTAGAGCTTACAAAGCATGACCCATCCATAATACTAAAGCATTTTACAAAGCTGGATAAGAATTATTATACATCTTTTACAGATAGGAAAACTGAGGAACATGTAGGTCATATGATTTTCCCAAGGGCACACTGTGAGTCAGTGGTAGAGTTGGAATAGAAACTAGTCCTGTGCACTATCCACCATCCCATGCAACCTCCCATGGATAGGGAGATCATTCGGGAATAAGGAGCAGCATGGAAAAGGGATGTAGATGAGAGAAGGAAATGAAGGTGAGGTTGGCAACACAGTGTGTGGGAGGGTGCGGGGGGAATGGAATGTGATAAGAAATGGGAGCAGAGACATAGTCAGTGGTGGATATGAGGAGAGCCTTCAATTCCAGGACTGAGGACTAAAGAATGAGAATACGAGCACTAATATGTACAAATAAATTCAGGCTTATGCATCGTCATGTGCCCCAGTTTGCCAAGAAATGACAGGCAATGTTGCTATCATGATCCAGATAATGAATGTATTTCTTAACTTCCATTCAAGAAATACCCAATCTTACCTTCCTAATGGTAACAAAGAAACCACACCGGTCCTTCGAGATATTTCTGACATCTGTACCTCAGCCATGGTCCTCTCACTAGACTTAGGCCCCGATTCTGCAGCCTGATCCAGGGATGGATCCTTACACACTGAAATCCATAGGCATCCACACAGGTGCAAGGGCCTTCTTTGTCGGTGTTAAACTTTCACCTCTGCAGGTGGGCAATCACTTTTACATTCTGATATTAATTCCAAAAATGCAAAGTTTTCTCGTCACAGTTCTCTTCAATAACACCAATTAATTTCTTCTCATACACAGTTTCCTGGTAGTCCCTACCTTACAAAGTAAAGCAGATTGCCTTAACCTATTCGAGCCGAAAGCTTTTTTAATGACAGCCAAATCAGGACAATCACAACTGGAAAACTCATTTCAGGCTTCTCCCCATTATCTTCCCGCTTCACCATTTTTGGGGCACAAGTATCTAGGGCCCCAATCGAATTCTCACTGAAATCAATTAATGCCTCTCCATTGACTTCAATGGGAACCAGCTCCAATTTAGTATCAAATCTCTGCTCCATAGGTCTGGTAGCATTTAATAATGAACTTCAATTTCAGAGGTAGAGCCAAGCTTCCATGGAGCAGGAATTACAGGGATTTCAGAAAGCTGCCTTGTGAAAACTCCCACAGGAAACTCCCTCCCTAGCCCAGACCTTAAAACAGGTTCCAGTGGCTAAGTCTGCTGGCAGTTTCTCTCCATGACATTCCTTTTGCGGAACTGTAAAACTCATGACACATGATAAATCAACAGACAGAAAAATACTCTCATAAGCCTAAAACCAACCACATCGAAACCAAATCCCCAAAGCCACACTACCTCATCCTCTTCCTCCTCAAAATTCCTCTGGCACTTACCCTTCCAAGAATACTAAGGTAAGGAATGCAGATTGAGCTGAAGTGACGGCAACTCACAGTTGGAGTCATGGAGAGGTGGATCTTAAAGGGCTTCTCCACCCAAAAATAACATTGGGACCACAAGAGCCACATCTGGAGATTAGACAGAGGTAGGGAATAGGAGGAGGTGTTGGAAGCCAGGTCTCTCCCCAAAAACAACATCATGGGTCGGAAGCAGGGGCTGCTGATTTAGCAATTGTCCAAAGCTCCTCATTTAGTATTAATGTAGTTCTTGCTCTGACTAGAAGAGGAGAAATCAAACCGTGGTCCAGTGAGAATAAGTAACTGTCTAACAAGTTTAAATCACGTATACAAACATTTTCACTGCAGTCAAGTAGGCTTGGTACATCCAGCAGTCACATGCATCCAGCGTTGCAAAATGTACAGTGAGCTAGCTGATCTTCTATTGATTTCAGTGGACCAGCCATTTAAAACAGCAGCACAAGGCCCTGCCAGGGAGGTTAAGTTCATAACTTTTTTACCTGGAAACAGTAGGCTATGGATTCTACCATACATCTATCAATTAAATACAGCAAAAACTCATTCTGTGGTTGCAGAACTGCAAGCCTCATGCAAACTCAGGAGAATATTTTGTCTATAGAAAATGTTGAGTCCACTTTTCATTGAGAATAAGGGTATTTCTACAAAGCAGCTAAAATGGTGCTTCCCAGCACGGGTAGACAGACATGTGTTGCCTCTGCTCATGCTAGTGTGCTAAAAATAGCAGTGTGACCACGGCGGCATGGGTGGTGGCACAACCCCACCAGACACCTGGGTATGTACTCGGGTGGCTAGCCCAAGCTGTGCCCATGCTGCTGCAGCTATCTGTTAGTGCACCAGCTCGAACAGAGCTAGTGCGTGACCATCTACCCGCACTCTACCCTTATTTAAAACTCTGGAATACAGCAGATGTTCATGTATGTACAGCATGATAATGAGACAATATCAATATGCTTGTAATAGTGAAAGCAAAAGGGCTTATTTGAGTTACTAACTAATCATAGCTGAGATCTGTAACTAATTGCAAGAATAAGTGCTACTAAACTTCCAAGAACTAATGCTATCATTTATTATTTTCCATTCCAGTCTCCTGTCTGGAGCGTGAAAGTTCAGCTGCTATAAATCAGAAATGTGATATGACTGCATACCAACTCTGTTGACAGTATTTGCTCAGTGATAATGCCCTTTGATACACAAAGCAGCATTGTATCTGTAGCTTTTGCAATTGTGCCTGCCAACTTCAGGATTTTTTGTCACTGAATTACAGATGAAAAGTTACCAGAGCTTGGAGAAAAGTGTCTGCTATTGATCTCATTTATTCACAGAGAGAGGGGCAGTATGTTATATTATTACATGATCATTATGGGAAATGTTAAACAACATAAACGTTAACTGTTGCAGTGGCACACAGAGCAAAGGGATGGGCTTCTATTGATTGAATGATTAAAATTTTTACAAATCTAAATGAATAAATAGGTCAGAGTAGAAGAACAAAAGACGAATTCTGGAGATACTCTAGAGGGAAAAGTGACCTTCTTCTTAAACATCTGGTACTAGCCACTGTCAGAGACAAGCTATTGAATAAGATGAACCACAGCTCTGATCTGGCATGTTCCCATGTAACTCCCAAATTCCCACGTAAGTTCTTTGGGGAAAGGATTTTATTTTCCAGTTTCTGATGTGCATACTTGAAGTGACTTAAAGTACTGTGTAAACTTAGAATGCTAAACAGTGATGATGATAATACATCTGAAAATATAAATATAATAAAATTCATCTTCATAGATACTGGTGGACTTGAAAATAAAATAGCCCAAAGTTGGTGGCAATTCTGTACTGCTGGGTTATTCCAAATACCCAGTCTGCACTGGTGATAATTCTTTTAATATTCAATTACCATTTTATAGCACGATCTGCATACTTCCTAGAAGACAATGAAAGGTATAGGACCAGATTCTGAACTGCGATTAAAATGGTTTACCCCATTGACTTTAATGGAGCTATTTTGATTTACACCAGCTGTGACTCTAGCCCATAGTAAGGTAGTGTACTTACCATCCATAGCACCCCCTTGTGTCGGGGTGAGACGCTGCTAGGGGTTCTCATCTCTGGTGCCTCCTACTGTCCATCTGCCTCTCACCAGGGCTTCTGTGACTCAGCCCTCCAGCCAAATCACATCAAGTTCAGGCTCCTTCCAGGGTAACAAAAAGGTCCAATTGAAAATCCAAGCTAAACATTCAAATAATAATGATACTGCTCTCGGGCTCTATGGAAGCGCTTTTACTCACCCCACTTCAGAGCCTCCCCCGCAGGAGCCTAGCCTGCTCCTGCAGCATTCTTCCTTTGTCTTTTCCTAACTGCCTTCCTTCTGCAGGGACTCTGGCAGCTTCCCATGGGATCTCCCTGCCCCTTGTCAGCCCTACCTCAGGACTTCCCCCACAAGAGCCTGTGCTGCTCCCTGTGGGGCCTCTTACCTGACTTCCTGACAGTTTAAGCCCTATCTCAGGGCTCCCACCTATAGGAGTTTGACCCTGCTCCCTGTGGGTTCACCTACCTCCTTCAGACTCCCCACTCCCCAACTGGGTTTGCCACTCTGTTTGTATAGTTTTTTTCCTAACCCTTTCACAGCTCGGATTACTAAGTGTCATTAAGTTGCCCTATCACCATCAGCTGGGGGCTAGCTGCTAGGTCACAGGCTGATCTGAGCCTGATTTGCCTCAAAGGGCAGCCAGATTGTGACACTGCCCCAAAGAGGTTACAATCTAAATGGTTCATATGACCCTAGAAGTGTTGGTATCACAGCAATATAAACACATGGTTACTCAGGTTAGCCAAATTCTCCCCTTAGTATACTGATGCATTCCCATTGAAATTAACATAGATGCACCCGTGCAACTAAGAGAAGAATTTGTCCTATAACATAAAATGTGTTGACTTTGCAGTTTGTGGAGACTGGTGTCAGATGATGGTTAACAGTAGAGAAATACGATTCTTGCAGAACCATTGGAAAGACTGTGAACTACAGCTACAGCAGGGTTACACTTTCAGTACCAGCCACAACGGACAGCACAAAGCAAAGCAAACTCGAGCCTTGCAGATGAGTTCTTAGTACCAAACCAACACATCAGCCATGTTGACACTGGACATTTGCTCCAAAAATGAATGGCTTACATAAGAATATAAGAATGGCCATACTGGATCAGACCAAAGGTCCATCTAGCCCAGTATCCTGTCTGCCGACAGTGGCCCATGCCAGGTGCCCCAGAGGGAATGAACAGAACAGGTAATCATCAAGTGATCCATCCTGTCACCCATTCCCAGCTTCTGGCAAACAGAGGCTAGGGACACCATCCCTGCCCATCCTAGCTAATAGCCATTGATGGACCTATCCTCCATGAATTTATCTAGTTCTTTTTTTAACCCTGTTATACTCTTGCCCTTCACAACATCCTCTGGCAAAGAGTTATACAGGTTGACTGTGCATTGTGTGAAGAAATAACTCCTTTTTTTTTGTTTTAAACCTGCTACCTATTAATTTCATTTGGTGACCCCCTAGTTCTTGTGTTATGAGGAGTAAATAACACTTCCTTATTTACTTTCTCCACACCAGTCATGATTTTATAGACCTCTATCATATCCCCTCCTTAGTCGTCTCTTTTCCAAACTGAAAAGTCCCAGTCTTATTAATCTCACCTCATACGAAGCCGTTCCATACCCCTACGCATTTTTGTTGCCCTTTGCAGTACCTTTTCCAATTCCAATATATCGTTTTTGAGGTGGGGTGACCAGATCTACACACAGTATTCAAGATGTGGGCGTACCATGGATTCATATAGAGGCAACATGATGTTTTGTTTCCTTGTTGATACCTTTAGTGATTCTGCCCATTCTTTAGGCATCAGCTCCCTCCTGTTACTGTTTTAAAAGAAGGAGTCAATTTTGGGAGAGAGAGTTAGTTAGTTATACTCCCATCATCAGCTGATATTGGTCCTTAGGCTGATATACCCAGACATGGAAGAATCCCCCCACCAGAGGAGACGTGGCGGGGGGGTAGGGTTGCCCTCTCCCTCCTCCCCCGCCCCAATTTGCTGCTTAGGCTGTACTGAGCATGCTCACATGGACTGAACATGCTCAGTAACACTGCTGAAGCCGGCTGCCCTCACTTCACGCCCCCCCCCCCACTATCAGCAGGCACGGGTCGCCTCTGCCCCCCAGCATAGTGGGGTCCTCCCATAGCAGCTCTTACACCATCCCCGTTGTGGCTACTGTGCTAGGGATATACCCAGTACTTTCTGGCAATCTTCTGATTGCCAGCTGAAATATTGGTCCCCTCACAGCTCTTGGCAGATGGCACAAGATAGAGCAGCCCCAAGGAAATCAGAGCAGTGCACAGCCAGCCCAGGATGAAAAAAGCACAAAGGAATCTTAGTGCCACCTTTGCACCTCCTGAATTGTGCTGTACTAGTGGCTGTTACCAAAGATCTGGTCTTATATTTTTATAGAAGAATATCTTGTATGGAGATTTGAAGGACACCGTATTTGTCATGCTCTGACGCTTGAAGAGCTTTGCAAAGCAACAAGTAAAATCTCATTGGACCTTATTTTGCCACTCTTACTCCTCCACGAGTAGTCCCACTGGTTTCAACAGAACTACTCACAGAGTAAGATACTACACAGCGTGAGTAAGAGTGGCAGGAAAAATGAACCAGTCATCCTACATACACTGCAACATCACACCACAGGCCTGCATGTAATTAGTCTGTGGTTGTTCCCCTTCCTCTTCTTGTTTGTCTGTCCTTAGATTCTGAGGTCCCTGGAGCACGAACTGCCTTCCTTGAAAGCTCCTAGCACCTGGCAGGCACCACCACCGCAAATCTTGGACCAAACAGGAAGCAAGTTCTAGAGCAGAGGAGCCCTGCTGACTGTCTTTTTAAACTAGGGGGCTATCCGCTTGAGCACCTCTGCTGATCACAATTACCCTCAAGTTACAGGGGTAGAGAGACATGATGAGCTCTTATGAAGCCAGAACCCAAACCATTTGTGGCTTTTATTAGTTAACAATACCACCTTAAATTGCGCCCCAGAATCAAATGGCAGCTAGTTCAGATCATGAAGCACTGCTGCGATATGCTGCCATACGAAATGTTGCTTAATAAGTAGGCCACAGAGTTCTGCACTTACTGCAATTTGCCACATGATTATAGGCAGAATCTCCACATAGAACACACTGCAATAATCCAGTCTTATGGGGAGATCAGCATGGGTAACTGCAGCAAGGTCCCCATCCATAGGACAAGGCTATAATCTTCTCCCCACGCATAAATGATATAAAGTGCTCTTGGCAACTGAGGCTCCCCCTGGATCCAGAAGCAGCTGGGGTTGCACCAAGCCCCTCAGATTTTGAGCCTAAGCAAGCTAGAGATTTCTCCCCCACCCAGCTTTTCTGACTATTTACATGGGATGGAACACTCATCCGCTAGTCAGAATCATTGTTATTTTTAATTCACCCATTGAATGATCATTAATTACACCAATGCCATGGTGATAGGTATATAAACCTGAATAGAACAGAACAGGAGAGAGATTTTGCAAAAAACACACACAGGTTATCTGCATAACCCTGCCCAAGTCTGAAGAGGCTGGGGGTGAAATCCTGCCTCTGCTGAAGTCGGGGGGAGTTTGGCCAGTGACTTTAAGGGGACCAGGATTTCATCCCAGATTTTTTTTCTGAATGGTACCCCTGAGCTTTGTTAAAAATGTGGGGGGGAGGGGTATTTTTAAAGCCTGGCTGTGTTTGTTTATTTGTACTTGTGCACTGAACAGCGATCACATGTTAACTCAAGTGGGCCACAACAGGTAGCATGTTCTGTTGGCTGCGCACATTCACAAAGCAAGGCTGTGGAGTGGGGCCAGAGGAAGCTCCAAATCCAGGGAGCTGTTAGGCCATGCAGATGGGCGGTGTGCCTGAGTATACATAGCTCAGGGGCAGCCTTCCCAGCACTGCTGCAGAGGCCACAAGCTACACATCAGGGCAGAGGTGAGCAAACTACGGCCCGCGGGCCACATCCGGCCCGCAAAACCATCCTGCCCGGCCCTTGAGGTCCCGGCTGGGGAGACTAGGCCCCCGGCCCCTCCCCTGCTGTCCCCCCTCTCCCTCACGCCGCCGCACGGGCAGCACTCTGGGCGGTGGGGTTGCGCGCTCCTGCCAAGCAGCGCAGCAGCGTGTCTGACACTGGCCGGGCGGCACGGCTGCCAGACATGGTAAGGGGGCCGGGGCAAGGGAGTTGGATAAGGGGCGGGGGGTCCCGGGGGCAGTCAGGGGACAGGGAGCAGGGGGCTGTTGGATGGGGTGGAGGTTCTGGGGGGCGGTCAGGGGACAGGGGATGGGGGGGTTGGATAAGCGTGGGAGTCCCGGGGGGCCTGTCAGGGGGCGGGGGTTTGGATAGGGGTCAGGGGATGGGGACCGGGGGGTTGGATAGGCGTGGGGTCCGGGGGGGGCCTGTCAAGGGGCGGGGGTGTTGATAGGGGTCAGAGCAGTCAGGGGACTGGGAGCAGGGGGTGTTGGATAGGGGGTGGGGTCCTGGGGGCGGTTAGGGGCCGGGGGTTCCGGGAGGGGGCAGTTAGGGGACAAGGAGGGGGGGGAATGGGTCGGATAGGGGGCGTGGGCCAGGCTGTTTGGGGAGGCACAGCCTTCCCTACCCGGCCATCCATACAGTTTTGCAACCCCAATGTGGCCCTTGAGCCAAAAAGTTTGCCCATCTCTGCATCAGGACTATGCAGAGATTGCACAGGTGTTCTGTGCCCAGCCCCCCACATTGCAGGAGGATTTCATCCCTCCCAGTCTTCTACCTAGTGCTCCCCTATGGGCAGGCAATTTACTTGGCCTATTCACATGGCCAGATAAATTGTACTGCCCTTGTGCTACTTGGCCATGACTAGAAATGCCACTCAGTAAACGGGATTCCCAGAAGAGCACAACGTGACCCAAACAACACCTGTGCCAGCACTGCTTCTGTCTCCTCCACCTGCGCCTGTAGCCAGACAGAGCGCCTGAGCATGGATGCTTCTACCCAGATCCTGGTGTGGTTTTGCAGAGACTGTAACTTGCAATTTCCACTTACTGATATCCAGGCTGGGGGGACCATCCAATGTGAAAGGTGCCTGCTGGTGGAATCTCTCAAGCAGCAGGTGGGAGAGCTACAGGAGGAGGTGGCTAGGTTGAGGAGCATCCGAATCCACGAGCAATTCCTGGACAGTGTCCATGTGGAGACAGCTGAGGTAGCTGTCCCAGTACACAGGACTGCTGATACACCACTGGTGGAGGAGGAGATAGCTCAGGGTGGACACTGGCAGCTGGTTACTTCTGGCAGCAGGCAGTGCTCCACCCCTGCTCTGAACCCTCCCGCCATGGTAATAGGTAACCGTTTTGCTCTTCTTGATACAGGAAAGAAGGAATCACCCCCTACAGTAAAGGAGGAGAAGCCTTGTACCCCTAAGGCTGGGAGGTCTGCCACCACCACTGCGAATAGGAAACGTAGGGTAGTGGTGGTCGGAGACTCTCTGCTGAGGGGGACGGAGGCGCCCATCTGTCGCCCTGACATTTCATCTTGGGAGGTATGCTGCCTGCCGGGAGCCCGTATCCGAAATGTTACGGAGGCATTGTCGAGGATTATCCAGCCCTCTGACTACTACCCCATGCTACTCATCCATGTGGGCACAAATGATACTGCGCGGTGTGACACTGAGTGGATCAAGAGTGACTACAGGGCTCTGGGAGTACGGGTGAAGGAGTTTGGAGCGCAGGTGGTATTCTCTTCGATTCTTCCTGTCAAAAGTAGGGGCCCGGGCAGAGACAGATGCATCATGGAGGTGAATGCCTGGCTGCGAAGATGGTGTCGCCAGGAGGGCTTTGGCTTCCTAGACCATGGGATGCTATTCGAGGAAGGACTGCTAGGCAGAGATGGCGTTCACCTTTCGAGGAGGGGAAAGACCCTATTTGGACACAGACTGGCTAACCTAGTGAGGAGGGCTTTAAACTAGGTTCGACGGGGACAGGTGAGCAAAGCCCACAGGTAAGTGGGGAACATGGAGACCTGGGAGATGGCTCGGAAACGAGAGGGAGTGTGGGCTATATTGGCAGAGAGAAAGGAGGGTCAGGACAAAACTGGGAGGAAAGATCAAACCAGTATCTTAGATGCCTATATACAAATGCGAGAAGTATGGGTAATAAGCAGGAAGAACTGGAAGTGCTAATAAATAAATACAACTATGACATTGTTGGCATCACTGAAACTTGGTGGGATAATATACATGATTGGAATGTCGGTGTGGATGGGTACAGCTTGCTCAGGAAGGATAGACAGGGGAAAAAGGGAGGAGGTGTTGCCTTATATATTAAAAATGTACACACTTGGACTGAGGTAGAGATGGACATAGGAGACGGAAGTGTTGAGAGTCTCTGGGTTAGGCTAAAAGGGATAAAAAACAAGGGTGATGTCATGCTAGGAGTCTACTACAGGCCACCTAACCAGGTGGAAGAGGTGGATGAGGCTTTTTTTAAACAACTAAGAAAATCATCCAAAGCCCAAGATTTGGTGGTGATGGGGGACTTCAACTATCCGGATATATGTTGAGAAAATAACACAGCGGGGCACAGACTATCCAACAAATTCTTGGACTGCATTGCAGACAACTTTTTATTTCAGAAGGTTGAAAAAGCTACTGGGGGGAAGCTGTTCTAGACTTGATTTTAACAAATAGGGAGGAACTCGTTGAGAATTTGAAAGTAGAAGGCAGCTTGGGTGAAAGTGATCATGAAATCATAGAGTTTGCAATTCTAAGGAAGGGTAGAAGGGAGAACAGCAAAATAGAGACAATGGATTTCAGGAAGGCGGAGGGGGGAGGGATAGCTCAGTGGTTTGAGCATTGGCCTGCTAAACCCAGGGTTGTGAGTTCAATCCTTGAGGGGGCCATTTTGGGATCTGGGCCAAAAATCTGTCTGGGGCTTGGTCCTGCTTTGAGCAGGGGGTTGGACTAGATGACCTCCTGAGGTCCCTTCCAACCCTAATATTCTATGATTCTATGATTTTGGTAAGCTCGGAGAGCTGATAGGTCAGGTCCCATGGGAATCAAGACTGAGGGGAAAAACAACTGAGGAGAGTTGGCAGTTTTTCAAAGGGACACTATTAAGGGCCCAAAAGCAAGCTATTCCGCTGGTTAGGAAAGATAGAAAATGTGGCAAAAGACCACCTTGGCTTAACCACGAGATCTTGCATGATCTAAAAAATAAAAAGGAGTCATATAAAAAATGGAAACTAGGACAGATTACAAAAGATGAATATAGGCAAACAACACAGGAATGCAGGGGCAAGATTAGAAAGGCAAAGGCACAAAATGAGCTCAAACTAGCTACAGGAATAAAGGGAAACAAGAAGACTTTTTATCAATACATTAGAAGCAAGAGGAAGACCAAAGACAGGGTAGGCCCACTGCTTAGTGAAGAGGAAACTTGGAAATGGCAGAGATGCTTAATGACTTCTTTGTTTCGGTCTTCACCGAGAAGTCTGAAGGAATGCCTAACATAGTGAATGCTAATGGGAAGGGGGTAGGTTTAGCAGATAAAATAAAAAAAGAACAAGTTAAAAATCACTTAGAAAAGTTAGATGCCTGCAAGTCACCATGGCCTGATGAAATGCATCCTAGAATACTCAAGGAGCTAATAGAGGAGGTATCTGAGCCTCTAGCTATTATCTTTGGAAAATCATGGGAGACGGGAGAGATTCCAGAAGACTGGAAAAGGGCAAATATAGTGCCCATCTATAAAAAGGGAAATAGAAACAACCCAGGAAACTACAGACCAGTTAGTTTAACTTCTGTGCCAGGGAAGATAATGGAGCAAGTAATTAAGGAAATCATCTGCAAACACTTGGAAGGTGGTAAGGTGATAGGGAACAGCCAGCATGGATTTGTAAAGAACAAATCATGTCAAACCAATCTGATAGCTTTCTTTGATAGGATAACGAGTCTTGTGGATAAGGGAGAAGCTGTGGATGTGGTATACCTAGACTTTAGTAAGGCATTTGATACGGTCTCGCACGATATTCTTATCGATAAACTAGGCAAATACAATTTAGATGGGGCTACTATAAGGTGGGTGCATAACTGGCTGGATAACCGTACTCAGAGAGTTGTTATTAATGGTTCCCAATCCTGCTGGAAAGGCATAACGAGTGGGGTTCCGCAGGGGTCTGTTTTGGGACCGGCTCTGTTCAATATCTTCATTAACGACTTAGATATTGGCATAGAAAGTACGCTTATTAAGTTTGCGGATGATACCAAACTGTGAGGGATTGCAACTGCTTTGGAGGACAGGGTCATAATTCAAAATGATCTGGACAAATTGGAGAAATGGTCTGAGTTAAACAGGATGAAGTTTAACAAAGACAAATGCAAAGTGCTCCACTTAGGAAGAAAAAATCAGTTTCACACATACAGAATGGGAAGAGACTGTCTAGGAAGGAGTTCGGCAGAAAGGGATGTAGGGGTTATAGTGGACCACAAGCTAAATATGAGTCAACAGTGTGATGCTGTTGCAAAAAAAGCAAACATGATTCTGGGATGTATTAACAGGTGTGTTGTGAGCAAGACACGAGAAGTCATTCTTCCGCTCTACTCTGCTCTGGTTAGGCCTCAGCTGGAGTATTGTGTCCAGTTCTGGGCACCGCATTTCAAGAAAGATGTGGAGAAATTGGAAAGGGTCCAGAGAAGAGCAACAAGAATGATTAAAGGTCTTGAGAACATGACCTATGAAGCAAGGCTGAAAGAATTGGGTTTGTTTAGTTTGGAAAAGAGAAGACTGAGAGGGGACATGATAGCAGTTTTCAGGTATCTAAAAGGGTGTCATAAGGAGGAGGGAGAAAACTTGTTCACCTTAGCCTCTAAGGATAGAACAAGAAGCAATGGGCTTAAACTGCAGCAAGGGAGGTCTAGGTTGGGCATTAGGAAAAAGTTCCTAACTGTCAGGGTGGTTAAACACTGGAATAAATTGCCTAGGGAGGTTGTGGAATCTCCATCTCTGGAGATATTTAAGAGTAGGTTAGATAAATGTCTATCAGGGATGGTCTAGACAGTATTTGGTCCTGCCATGCGGGCAGGGGACTCGACTCGATGACCTCTCGAGGTCCCTTCCAGTCCTAGAATCTATGAATCTATGAATCTATAAACATATTAACAGTAAGACAACTGTGGACAAACACATACTGTTCACTTGACTAGCAAACCAGAAAGCCACAAGCAACAGGTGGCTTAATATATTTGTCTTCCCTCTTTATGATCCCAGCACTGGTATTCTTTCCCCATCACATAAATAACCTTTATTTACATGTCTGTCTTTGCAGCATATGCAAATACTAGATGCAGGCAGAAAACTGTACACATCTGAGTCTCTTTTCCTGTGACATCAAGTACGTTTGCTCAAGGCAGTTTCCTATTAAGAGATCTGCATCAGCCCTTGTTATGCCAGCTAAAGAAAATGTTGAAATACACTTCTGAAAAGAAATTCTGATTAAGCTAAACTAATCTAAATCAATAAACTATGCCAAGGTAGTCAACTTCTGATTATCCAAATCGCAAGGGTGATCTCTGTATTAATTTATTATTAATTAACTATTTTTATTATTATTTATTTATGAATCTGGAACATGATTAGAGTTTACAATACCAAACATAATCAGCAAATCAGTAGGAAGGCAGTCAGCTGGACAGAGGAAAAGGCTGGCAGTTTGTTCAACAGGGAGGTTCAGAGCTTCGGGATTCTACTGTATTTAGAGGTTTTGAATGATGTATCAAATGAGATAGGAACCTGAGCTAGGATACATTTGATACACATGTTCTCAAGCTTTCAAAGATTCATAGATTCCAAGGCCAGAAGGGACCATTGTGATCATATTGTCTGACCTCCTGTATAACACAGGCCATAGAATTTCTCCAAAATACATCATTTTGAACTAGAGCATATATTTAAAAAACAAACAAAGCACACATCTAATCTTGATATAAAAATTGCCAGTGATGGAGAATCCACCACAACTCTTGGTAAATTGTTCCAATGGTTAGTTAATCTCCCTGTTACACATTTATGCTTCATTTCCAGTCTGAATTTGTCTAGCTTCAAATTCCAGCCATTGGCTCGTATTATACGAGTCTGCTAGACTGAAGAGCCCATTATTAAATATTTGTTCCCCATTTATATAATTATAGACTGGAAGCAAGTCACCTCTTAACCTTCTCTTTCTTAAGCTAAATAGATTGAGCGCCTTGAGTCTATCACTATAAGGCAGATTTTCTAATCTTTTAATCATTCTCATGTCTCTTCTCTGAACCCTCTCCAGTTTATCAAGATTCTTTTTGAATTGTGGAAACCAGAACAGGGCACACTATTCAGCAGCGCCAGTGCCAAATACAGAGGTAAAATAACCTGTCTACTCCTACTCAAGATTCCCCTGTTTATGCATCCAAGGGTCTCACGAGCTCTTTTGGCTACAGCATCACAGTGGGAACTCATGTTCAGCTGATTATCCACCATGACCCCCAACTCTTTTTTGGAGTCACTACTTCTCAGGATAGAGCCCCCCTTTTTGTAAATATGGCCTGCATTCTTTGTTCTTAGAGGTACACATTTACACTTAGCCATATTAAAGCTTGCAGTTGAGCATCTCAGAAACTTTTTTTATTTTCTCCACACATGGCATTTGTTCGACAGCATTCAAGCAGTGATTGTCTCTTGTTTTCTTCTTTTACTAGAAACAGAGCACCCTGGATCAGCAGAATATATGGCGGAGTGGGGAGGAAACTACAGAGCAAAGACCACCACATGATTAAAACGCGCTCAGTCAATGATGGAAATAAGTGTTGTGGCAATAAATTATTTCCAGTTCTGACCATGCAAGAAAGGCAAACTGTTTGCTGGAGAGAGATCATAAGGGGTGGGTCAGATGACAGAGGAGAAGGCAAGGAGGACAAGAAGGAGAGCATTCAAGTTGCTTTTTTTAAGCTATCACATGAAAGCAGAGCCTGCAATAACAACTGGCCAATTAGAATTGGTGCACATTTGCAGCTGGCAAAACTAACAACCCCTCCACACACAGACACACAAAGAAAAAGAGAGAGGAGGGAAATGGAAGAAATAAATTACTAAACCAAACGATAAAGGGATTGTTGCCATTCTTGCCTTACCCTTCATGAGCTGCACTCTTCCAGCATGCCTTACCACACTGCTGTACCATACACCATCAGGACTTCTCAGGGGCTCCCCAGTCTTGTCATGGGCAGTTTGGTGTGGGTGCAACTTACACTTCTTGAGTGCCTAGTGACAGCGAGCGCAGGGGCTGAGCCTGATAACATCAGAGTCAATGGTCATTTCAGCCCTGATTCAGCAAAGCACTGAAACACGTGCTTACCTTTAAGCATGTGCTCTAACTCCATCCTTAATCAGCAAAGTGCTATTTACTTCAATGGAATTTATGCACATGCTTAAAGTTAAGCATGCACTTAAGTGCTTTGCCAAGTGGGGTCCTCTCTCATTGACTTTAATAGGAACAGCAGTAGACCCTTTGAAGAGCAATACAGAGATATTACTGGTGTTGATACTTGTGTAACGTCAGATGGGGAACTGAACATGGCATTTCCAAATTTGTAGGCCAGACATAATTAACTGCCTAGTCACACTACAGCCAGCTACCAGGGGAAGCTCTCAGAACTTCTATACCTCACCCAGGCCGTAGGAGCTCAGGCTTTTTGCTGTTAACTCATTAGCTAATGGAAAACAAGGCAAAATTCAGGAAGGATGGCTCAGTGGTTAGGCTACTAGGCTGGGATTTGGGAGACCTGAATTCAATTCTCTGCTCTGCCATAGACTTCCTGGGGAACCTGGAGACGGGCGACGGGTATGGCAGGCCAGACAGCCAGGCGCAGTACTGCCCATGCTCCATCCAGAGGCCCCCTCTTGTTTCCCGCTCTTCCCCCCGGCCCCAGCCCAGGTTGCTCCTCTTCCTGCCCTCGCTTAGCCTCTCCCCCAAAGCAAACGGGGGCTGGGGCTGGGGCTAAGGTGAGCCAGCCAGCGGCTGGGACTCAGGGCGGCTGGGGCCGGTGCTTGGGCCAGCCGGTTGGGGCTGGGGCTGCCTGGCACTGGGGCCACCCAGCACTCTGGGGCTGGGACCATCAGGCACTCATGGTGCTCTGGGGCTAGGCCGCCCAGGACTCGGGCCAGCTGGGGCGGGACTCCTCCAGCCGCGGTGGGGGCTCGGGGCTCCCGCAGGGGAGGGAAGGGGCCTCGGGCAGAAGGGGTGGGGCCAGGGGCTAGCCTTCCCAAAGAGGGGCTTCACACGCCACCCATGCTTGTAAGTCCCTTAGGCCCAGATCCACATAGGTCTCTAGGATTCTAACTTCCACTGATTTCAGCAGAAATTAGGGCCTAAATACCTTTGAATCTGCGCCTTAGTCTCTCTAGGCCTCAATTCCCCAGGGATGCACTTCTTTACCTCACATGAGTGTTGTGAAGATAAATACACTAAGGATTGTGAGGTACTCACATACTATGGTGATGGGAACTATATATGTACACCTCTACCCCGATATAACGCTGTCCTCGGGAGCCAAAAAATCTTACCGCGTTATAGGTGAAACCACGTTATATCGAACTTGCTTTGATCCGCCCCGTAGCACTGCTTTACCGCATTATATCCGAATTTGTGTTATATCGGGTTGCGTTATATTGGGGTAGAGGTGTACCTGGATAGACAGTGCTATATTGAATTTGTGACTGAAATCCTGGCCTTGCTCAAGTATTATCTTTGAAATCTTTACTTCAGTAGCTAAACATTTTCTTCCGAGAGACAACAATATTGGGGAAACATTATCAGTTAATATATTTGTCAGCTGAGGGTAGAATTCTTTTAGCAATGCACTTATTACTTTTTCTTAGCTACATATATTATGGCAGGAGTCACCTGTTACATGTAGTCTTACAAATTATTTTTTTTAGTACACGAATAGCATGCTGTCTTTGAAGGAACACTGCATTGCACTTATTTTGATGATGTCACTTTTGCTGGGAAGCTGTTGAAAGCAGCAAGAGAGTTTTCTCTTTAAATGCTCTAGCTTGAGTCAATTCCGGCAGAGTTGCTTCCTGGGAACTGGGCATTGCTTTCTGGGCTGGGATCCCTGAAGGAGCTTGTGTGCTGTTTGTAACCTCTCTGTTCAAGGATTGGTATATATAGCGTAAATAAACAAGTTACACTAAGGCCTTGTCTACATTACAAACTTAAGTCGATCTAAATTTGGTCGACATACAGCCACCACAGTAAATACTGCAGTTTTTCATGTCCACACTACCTCTTTCTCACAGTGGCATGTTTCCTCACCAGGAGCGCTTGCACCAGCTTAAGTGGGTCAGTGTATGTAGGGCTCACAGCCAGAGCCCCAGTGCTGGGGGCTAACAGCTGGAGCCCCTTCGCTCCAACTGTCAGTCCCACAAAACTGGGTAACTGGGCAACAAAATGGCAGATTAAATTCAGTGTTGATAAATACAAAATAATGCACATTGGAAAATATAATCCCAACTATACATATAAAATCATGGGGTCTAAATTAGCTGTTACCACTCAAGAAAGAGAATCATTAGGAAAGGGGTAGATAATAAGACAGAAAATATCATGTTGCCTCTATATAAATCCACGTTACACCCACATCTTGAATACTGTGTGCAAATCTGGTTGCCCCATCTCAAAAAAGATATATTGGAATTGGAAAAAGTTCAGAAAAGGGCAACAAAAATGATTAGGGGTATGGAACAGCTTCCATATGAAGAGAGATTAATAAGACTGGGACTTTTCAGCATGGAAAAGAGACGACTAAGGGGAGATATGATAAGAGGTCTATAATATCATGACTGGTGTGGAGAAAGTAAATAAGGAAGTGTTATTTACTCCTCATAACACAAGAACTAGGGCGCACAAAATGAAATTAATAGGCAGCAGGTTTAAAACAAAGAAAAGGAAGTATTTCTTCACACAACGCACAGTCAACCTGGGGAACTCTTTGTCAGAGGATGTTGTGAAGGCCAAAAAAAAAGAACTGTTCTAAGAGCCTTGATAACAAAGAATCTTCATTTTTGCTTCCTTGAATGGAAAGTTTGTGTCAACCAGAAGCTACTGTACGGGTAGGAGCAGGGCACACATACCAATAAGGGCCTGATCCCTGTTTTTATAAAGCACAAGAAATATAGATTTGTACACAACTCTGAAATGTACTTAAGGGTTGGTTGGTTGGTTTTCTTCTGTGATCAGAGGATCTCTGTGTGACAATAGTTACTGATATAGCAACACTTATGATTGAGAGATGACCCCACCACACACACACAGTTACACCTCTAGTGCAGTGGTTCTCAACCAGGGAAGGCCACGAGCAGGCTTCGGGGGGGGCCACCAAATAGGGCCAGCGTTAGATTCACTGGGGCCCAGAGTGGAAAGCCAAAGCCCCACGACAGGGGTCTGAAGCCTGGAGCCCCATCACCACGGGTTGAAGTCGAAGCCTGAACAATGTAGCTTCGGGGGGACTCCCTGTGGTGTGGAGCCCCAGGCAACTGCCCTGTTTACTACGCTCTAATGTCGGCCCTGGCTTTTATATGCAGAAAAAACAGCTGTTGTGGCACATGTGGGCCATGGAGTTTTATAGCATGTTGAGGGGGCCTCAGGAAGAAAAAGGTTGAGAACTCCTGCTCTAGTGGACAGCTGTTTGTATCTTTTCTGGTAGAGAAGAGACGGCATATCTCAGTTTTGGCTAGATAGATACTAGATACACCACAGCCCTGAGTAGCGGGCATGTGTAGGAGGAAATAGGGCAAAATAGGAGGAAAGGTGCTTGTGAGTACAAGACCCATTTTGCCCCATTCCCCTCTCCCCAAATTTTTGTCCCCTCTGGGCCCATCTCCATACTTTAGACTTTGCTGCTGTTCCCTTCCCCCATGGTGTCCCTAGCCTCTCTTTGCCAGAAGCTGGGAATGGGTGACGGGATGAATCACTTGATGATTACCTGTTCTGTTCATTCTTTCTGGGGCACCTGGCATTGGCCACTGTCGGAAGACAGGATATTGGGCTAGATGGACCTTTGGTCTGACCCAGTATGGCCATTCTTATGTTCATGTTTTCATCCTGGTCCCCACCCCCACACAATTTTTATCCCAATGTTGGCAGGGGGCAAATTCTGAGGGCAAGTGAGGGCAGAATTAGGGCACCACCTACAAGGTTGTTACTGACTTAGCTGAAGGGGAAGACAGATCTGACCCCAAGTGCGCTCCAGCACCCCCCACTATCGCAGCCGCAGGACACGCCCACGCTGGGCTACGCGTTAGAACGCTCGCTCCACCCCTCCCTCTCAAACCACCAATCAGCGCTTGGCAGCCCCCTCCCGCAGAACCTTGTGTGTTGCAGCGCTCCATGGATGGAACGCTGAGCCAGAACCTTGGGCGGATGCGCGACTCGAGCCCTGGCAGCTCCCTGCCCCGCATAGTGCAAGCGGGATGCGCGTTCGCAGCCAGGGGAAAGCGGAGGCTGCAGGCAGCCCTAGTAGTTGCTGCCTGTGTTTAGGCAGCAGGGGGACCGGAAGGGTAGGAGGAAGCAAGAGAGGGTTTCCTGAGATGAGAGATTACTTCCGTCCATCCATCCTGCCAGCCACCCTCTCCTCAGTCTGCAGCCGGCTGGGGGTACTGAGGAACCAGCACCGGGTCTCAGGGCAGTAGCAGCCACGCTTGCTCCAAGTCAGGGGGGTGTTCTTTAAGGGGGTGTTCTGCTGGCTCGTCACAAACCAGACCCAGAAGCCAGGTGGCCTCCGGAATTTCTGAGCTCCCTAAATCTCCACCCCAGAGCGATGGTGGCCAAACAGCGGATCCGGATGGCTAACGAAAAGCACAGCAAAAACATCACACAGAGAGGGAACGTAGCCAAAACCCTGGTAAGGTGACATGGGAGGAGGGGGCAGAGGGGATTGCGAGGAGGCAAGGCTTCTCTCTGCCCATTCCTCGGCTCAACACGTAGGGAGGTGTGGGAATCATGAGCTAAAGGGTTAACAGGCTACAGGAGCCCCGGGGTGGGAAACAGGATGATCCTTCTTGTGCTGCTGACGGGAGTAAATGCTCCAGCCTAACTAGGGGTGTAGAACAATCAGATGGTTAAATCCTGTCCCAAGCTGAGGCAGACTGGAGGAAATGTCACACCTCGATGACTGAGAGTGTCAGTGTCTCATGAAAAAAACACAGCAAAATCGTTCACCAGGCGAGGAAGAAACTGACACACACACACCTTCCATCTAAACACCCAGAAGTGGGAGAGTCTGTAACACAAAGAAAAATACACACATACACCAGCCACTTGAGAAGAGAGAATGCAGCACACACAACACATCCATCCCCATCTAGGGGGACTAACATGCAACAATATCCAGCAGGGCTGGCTGCTGCAACATTACAGCTGTTGGAAGTGCACACGCATGGAGGTGTACTCCCAAAGGGGTCTAGCTCTCTAACAGGGACAGCACTAGTGGGAGTTATTGTGTTTTATTTCCTGTGGCATCTGTTTTTTAAGAGATTAAAACATAACAGTTTATTTGACTTTACTAATTGTAAAATGTGTTTTCGTAGATGAAAGGCTTTTAGGCCTCTGTATCTCTTTTTTCTTTGCTATTTTATATGAATGAGCTGTTTGGCTAGTTGGTCTTTATGGCTTTGTCTTGATGAGGAAAAGTAATTGAGTTTAGATCAGTTTACTACAGGTTAGCTAAGTGCAACCTAAACTTGGCCACTTTTCCTAATCAATACAAAGCCTATGTCAATACAAAAGAGATAACTCAGATGTGATCCCATTTCATCTTTTAGGGCTCACTTCTGCCCTCAGGTACAGTGGGAATAAAATGGAGCCCTTACTGAGCTGGCAGCTCAGCTGGGACAACAGCCCTCACACCGGATGAGGCAATAGCCTTCCAGCTAACGAAATCTTGCGTATTACTTTAAATAAAGGTGGCACTTATGCTCCAGTTGTATACGCTGAGATAGAAAATCGAAGAGCTTAACTGTGCTCAGATGCATGCATTTGGTTATTAGCAGTGGACTGGGCTGAGCTACTGACATTTCAGCTGCTTAAATTCAGTGTTCAAAAGTGCTCTTAGAAAGCTGGTTAATGGGAGAGATTTTCATTTGAGCTCTAGCTGCCCTTTCCTCAAAGTTGTTTAGAGCTCATGCTATTCTAATTCCACCCACAAACCCTTGAGTGTTTATTAATAGCTCACTATCCTTTCAGAGCTCTCCTCCACACCAAGAGTGAACTGTTTCAAAGAGAAGCCTGTTACTATAATGTCAGGGAACTGCTGGAAATTCATAGTTGGGATTTTTGCTTTGCCAAGAAGCTCTCGACACATAGGGCTTGTCTACACCTGTAAGTGTAAACTGTAAGGCTGCAACGGCGCCACGGTGGGGCTTAGTGAAGATGCTACCTATGCCGACGGGAGAACTTCTCCCATTGGCGTAGGTACTCCACCTCCCCGAGAGGTAGTAGCTATGTCAATGGGAGTAGCCCTCCTGTCAACATAGTGCTCACTGTCTACACAAGGGGTTAGGTTGGTATAACCGTGTCGCTCAGAGGTGTAGATTTTCTACACCTTTGAGCATCGTAGTTATACTGAAATAAGTCTGATTTGGGCTTGGTCTACGCTAATCTCCTAAAACTCCCCCATCCCAGACTCCTGAGTGACTGAGCTAGCCTAGAAAACGGGATTTCTATTCAATTAGCTTTGGCCTCTAATCTAGCATTAACCTGGTTGAATCACCTTAAAGGTAACATGAAATGCTCTTTAAAAATACATTAAAACTGCTGATGTTTTCAAATCCTTAACACAACAGGTCGAGTTATTTTTAAAAAAATAAATGCATTTTAAATTAAAATGTTTTAAAGTTGATTTAAAAATGCTATGCTGTGGGGCAGTGCCCTGCCAATGGCCAAAAGTAAGGGACATGCCTTTGTTTTTTCTTTACCACAAGTCACGTGACTGCTTTTCTCTATTGTTCTTACCACTCACTGATGTGTGAAGCAGCTTCTCTGAATGAAGTGTCTGTGACTAACAACAGACCTTATCTCTGGTGAAACAAATTGTCTGTGACTTTCTTTTATTATTTCGATGCCTCTCCTGTTTCTGATAATACGGAGCACTTAGGGTTTGATCCTGCACCCCATTCAAGTCAATGGAAAAAATCCCACTGATGAATGATGGAGAATTAAGCCCATATGTAGCACTTTTTGCCCAGAGATTTTGAAGTGCTTTAAAAAGCATTAGCAGCACTGTTTAAATAGATGGGGGAAACGGAGACACAGAGAGGTGGTATGACACACCCACGTTAAGAGGGCATGTCAGTAGAAGAACCAGGGATAGAACCCAAGTCTTCTGATGTGCAGTCTGGTGCCCTATACACTGGATAATGCTACCTTCCTCTTTTCTGTCATCCCTTTTTTTTCTCCTCTCACTCTTCTTTGTTTCTGACCTTTTTGCTATCCTTTCCCTTCCTTCTCTCTCTTTTTCCCCCTTCTCCCTCCCAGTCTGCTTACTTCTCTCCTCTCACCCCATCTTTTGCCATTCTCCTTCCATTGGCCACTCTTCTGCCTTCAGCCTCCACTCACTTGGCACTTCTTCCACACAGCGCTTCTAGAATTAGATAGTAGCAGCAGCTCTAGCTTTCTAGAAATCAAGCTGTTTTGGATCAGGACTGCAGACCCATTATTATTCATATTTGTAGCATAGTACCCCCTAGGGGCCTCAACCAAGACCAGAGTCCCTTTGAGCTAGGCACTGTAGAAACACATAGTAATAGACAGTCTTTGTGCCAAAATACTTACAGTCTAAACTGACAACGGTTGGGAGAAAGCAAGTATTATTGTCGCCATTTTGCAGATGGAGAACTAAGGCACAGTGAAATTAAGTGACTTACCCAAAGTCACCCAAGATGTCAGTGTCAGAGCTTGGAATTGAACCAGATCTCCAGTGACCGCGAGCATCACACAACCATCCTTCCTGTATGCACAATTCCACAGCCTGAACCCAGATATGACTATCAATTCCTCCTTTACTTGCCTGCCCAGTCCTGATCTTAGTGCTGTGTGAATCCTCTACTTCCATTGATTATGTCCATAGTATCTCATGTCATCATATAACCATCTGCTCATGTCTTGGTTGGTAAGAAGCTTCTAAGTCCATCTATCCACCTCTTCCCTCTGTGTGGTCCTTGGAATCTTACAGTTAACATGTTTGTATTTATTCTTAGTTATAAAAGCCTCTATCTAGTGCTCTAGGCTCCAAACAATAATCATACATCAAAACAGAAGTCAGCAGTTCAAAATGGCCATAGAAGACCATCAACTTTCTTCCTTCCTTCCTTCCTCTCCCCTTCCAAGTGACCTGTTAGAACATTCAGTCAGGCGTCCTTAAAATAAACTGACTAGAGCTCCGACTGCTATCGGGGTAGCCGTGTTAGTCTGTATCCACAAAAACAACAAGGAGTCCGGTGGCACCTTAAAGACCAACAGATTTATTTGGGCATAAGCTTTCGTGGGTAAAAAACTCACTTCTTCAGATGCAGTTAAACAGTTCCGACTGTTTATCAAATGTATATTTAACTTAAGGATATTTTTGGCACATGCTGACCAAAATAAAATAAAAAAATGAGTGTCCTTTGATATTGTTTTTAACAATTTCCTCTCCCAGTGGATGGGAATTGGCTGTAGGATATATATTTTGTTCTAAAGTGACAACCCAGTCAGGGAACATAATTATTTTTCAAGCATCCCACATCTATTAGGTATCTCAGAAAATACCTAAGAACATGTTTTGTGTCTCAAAGAACTTAAAATATAGATACAACAAGGGAGACTACTAAACAGCCCAACTGTGGGAGGGGAGAGGACAGAAATAGATAAGCAAACATTGAAGAATAAAACTCACTTTATCTTTCCTTAGAGAAATTCAAGACAACTGATCTGCAGAGAATCTGTGAGAGGCATTATTCTGTTTAAAGGGGGGGAAACGGGAGATTTCAATAATGTTGAATTAAGCTGTCTGATCTACTGTAAATACAATTATCCTCTATTACTCTTCCGTTAGCATATTGTGCTTCAGCTTTTCCTTTCAGCTTCTTAGCATTCCTGTGAAGCAGTTATGACAATGGTGTAAACTGTTTTACCTTAGACCTTTTGAGTATGTTCACTGTTTGAGGTTTGAAGCTGAAACCACGCCAGTTCTTTATCTTGATTTTCTGCATCTATTTTTAAATGAGCTACCAAGACAATTGGTTAAACTGGTAACAAACTGAAATCTTCTTTTCCCCCCACATTTTAGAGGCCCCAAGAGGAGAAATATCCTGTAGGACCATGGCTACTGGCACTGTTTGTTTTTGTTGTCTGTGGATCAGGTATGAACACACCACTGAGAATAGATAAAGAAGGGGCGGGGGAGGGAGTTGAGCTGACAGTAGAAAAGCATTTAAGAGCCTGATCCAGCTCCCACTGAAGTCAGTGGCATGGTTCCCATTTACTTCAATGGGAGTGAGATCAGACCCTAAAAGTTTGTGGACAAAATTCTGACCCAGGACGCATGCACACAACTTCCACTGCAGCCAATGGGAACCTCTGCGTGTGTATTTATTAATAGAATTTGATGCTTAGCATACAGTGCGGCTCTGGATCTGTCCCAGAGAAACTTACATGAGCATTTAGGAAAAGTTTCTGGAGATTGCAAGTGGTTTAATATATTTTTCCTCTCAAATCTTAAGCAATGAATGATAATTATATAGTCTTGCTTAGAACAAATGCATCTTAAGAGGAAAGTTTTTTCCACTTTCAGTCTAAAACTGGAGTTTCGTTTCTATGTGGGACTGGATGGCTCAGGTTCCATGTCCTATTAATTTTTCTTTCACCTTTAGGCTGCAGGTTTGAACCTGGGCTGGGATGGTAATAGTGTTACCATGTGATGAATGCGAAATATATTCAATGGCCCAAACAAAATGAGTTCTTTACAGCAGTCCAGTTCCTAGCAGACAGGTGTCCAAATCACAAAATCTGCATTACAGTTTGGCTGCAGGTGGCACACTTATTGGCAGAGTCAGAGAAGAGGGCACTGAATGGGAGAGATTTAACTACCTTCCAGAGCCAAGTTAAGATTCAGTAGTGTGCGGGAGCATATGATTCCACTTCCTTTGTTTTGTACCCAGAGGAGTTTCTTTCCCCAGGTTGTCAATCTAAGATCTTTCACAAGAATTGACGTGTGTTTGATAGTAATTTTTTTAAGAGCCCCAATATGGAACTGGTCATAGGTAGACCCACCCTGGAGTAATGAGTAGTCCATTGGTATTGCATTGCTTTCAGAAATGCAATGCAGAGGCCTTTGTGTTGATGTCTGACTTAATGAATGCCATTTTTGAGAACTTTCTGTTCCTATTTTTTCACCTAGTCTTAAAGCAGGATTTCAACTCCCCCCAAAAACAAATGGTAGTTATGGTAAATCCACCACGGCCCATTGCAGCTAGATGTGTCCTTCTGATGCCTCATTCCTTATGCACTCAAATCTCTCCCTCCCACCAAAGTCAGTTGGGAGTTTTTGGTGAATGAGGGTTGTCCCTATAGTTATGTATTGCTAAAGCTAATAATCATGTAGAGCATAGCATTAGACTGCTGCAAACTCTTGGGCCTTCAGATAGCGTGCAGCTCCCAACTCCATTACATGTCTTTGGTGTCCTGTGAACTTTCATGTTTATTTTTTCCCTCTCGTGGCCTCTAACTAAGAATAAAGACGACGGTGCTTTTTAGACACATCAGTTGTGATGTCAGTGTCTCAAGAAATAATAGTTCCTTCCCATGACAAGACATCAAGTGGTTTCAAACATGCTCTGGCAGAAAGAAAGAGCAGGGTCAAAGTGCAGCTCCGTAGTTAGTTATTATTTCTGTTGCGGGGGAGGGCTCCACTGTACTCGGCAGTGATGGCCAAACAGCACACATGCAGCCCCTACCCCAGACCTCACAACAACAAAAACTCTAAGAAAAGTGACAAAAAACGAGTGATTTTTTTAAAAATGTAATTGAAAATAAGTCAATAAAACAAAATCAAAATCTTAGTTTTATTTTCTAAAAATAAGTATGTTAAACAGCTGAACATGGGAGATGCAGAGAAGATAAATAAATATGCTGGTGCTAAATGACGGAGAGTACATCCAGTTGATTGCCAAGAACGAACATTTTGTGATCTGGAATTCAACCCTGCATTCTTTACTCATGCTAACCAATCAGTGACTGAAATGGGAGTTTTGCCTGAGTGAGAACCACTGAACTGGTTTCATTATCTGAAGAGACATCGTAATAATGTGGCTTAGATGTTTATCTTGGTCATTTTTAGAGCTTGATCAGACTTTAGTCTTCAGTAATGTATTGGCTATGGCTATGTTTGTTCTTTCAGTAGTGAATCCATTAGACAAATGCCTCCTTTTTCCACAAACATTTTCAGGGCTGTTCTTCTGGGCTATTACAATCGCACACAGCTTTTGCTGTAACCCTTTTAATTATTATTTGCTTTGTGGGCCCCATCCCCAGGGTGCCAGGCACAGTACAACCATGTAACAAACAACATGGTACCTGCCCCCATCGCACATCTCTTTGCACCATGCAAATCAAAGGCCAGATTGTGCCACTGGATGAAGTACATGCACGGCTACCATTCCATTTGCAATGTGGACCTCAGTTTTGAGAGGGTGGCATTTTGGAAAAGGTTTTTCAGGGTTATTGCTGCATGAGGAAGGGAATTCCTAGCTTATGTAGCTAAGATTTACAGATATTAAAGCCAGAGAAGACCACTTGGATCGTGTAGTGTGATCCCTACATTTTGCAGGACTAGTCTCCACTTAATTCCTGCAAATGTCTTATCCACTATCCAGTCACCTCCATTGGTAGCCTCCACCCCAATGGCTGTTACTGTTGAGAACTTTTTCTTAATGTCTAACCTGAACTTTTTTCCTTCCTTAGCTTCAGACCATTGCTCCTTATCTACCATCTTCTGAGAATGGAATAATTCCCTTTCTTCATTTCTGTTATTACCTTGAAGGTATTTATAAAACTGTGATCATGTTTTCTCCCAGCCCTCCCCTAGTCTTCTCTTTTCCAGAACATGCCCAATTAGTTCCCTCTCTCTCTCCCCGTAGGTTATAAACCCGATCCTTGTGTCCTTTGTGTTGTGTTTGTATCTACTTCCTAAATGTTGAGGACTGGAAAGAAACACAATATTTCAGGTCTGCTACATGGTCTGGCCCTATTATCTCTCTAGTTTATACATGTGAGCCTATTTATGTATTTAAGACCAGCAATGGTTTCTGTTCCGTTTGCTTGTTTTGCAGTGATGTTGCACTTGAACCTAATATTTCGCTTGCTATATTACTATCACCCCTTGGTCTTTGCAGACATCCTGTTTCCCAGATAGCTGTCCTCCAGTTTATATCAGTGCTGCTTACTTCCTCTTCCTAGGTGAATGGCTTTCGTATTTGATTTCATCTCATTGCATGCAGCCCACTCTACAAAATGATTCTTATCCTTCTGTGTAACTGGCTCATCCTGCAAGGTTGAGATTGTCAACAGTTTGAGCACGGTTGAATTTACATCTTCCTTTAGATTACTAATTAATGTATTAAATAATCTGGGTCCTAGTATGTGCCTGTGACACCACATACAGAGAACTTGCCATTTACAATATCTTTGTTCCTCAGATCCTCAGTCAATTTCTAATCCACAATTTGGTATTTGTATCTTCTTGGTATTAGTCACTATAGTAGAATTAAAATATACTGGTATAAGAAAAATCTTATTAAGATGAAGGTCCCAGACACCCAAAAGCCAAGCTACTATTTTCAGCTCTGCCACTGATTCACTGTCTGAACTTGGGCAACTCACTTAACCTTACTGCGCCTATGTTCACTCATCTGTATAAAGGATATAATGCTCACCACTCCGAGGCGATGTGAGGTAACATTAATTAAGGATTGCAAAGTGCTTTGAGACCCTAGAATGAAAGTAACCATGTGAGCATGAAGTATTATTGTTGTGAAAGCTGTCTGGTTTCCAAGGCCAGCTGAGATTCTAATGGCGTGGTACAGGATCTGTACATCATTGGGGGATGTAAGTGAATTTACCTGAACTGGAGTTGTTTGGTAAATCCATCCATTTATTAACTAAATCAGTAAAGAGAGCAAAGAAAGGTAATTGTGTGGAGTGATCTATTTTAACAAACCCATGTTGGTGTAGAGATGTCTTTCTCCCAAATGTTTACATTGACTCTTATTTTGTATGTTCAGAGAGTTTGCCTAGAACAACTGTCAAGCTAATTGGCCAGTGCATATTCTTCTTGTTACTTCCTACTCCCTTTGCCCTTTTTACAGGCACCTCTCCTGACCTACAGCGTTTACTGAAGAGACTGAGAGCTTGCAAGATTTCCTTTGCAACTTCTTTTAGGATCATCAGGGGCATCGTGTCCACGGTTATAGATACCTTGCTCCATCCGGCACTCTAGCACCAACTCTTTGTTACTCTCTGCTCCTGGCATCTCCAGCAATTGTCTCTAATTTCCCTGAATCCTATAGGAGGTTGTCCCATTTTTATTATAACGAGTTGAAAACTGAGCACCCATAGTGATTTATTCCAATACAAGATAAATGAAGCTTTCCAGCTAGGTTAGAGAGCTGACTTGTTTTCACTGGTCCTTCTCTCCTCTCTCTTTGACCCCTCACTTTTCTGATTGTATTTCTAGATTCTTTATTCTTTGTGACTAATTCTCTTCCTCCCTAGAGCTAACACAATTTCATTTTGCTGGTTTGTTCCTTTTATGCTCCTCTGTGGCTAGCTTGGACCTACTCAACTCGCCCTCCTTTTCATTTCCTATACACACTTCCTTCAATTTCACATCTTCCTGTGTCCAGCTCTTCAGCCTAGATGGGTTTTTATGTTTGTCTTTCCTCTACCCTGCTGCCTGTTCCGACTGCAACTCATTTTATTCTGCCAGCTTCCTTATTTCTGCAAGGTTTGCAGCATGAACATGTAGTGAAAGTTTCTGCCTTTTAGAGTTGGGGATTGAATCCAGCAAGGTGCTGAGGATCCTCAAATCCTTTTGAAGGCCCCTGACTAGTCGCACAATTACAAATGCCACCCTTGGTCTCCCAACACAAAGCAGTCGCACTGTCACAATGTCAGAGCACCCAGGACCTCAAGACCATTTTAACGCCCCTGCTTCATGCCTACTAAGCTATCCTTGTATTTTTAATACTTGAGATGCTGCTATGCAACCAATAGAACTTACTCCGCTTATTAATAATCCTTTGGATCTGTTAGTTACTAACAGGCCTCCTTTCTGGGCTCTAATGTCCATGTTGAATATTGTCTCCTTTTAGTGCCTTCCTTTCTGTCTCCCCCGTTTCTCTTACTCAGCCATACACTCACTGGCACTGTTATTCTCTCAGCTCTGCTCTCCCACCATTAAGTTATTAACTTCTCAGAGTCTAGACTCCCCACTTCCTTTCTCTCTCTCTCTTTGAACTTCCTCAGCAACTCCACCGTCTTCCTGTTCCTTGCTGCACTTCGGAATCAGATGTTATTAAACAGATTCACTCACTGGTTTACAGGCAGAGCTAGATGCTCTGTGGAGTTTGGTTTTTACAGACCCTGTTGCAAAAAACAGTAGCTTTCTACAATACAATGGGTCAGACAAACTGGGCCCGACAGGGTGACAGAAGCAGGTGATTTTCACTAGTTTTGCTGCTCCATAGCCTAATCGACTTGTGATTCAATTTAGTATAATATTGCAAGAGGCTGGACTGCAGGGCAAATCCCATTCGATTGAGGAATCCTGTTTATTTAAGCAAGAAAAATAAACCTCAGAGAAGTGAATTATAAAAGCACTTACAGAACAAAATACGAAACAAACAAAATCATGTATTAAAAACACCTACAAAATCAAAACCACAAACCCTACCCCAAGCAGAGTTTCCACCCAAAAGAACCGCCAGAGGCTCCATGAAATCCACTGTGGACTTCGCTATTGCTATTGATTTTCCACTGAAGGTGCTCAGATAACAGCGTGATAAGTGGCAGTAAAAAGCTCTATGATAGACAGATAAGAGAGTTCGAGGGCCAGATCCTCAGCTGCTGGAATTTGGCATCACTTCCTTGACTTACATACACCAGCAGAACATCTGTCCCCTGAAGTTGGCCATTATTTTAAGTATTACCTTAAAAAAAAAAATGGGTTTGGCCTTGTGTCCAAAATGAAGGCCTGACTCTGCAAACCCTTGTAGAGGGAGTCCTTAACCATGGAGTACGTCTGTAAACCGGCTGGAAACGTGCTTCCCAGGGTGGGTCGACAGACACCTACTAGCACACTAAAAATAGCAGTGTGGCTAAGGTGGCAGCTTGGGCTACTTGCCCAGCCCCTTGGGTACTTACATGAGTGGCTGGCCGGAGCCGCCTCCTGTGCTGCTGTGGCCACACTGCTATTTATAGCGTACTAGCTCAAGCCGAGCGAATGCGTGTCTGGCTAGCCCCACTGGGAAGCACCGTCCCAGCTACGATGTAGCCATGCCCTCATTGACTTCAGTGGAACTTCTCAAGCGTCTGCAGGATGAGGGCAGAGACTCGGCATCGATTACTGCAGCTCAGCAATCAAAGTGACGCTTCCCGATCTTATGCCTTTTACCTTCTTAGTTTAAAAGGAAACAATTTTTTTCTCAATTTTTCGTAAGTTTTCCAAACACACACCTCAAAGCTCTAAAAGGGCAACAGACGAGGGAGCTCTATGAAAATACATTTCCAGGGCACGTGTCTTTTCACGGGACGTGCTCAGCATCTGCAGCTGCGTCAGCACAGCCTGACTCCTGCACTTGCGCTCACTGGTTCCAGCAGACGGATGCCGTTCCAGAGCTGGGGAATTAGGAGGCAGTGACGGTACAGATGAAGAGAACTTATGTCCTGTTTGTATAATTAAGAACTAAGGCTCGATCCTGCAGCCTTTCAACGTATTGAACGTCCCGTGAAATCAGTGGGAGTTTTGCTTGCATGAGGTCTGCAGAATCAAGTCCTTAGTAATTCGTGTATTAACTATACTAAAGGACAGGAAATACAGTTACTCAATGCTCGGGTCTTTTTCTCTGTGGAGGTATAGTACCAGTTTGTGCCATCAATTCTGATACCAATAGAGATTTCTGTTTCAACCGTGATGGCAGAATCGGCCTCATAAGAATGGCCATATTGGGTCAGACCAAAGGTCCATCTAGCCCAGTATCCTGTCTTCCGACAGCAGCCAATGCCAGGTACCTCATTTCCATTTAGCCAGTTCTGGTGAACTGTCCCATTTTGAAGACTATCTTCTGATTTGAGATTTGCATCCCTAACGGCTAGTAAACAGTAGTCAACACTGCTCTTGTTTGTGGGCTGCAAACATAGGCCCCAGTCCTGTGAGTCTTTGTGGGAGACACACATACGGGGGGCTCTGCATGGGTCCACTGGAACTGATCTGTTTGCAGGCTTGAGATGACAGTGCCCCATCCGGCAAAACTTTACTCCCAAAAATCATCCCATCAACTTTCATGCAGCTCCTCACATGAGTGCATTTTTGCAGGATTGAGCCCACGGTATGGAATAATACAGGAGTTTAGATGGCCCAACCCTACAAATAAGCTTTAGCAATAATTAAAGTAGGCCAGATTTGTGAGAGGTTGTATTCCTGTTACTGGTCTACCTACTTATAAGGAGCCGTTTTATAAACAGCCTGTAACAAGAAGTGATTGTTCCCAAGAAAGAGACCCACCAACTTGTTAAGTGTACGCAGCTGTGCCTGGCAGCGCCGCTGCACACACTCTAGTCGAAGGGGTCTAATCCCTCATCAGCGCCCGAGGATTTACGCATGGTACTTCCATTAGCATTCCTAGACGGTACCTGCATAATCCTTTTTGCATCAGTGGGGGGAGTAGGCCGCTATTCAAAAGAAGTCCACTGATCGAAGCACTTGCTAGATAACATCTAATCATGCATGTGAGAACAGGAGCCATTCAGCTGTTTAAAGCAGCAGTATCAGAGTACAGGATTGAATTTCAGGAAAGTTAACCAGCATTTGAACAGCCTCTCTTTTTGCCTTGTTTCAGCTATCTTTCAGATCATTCAGAGTATAAGGATGGGCATGTGAGGAGCTGCGTAGATTTGACATTGCCTTTATCATCCAACATGGTGGACCAGATACAATTTTAGCCTGACATAAATGTGAAGAGCTCTTATCTGAGAGTACCTGTGTGTTTCCTCTTGAATGGGGCAGACCAAATTACCTGTTGACCTGTCATAATGGTTGCGTATGTGTTTTAACTGCCACAGCAGAAAAGGACATTTTGCTTTTCTATTGACTTAATGAGTTAACCACATTGGTTAGCTGTCAGTGCTGTTCAGTTGATTTATTTCTTCTTTTACCTGATGTATTTATGAGTGATCATGTGAGTGCCTGTTTATCTACTCTGTACATTATAATTGTTTTATGCTGGAAATTTGTTTTTATTACAAATAAATATTCATGTTCAACTTGACTACATTTGTTCCATTTTTTCCAAACGTATGGCAGTTATAAACAGCCTTCCCTCCTTCCCCCTCAAGAGATGCACTAGTGGCCAAATCTTGAGGTCCTTACTCAGGCAAATCTCTCACTAGATCTGATTTGCCCTCACACAGGTGTAACTCAAGAGTCGCTAGAGTTACATTCTTTGGAGTTGCAACTGTTTTACACTGGTGTGAGATGAGAAATCAGGCCTACTGGAAGGTCTGCCTGAGCAAGAGCTAATTAAAAACTCAGTTAGGACATTGGGAATAGTTATCATGTTATAGCCATTTAGGAATTATGTTTTCACAGCAGGATGGTTTCAGGATTTTCCTTTGATTACCAATCCTCTGAAAGCTGTTTTCAAAGAAAAGCTTTCCCTTCCCAAAGCAACAGGAGTGACTCAAGAGGAGATTTAGATGAAATGGTTGGCGTCCTGAGGTTCTTTCACATCCCTTTATTTCGGAAAGTCCTTTCTGAACCCCCAAACATGTTTAATAAAGTGATGATTGTTCTGTAGATGCTAAATGTCCACCTTAAAGAAACTTCTTCCTAGTGTTGCACACCAGGACAGGGAAAGATCATTTCCCAACACGGTGGGGGAGAGGGAGGATTTGCATACGCACAAGTGGCAGTTAGGTGACTAACCACAACTGACTTAGACTGTTAACTACCATTTGTGCCTTTGAAAATCCCCCCCAAAAAACGCTAAGCTGGGATTTCAAAGAGGCCTAAAGTAGGTAGCATCCAACTCCCTTAAACATCTTTGCAAACCTGAGCCCCTAATTATGGTCTCAAAATGTAGTTTTTAAGAGAGGATATAGGAGAGAAAAGCCAAGACCCTTCTCAACTTTGATCAAGGACCTGAACCATCACTGTGCTTCTCTTTTTATTACAGTTTCAAAAACTGTTGAAAACTGTAAGTAAATTATCTTTGCCTGGATGAGTGGGAATAATATTAGGAGCATATTTCCTTTTGCTATCTCTCCCAGCCCCTCTTTATAATCCTACCCACAACGGAGCAGCTACAGTCACTACCTGCACCCTAGGCAAGCAGTCTCCAAGATGGCAATGCTGGTCTGTAATTATCTACTCTCAATTGCTACAGGCAGAATACATTTCTTTTCCCTTCCCCCACAGACTGAATATTGCTCCCAACCCCAACTAACGTGAGGTGCTGTGGGGTCTCACCTGTTGTGTCAGTGCATAGAGTTATCCATTAAGGGACGGATTTGCAAAGGCACAAAGGAGAGTTAGGCATCCAACTCCCACCGAAAGTCATTGGGTGCCTTTGAAAAATCTGCCCGTAAGCTATCAAAAACAACAACCACCCCAGTTATTTTAAAAGGTTAGGGACAATTGTCAGCTCCTAACTCCATTTTTAGGCACTCAATAGAAGTGGCCTGATTTCCAAAGCTGCTGAGCACACCATGTTGTAATTACTTGTATTACACAGAGTAGCACCTAGAGATCAGGGCCCCTTTGTGCACTGTACTGTACAAACACCTAGGAAGAGAGAGCACCTGCCCAGAAGAGATTGCAATCTAAATAGGCAAGACAGATAATCAGTGGAAGAAGAAACAGGTACAGAAAAGTGAAGATGACTTGCTCAGGGTCACACAGCTGATTATTCCTAGCTCTGCCATTAATAATAGAATATAGCACCTAACTCTTACATAACGTGTGTCATCTGTAGATTCCAAAGCACTTTACAAAGGAGGTCACAGTATCACTACCCCCATTTTACAGCTGGGGAAACTGAGGCACAGAGAGGCAAAGTGACTTCCCCAAGGTCTCCCAGCAGGGCAGTGGCAGAGTCCAGGTCTCCCACATCCCAGTCCAGGACCCTCTCCACTCAACCATACTATAGCTCCCATTGACTTCCACGAGATTTGTGGGTACTTAGCTCTTCTGAATGTTAAGCCATTTGTAGCCAACTGCCTAAAAATGGATGATAAAAATCAAACTTTAGGCACCCAGGTTTGAAAGTTTTGTCCTAGTTTTCTGCCTCACAACGTTTTTCTTCAAGGCATTTTTAAATCAGTGTTTCCTGTCCTGGCCAAAGAGCAAAAGACCCTCCCTCCTATCCCATCCCCCTCTCCACTTGTCCCATTCCTAAATAAATCGATTCCTCTATGTTTTATAAGATTAGCTGGTCAAGATTTGAATGATGTGCATGTATGTTTTTGCCCTATTTGCCCTAATACAAACTTAACACACACAGTAAAGCTTTCAGCTGCATGAGAACACAAACAAAACAACTATCATAGGCAGAGAACAATGTGTGCCTAGCAGCTTGCCCAATTTGGGTTCAGCAATGCTGCACAAAAGGCGGTGGGTGCCTTCACTAACCATGTAGAGGCAGCTAGAGCTATCAGTTACTGGCACAAGGATGTTTACAAGGCCCACCCATCTACTTCCTGTTCCAGAATGTTCTGCCTCTGCAGGCAGCGCACTGCAGCTCAACTCTCCAAATTTTCATCTTTTTTCTGATTTTGAACTGTCCCCTTTTTACCTGATTTCGCCTTGCTGTCCTTTCCCGCACGTGGCACAGTGCTTTGACTCTACCTGAGCACTGCAAGCCAGGTGGCCATGCTCAGTATCATGGAGTAGAAGAAACAAAAGGCCTGTTCCTGCTCCTAAGGCAAAGCTCATCTTTCCTCCTGGATAGAAAGGAGAATTTACCATTCCTAGTCCCAAGGAAGAACAGCTAAAACAGGAAAGATGGATTATCTGTGATGGCCACAGCATCCGGGCAGGAGAATGTTTCCACTCCAGCCTGTTCAGGACTCGTAGGTTCCAGCTCACTACAGATACTAAATGAAAGCTTTCAGAAAGTACCAGGAAACTTGGAGGCAACTAAAAGATTAACGTGTGCTGCCTGGTGCCTGATTCTGGTCTTGCAGTCACTTGCCAAGAGTCCATTTAACTTGCTCTCACGGTAGTTGTGATCTAGGAAAAGGGGCATGGCAAGACTCCAAGTAACTGTCTGTTGAGGATCAGTAATGTACCCATCCAAAGACACAGTGGTTCTTGGCTCGCTGATTACATTGTAATTTGAGTTTGCAGAGATCTCAGGGCATAGGACTCACATCATACTGGCCAAAGTGACAACAAGAGAAAGAAAATGGTGGCATAGTCTTAGGGCTTGTCTGTGCTGAGAGTGTTTGCACCAATATAGCTACACACCAGTGCAAACCCCCACTGCAATGGTTTATCTCAGCCTGATTTCAAACCACATTACTGCAAGCCCACTGCACTTCTAGGCTGGAGCAATAGGTCAGTTTTAGTACTCATTCTATAAGCAGGTTCCAAGTGTCATGCAAGATCTAGTTGAAAGAGTAGGAATCTTTCCAGAAGACCAACTTGCTATTTGTAGCCTATCACCCATGATATCGAAAGAAGAAACCCCGCAGACATCATAGCATGGAAGATAAAAACAAAAGTACTTGATGACGCCTACAAAATAAAAACACTTTGTGCATCTCCAAGGAACCAAGTGTGAACTCAATAAGATCTGTTGTTATTTTGTGGGTGGCGAAGTTCTAAGTCTCAGCTACCATGATTGGCAAAGCTGCCACCAGACTGTGTTTCCACGCTTTCACAAGGCATTTTAAACTGGATCCACCAGCATCCATGTGCAACAGCATCCTTAGGCAAAAGGCAATCCGCACTGAAGTAACCTCATAATTCCTGTCTTCCCAGTTCTCCCTCTTCTGACACTTCCCAGCCTAACTCTTCACTTAACTGCTGACTGCTTCCCATCTGTTAAGAATGACTGGATCCAGATGCAAGAAAGAGGTCACTTACCTGTCAGTCTTTTCTCTAAGACTCTGGGACAGCTGATCCTTTTGCCCCTACAGGAATGACTTTCCAGTCCGTATGTCATTGGGGACCATTGTCTGCTTAAGAGAGGATTTAGTCTGTGGTGAACTTGTGCTTTTTATGGAACATTTAGGAATTTGAAGAGGCAGCCAAGTTTATTCCAGATAAGTCATTTCAGCCAATGTAATAAATATTTTAATATACACTAAGTCATTACTGACTGAGGATGTCAAAATGTGCAATGATTTAGACTAGGATTTTTTTAACAGGCTCAAAAGTGCATTCGTTTTAGGGTTGGTCAAAAGTTTTGCATCAAAACTTTTTTAAATGGAAAATTGGGGTTTCAATACATTTTTTGAAAAGTGAAATGAACAGTGTCTGCTTTCTGCAGAAAGTTTCAAATATTTATTTAAAAAAACAAAATATTTCATTTTGGCTATGCTGCCGTATGCCTCATGGGAGTTGTAGTTCAGGTGCCTCATTCCCCCAATATCATTTGTACCTGAGAAGTGTCGCCAAGACTGTCTTTCTCTCGATGCACCATGGCCCAGGACTCCTCGGATGCACTGCCTACCCTCACCAAGGTGGGAGACCATGGTGCATCATTGGAGATGTAGTCCAACGAGGGAGTCTAGCCTATAGAGGAGAATGGGAGTATGAGGCACCTCAGAAGCATTTCCAAATCAAAATATTTTTGGTTTTTGGCTGAAATATTTCACTTTTTGAAATTTTCTGAAAAGTCAGTTTTCTGTGGAAACCTCCCCTTCCAATCACCCCCCCCCCTCGCCTGCAAGTCTAAATTATTAGCTCATAAGTTAAATGAGTTTACAGGTATTGGTCTAGTTCTAGTCGATAGTTGAACATAACTTTGAACCACAGTAGGGTTGTCAGATTTTGGTGAGGAAAAGCCCTGGATTGGGATAATGCAGGGAAGGATTAAGGTGTGACAAATCCGTGAGGGAAAGACTGCACAGAACAGCACCTTTCTGAATTGTATTGTTATTTATAGAAGGATAAATAGAGTATACACGTCAGAGCAAAGGCACTCAGGGAAGTACAGCATAGAATCATAGGACTGGAAGGGACCATGTATCATGCATGTATCATGCTGTGCAATATCACTGATGAATATGGTACAGTGCGTGAAGTAGGGCCTATGTCTACACTACAAGCTAGGGGTGGATTCCTGCTCATGTCCCATACTCGCACTAGCTCGATGAGAGCTAGCATGAGTATAACTAGCAGTGCAGCTACAGTGACACTGGTAGCGGAGTGGAGGCACAGCTGAGCCGTGTTGCCTTAAACCACTGCGTACATATTTGGCACAGCTCAGCTCTCCCCACTGCCACTATGCCGCTCTACCATGGCTACACTGCTATTTATACTTGAGCTAGCATGAGTACGTGTGCACAAGCAGGTGAATCACACCCCTCGCTTGTAGTGTGGACAGAAGCCTAAGACAGAAAATTATCTGAATGTTGCAGATCCCTTCATCAGTTAGCTAGCTGGGATCTCTAACACTCCAGGTCAAACGCTTTAGTCTTTCCTATTTAGGCACAGTTTAGTGCTACTAATAAATACAGTATACTGCATTTTGTAGTTGTATCGAGGGCGCACGCTGGGCCCCTCTGGTTTCGGCCCCTGTTGCCCTCTTCAATCAGTCAGGAACGCCTCAGCTTGATGCAACACCAGTGTTCTTTATTTACAGTTGTTTTCTCACCACCACTTTCCACCTATGTACGGGTTTCACAGCCAACTTTGCCAAGTTCAGGTCTAGCCAGCAACAGACCCGAAGGCCCGCTCCCCCACCGTGCCTGGCCTCCTCCCAGCCTTTATAGCCCTGGCTAATGAGGCTGGCAGGTGCTGCCCCTTACCAGGCAGACACAGGGCTGTCCAACCAGCCCCAATCCATTCCCCTTGGTTGGGGCTGGAGTGGCAGGGGCTGATTAGGTGCTTCTCACTCAGCACCCTGTCACACACCTCCCCCCTTAAGCAACTGCTAGGTTTGGCCTAGCCCAGCCTCTTCTCCCTCTACCGGGGGGTTACTCCGGGGGAGTCCCTCACCTCCCACTGGCTGATCTCCAGGGTCGTCCTTGTGGGGTTTGTTCATCCCCCACCCACAGAACGTATACTTTGGGGGGGGGGGGAGGGGAGAGAAACAGCCCCTCAAGTCCGTTGCCACCCATAGTTTTTCACACCAGTCACAACCTCGGGTTTGTTCTCTCAGCTGATCCTTATCCTCTGCCAGGGAAAAAAGGGGGTTAGTCCGGCCTCCTTACCTGGGGGTTCTGTTTTGGGGCACTCCCTGGATCCCTACCCCTCTACTCCTTGGGTCTCCTTACCTGGGAGTTCTATTCTGAGGCACTCCTGTGGCCCCTCCCCCTCTGCTCCTTTTCCTTCCCTATTCGGGCTCTGTTGTCTAGGGTTTTTCCCTTGTTTTCCCTGGGGACCTTGGTCCTCCCCCTCACCGGTATCCACTAATGTAGGGGGTTCTCCTCCCTTCTTTGGGGTCCCTCCCTTTATCTGCTGGTGGGTCTCCTCCCACTGCCTCCTTTCCCTTTTGGGAGGGGGCCCATGTCTGTCCCCAGTACCAGTGGGTACAGTAACCCCTCCACTACCCCAACCCGTTTCCAGGCAAATCTGCCCCTTGTTCCCAGGGACCATGGGGCAGTGCTCTCAATCCCCATGGGGGCACTCTAGCTTGATCCTTGCCTCGGGGATAAGCCAATGTGGCTTTACCAGCCCCCTCTGGAGGAGCGAGCGGGCCGAAGCCGTGTCCACCAGGCCCCTCTGGGGCTTCCTTCCCACCCGCACTGGAATGGTGGCTAGTCCTCGCCCATTCCCCCGCACTCCAACATTAGTCCAGCTGCAAAACTCAGCTAGGCCGCATTCCATCTCCGGGCAGTCCCCCCTTTTATGTCCTGGCCACCCGCACTGCCAGCACACGAACTGTCCAGGGTGACCGGGGGCTCCGCTGGTCTCCTTCTTCCTCTCCGGGCCCTTCCCAAGGGGAAGCGGGGAGAAGTGTTTCTCAGGGTTTTTTTCCCCCACTCTAGGTCCCAGCAGGTCCGACCCCCCTTTCGGGGGAAGTCCGCCTCCGTGTACTTCTCCGTTAACTTAACGGCGGCCTCCACGGTGCCCAGCAGGTGTCGCCTGACCCAGACTCGCACCCTGTCTGAGAGACCCTGTAAAAACTGCTCGAGCATCACCCAGTCCATGATTTCCCCCACTATTTGGGTATCCATCCACAACCACCGCGAGGCCCAATCTGTCAGCTTCTGGGCGAAGGCTTGGGGCCGCAAACCCACCGTCCACCAGCTGACTGAAACTTCTGCTGATATTTCTCCACCGACAGCCCTACGCGGTCTAGGACGGCCACCTTCGCCACCTCATAGTCCCTGGCCTGGTCGTTGCTCATCGTCATATAGGCGGCTTGAGCCTCGCCAGCCAGATAGGGAGCCAGTCATAGGGCCCACGTTGCCCTATCCCATCCGGTGTCCATGGCTACCCGCTAAAAGGTACAAAGGAAGGCATCTGGGTCATCGGCAGAGCCCATCTTACATAGGCCTAATGCCGTTGCGTGGGTGCCCTCACCTCCCAGGGGACTCACCAGTCATGTAGGAGCTGCTGCTGCACGTTGGCCTGCTCCTTTATAAAGTCCTGGAGAGTTTTCTGTTGCTCCGCCTGCCAAGCGAGTAAGGCCTGCCTCTCTAGCTTGTGGGATTGCTGGAAGGCTTGCAGCGCCTTCTGCATCTCCTCCTGTTGCTTTGCTAGTCACTGCAGGGTTCCCTCCATCTCCGGGCTGCCAAACTCTTGTGCTGGCTTCAGATCCCGGACAAGTTCCCATGTGTAGCGAGGGCACACGCTGGTCCCCTCTGGTTTCAGCCACTGTTGCCCTCTCCAATCAGTCAGGAACGCCTCAGCTTGATGCAACACCAGTGTTCTTTATTTACAGTTGTTTTCCCGCCACCACTTTCCACCTATGTACAGGTTTCGCAGCCAACTTTGCCAAGTGCAGGTCTAGCCAGCAACAGACCCGAAGGTCCCGGTCCCAGTCCCCGTCCCTCTCTCCCGCCCCATTCCCCCCCCGCAGTGCCTGGCCTCCTCCCAGCCTGGCTAATGAGGCTGGCAGGTGCTGCCCATTACCTGGCAGACACAGGGCTATCCAACCATCCCCAATCCATTCCCCTTGATTGGGGCTGGAGTGGCAGGGGCTGATTAGGTGCTTCTCACTCAGCACCCTGTCACAATAGTTATTGTAGTATCAGTATTTGATACAGTTGCCTCATTTGTAAATACCTATCTTATAGAGGCATTGGGTGGCAGTGTCTGTAAAGCCCTTTAAGCTCATTGAACAAAAAACATCATGTAAGTGCAGAGTATTATACACTAACATTTAACATGACAAATGGAGCTCTTGGTATCTCTTTCTGAGATACATTTTCATAAGACACTCGTTCCTTTCCCTCTTCTAAAGACTGTTTTTCAAAAAGGATGATATGAGACTTCACATTTATATAGCAGTTTCCCTCTTCAAAGGGCCTTACTAACTAACTAATTACTGTCGAGTGTTCATCCATCACAGAAAAGCTCTTTGTTTTAGCATTGCTTGTATACATCTGCCCTGGCACCAACGTATGTTCTCTATTTCCATTTTCATGGTTTCTGGAAACAGGAGGCTTCCAGGACAATGCTCCAGCACTTCGATTTTATCTGTTTGGTAATTTTTCTGATGGTAAAATGTGCTAGGTTGTTGAATAATTCCCCATCACTTGGAACATTTAAAATCAAGCTGAACACACTAGAAAACATACTGTAGGGAACAGCCTTGTATTGGCAGGGAGAAGGACTGGATGACCTAATGAATCTTATTCATTTCCAACTTCTATGTTTTCTTTAAAGGCTAATCTTTGCTACTGATTTTCTTTACAGGCTTGTTTAGTTCTGCAAGGACTTAAAACACACTTTAAAGGTTGTTCAACGATACAGTCACTATTGTGGTTAGTGTTTGTTTTGTTTTTGTAAAGGTTGCTGCTATTTTCAAGTCTGCTTGATCTAACCGATGGTTTGAGAGCACAAAATATGCAATGCTTCTTGACCCTTTATTGCAAAACACAACCTGGAATTTAGAAAGCTCGTTTCCAGAAATTTCTCACAAGTTGGCTCTGCCCTCAGCTGCTGATGAGACTGTGAGAAAGTAGCAAGGATTGTAAGAATACTGTTTCTTTAGTCACAGAATAATACCTGGTCTTACAGCTTATTACTTTCCTAGTAAAAGGGTTTTTACAGTACTAGCTATATAATACAGAGCAGTAGCTGCCACACAATGGCTAGGTTGTAGACAGTATAATAAAAGCACTGCAGTGAGTCTTTTGTGGTGAAAGAGTAAATGCCACTGCCTCTAAAATGAAAGCAAAGTCTAATCTTATTGAGGTTATATTCAGTTACAGTACTGTGGGACACCAATTAGGAAAGCTACAGCCCTTTACCTGTTTGCAAAGCTAAAGGCAAGTGATCATTTGTCTTTTTGTTACTTCAAAAATCGCGGTGGTCTTTGTTGGCCCTTACTGAACAGACCGAATTATTGACACAGATAGTCTGTACAAAGTGGAAAATCAAAATGATTCTTTAATGTGATTGCTTTTTTAAACATGGAGCTTGCTGTTTTTGTTATGATTTAATCTGCCACAGGACAGGAAGAACTTTCACATCCCCCTTAGGAACTTGGGACTAGATTTTGTATTTCGTTTTCAGCCAAACTCCTCTTTACTTCAGTGCAGGATCAGGGCATCAAAGCAACAAAGGCAGCGCATGCTGCTACAGGAGGATCCATGTACACAATCCAGTCACTATGTTGGAGGGGGTGGGGTAGAGAGGGAGGTGGGCCTGTTACAACACAGCTCCCGTATCACCAACCCCAAGCCCCTGAGAAACTCATGAGTAACACCTCAACAATACTGAGCTTTTGGAAAATAAATACACTTGGGGTTCTTTTTTTATTTGCCTTCTGGTTTCTGACTCTTTAGGTTACATTCAGTTCAGGTTTTCAAGCTTCTCTCCACAACCACGAGGGCTAGAAATTTATTCATTTATTTATTTATTTTTCCAATGAGAGCTCAGATTCTCATGAGATAACAGGATGCCAAGAGCTCAGCTATCATGAGAGTTGTGATAAAATTACAAGAGTTGGCAATACTGCAGTTATAGCTGTAAACACAGTCTCATTTTATGGTGTAGATTGGACGTAACTGTACTTTAGCAGTGTCCTTGTAACACAGATGATGCTTGTGTACAGATATGAAACAACAATCGACTGTCCCAACCTGTAACTGACAGCAGAATGTTTTCAAAAGGTGACACTGCCTGGTGGTTTAGAGCAAAAATGTAAATATGGGTGTAGTTTTTTTTAAAATCTAATCTAGTTTTGTTTTAAAATGTAACCATGGTTTGTTTGAATTGAAACATCCCCATAGTGTCTGCAATCCAGCTGTTCTGCGTTGTGTTACCATAGGAGAATCAGAAAGTGAAACTTAATCAAAACAGAAATGAAACTGTCAAGATGGTTTGCAATGTCTAAACCAGGAGTCGGCCTCCTTTCAGAAGTGATGTGCCGAGTCTTCATTTATTCACTCTAATTTAAGGTTTCCCGTGCCAATAATACTTAATGTTTTTAGAAGGTCTCTTTCTATAAGTCTATAATATATAACTAAACTATTGTTGTATGTAAAGTAAATAAGGTTTTTAAAACGTTTAAGAAGCTTCATTTAAAATTAAATTAAAATGCAGAGCCCCCCAGACCAGTGGCCAAGACCTGGGCAGTGTAAGTGCCACTGAAAATCAGCTTGCGTGCCGCCTTCAGCTCGCATGCATAGGTTGCCTACCCCGGTCTAAACTGAATTAGATGCAAACAAACAATACAAATGGTGATAAGAATTTAGATTTTTTCAAAATTCTTTGAGTTTAAATAAGTTGTAGGTGCTGTTAGGAACACAGGCAAGGACACTATATATTAATCTGCCAGTGTTCCTTTAAAATAAATATACCAGTATAAAGGTGCTTATATTGATATAAATTAACATCATATACTGATATAATCACCTTTATACCACTAAAAGTGCATTGACATGAACTATATCAGTTCCTCAAATGATTTACTTAAAATAGAAAAAAAAAAAAAAGTGTGCAAACCAACCCTTCAGAATGGTTTGGTTTTTATCAGTATTAACATCCTTGGTAACATTTACAAAGGGATACAGGTTCAGAAAACAATGCTCTGGCATTGCGGCACCAGTGTCATGATTTATTATTTTATGTCTGGCACTTTACTATGCATTATGTATTCAAGTGGTGGCACTTTCTGCTCAAGAACACACCGTATCATGTAGCAGCGGGAATTCTATCTGGTTTATGTATACCGATGAGCTGCTATATTTGAAGACTTTTTTTCCTCTTACGGTGCTGAATCTGGGCAAGATTTTAATAAGCAGAGCCACCAGAAATCCACGTGTGGAATTTGCATCCTCTCTAAGTCCCTCGGTTGTCCTGCAGATCTTTAACATCCCTCCTCCTTACTACGTAATTTAAACTTTCATTAAAAAAGAAAGCATCTAATCTTTCTGGTTGTGAGGAATGGAATGGAAACAGATGCATTGATACCTGAAGGCTTTTCTACACTGAAGTTTTTATTTCAAGTTAACTGACAACCTAAGGCTTTATCATCACTGAAAACAAAAACACAAGATGTGTTTTAACATCAAGCTTGTTATCGGGAAGTAAAACAGATAGTTTTTACTTTGATGTACCTGGTCAAGGTCAGCACTATACCCCCCCACATGGGATTGAGCTAGACTAGCTACACTGAGGAAAACTGACAATTCCTGGTCTCCACTAGGATTTTCCAGCGAGTTAGCGGTAAACATTTTATTTTTGGCAGAGAAGCCAAAGAGAAACCCAAAACATCAGCATCCTGAAACAAAATTAAGTTTTTGGGTTTTGGATTTTTTTTCCTAGGGGGGGGGGGGGGGGGGGAGGTGGGAAGGGGAGTATCCAGACCAGCCTTTAGAACCCTGTTAACCACCTGGAGTTCAATGGCTAATCAGCTAACTCAAAATAAGACACTCTAGTGTAATCAAGCCCTAAAACAATAGCACTGCAGTGTGAACTGCTCCCATCCATCTCAATAGGGTGTCAACACAAAAGCCTAATTATGGCAATTTAAACATTAACCTATAAAGTGTGTCATTGGTGCACGGAGAGGCTTTAGTCAGGTTTAAGCCAATTCTTTTTTTTAAATCAAAAACAGCCAGCTAACCTGCTCATCTAGCAAAGAGCTGTTGCCACTCATTGTAAAGGGTATTCAACAGGACTAAAGGACAGGAGACCCTCCCTCAATCCATTTCAGCCCTAGATCTCATACACAACTAACTTCTCAAGGTTACAGGCAGAGGTCAACCCTCCAGGCTGGCACTGTTACTCCTCCTGGCAGCATTCACATGTGCTGTTGCTCATGAGGTTCTGCTGCAGCACAGGAATGAACTGGAGTGGATGCTGGAGGGGTTTGCTTAGCACAAGCTGCCTGTGTGGATGACCCCTTTTGTAAAGGGACCACTCAGCTGAACTAAAACAGACGCTCTTCTCCCAGAAAAGCTGGCTGGGAACTTGGTGCTTTATTCAACTGCATGATCTGCCCCACAGACTGGAGGGAAAACTCACACTTACAGAACAGGAAGGAACTTGGGATGGAGCATGGCTCCATCCCATAATACTCTGGATAAACCAGTTAATCCTATCATGGCCACTTTACTACAACCCCTTCATGTCCTTTTCCCACGCCCAACTCTGTGCCTGCTTTCATGCTGGCCCATATGCCTAGAATCCCCTTCCTGGCCCCATGGACCATGCCACCTCTTTTTCCTCCTTGTCGGTTTTCCAATCCAGGAGAATTATAAACTACAGTCTTTCACACAGTGAAAAAAGCAACAAATACAATATATTGCAAACATTCACCACTGCTTTGATACTCTCTCAACATTGCATTTGCCTCTCCAGAGACCACGTTATTGTACTGTCCTCTGCTGCATCCTTTCCTCCTCTTAGGCTTCCCTACGTGGTCAGCTCCTACCTCATTTTCATCTTAATGAAGACTATCAGCACCTCAGCATCTCTACATACAGACATTGGAAATACCGAAATTATTCCATGCCTTGTAAAGGCCATGTGCATCTATGGCACTATGTAAGTAAATAATAGATACACTGGTGCAACAAGCCACATGCTAGCTAACACATACTAGGAATTGAACTAGAGAATCTCCAGAACTGAATATTTAAGTCTATACAGCTTAGACTAAAGTGCCAGGCTCTACAGGTGGAGACGGTAACAGTCGCATATCCTTTGTGGATCAGGCAGAGAGAGGGATGCATAACACACATTGAGCTGTGGGTTACACTAGCATCACTCTTTTCTCTCACATAGATCTCACCGAGTTTGAAGGACAGCTGCTGCTCCTTACTAAAAGCCCTCCCAGGGACTCTCTCTCAGGACTTAGTCCCATCATCTCTCTAATTCAGCGTACAGTAGATGCGAGACCACTGGGGGAGACAGATGTGCTGCACCCCCAATATGTAGCTAACACCCAGCTTTAGAACTGTTCCTCAAGGGTACATATACATGGCAGCTAGGAGAGTGCTGCCTTTCTTTAGCAATTCTGAACATGGCTGCCTGGGAGCAGGAGACATCTGACTATGCCACAAACTGAACTAACTTTAAATATAGTCTCTTGCTTTCTTTTGCTTTTGTTTATAGACTCTGGTTTGTTTGGTTTTTTTTAAACCTCCCCTCCAGTAGCTTTCATTTGTGGTTGGGTGAGCTTCTATAGCCAGCTCTAAAAGAATGGTTCAGACTGAACTTTAAATAAAGAACTTTAAGTCAGTTAAGAACGTTCTACACAAGTCTTTGGTATGTCTTGGGTCCGGATGGTGTAAGAGACTGGTAATGGGAAGTCTTTTACTGCTACATCACGAGTTTCTATGTGGTTTAGGGAGGTAGCTATTGTCCGTTACCGTCTGATGCTGATCTGAAGAGAGTTTGGTGGCTTAGTCCAGTTCCTAGGGTTGCTGCCACATCACAAGACCACCACAGTTGAGAATGTAATCCTTGCTGGCAGCCTGAGCAAGCAGACTAACAATTGCCTGAGCAGGACAACGGGACAACCCCTCTCGTTTCCAGAAGTTGTTCCTGCAAGTGATGGTGGAGGCACATTGGTGGGACAGTGTGAGGAGCGCTTGTTCAGTCACCGATGTGCAATTTGGATAAACAGGCAACTCCAGCCTCTAGTGCCATCAGTGCAGTCTCTTCTGCTACCAGTTAGGAGATTGCAAAAAGTTAACACAAACAAATCTTTGCTGCTACACCATTATATCACTGCGTCAATTTCTACATTCATATCAATACGTAGAAAGAAGAAAGGTCAAATTACTTACTGCCATTAAATCAGGACGTGTCCTGTCTTCTTCTGAAGTATGAGGATTCTGGACGTGATGGCCCAACAGTCTGAGGCAGTACAGCAAACCACGTTCCTGGATAGGACTTTTTTTGTAGCTCGTCCATTTCTGCCCCACAAGACAAGCGCCTTCATTTTGCACTGGGATGTGTCCTAATTTCAGCCACTAGCAGCCAGTCACTGCTGCAACTGCACAAAGGCAAACCCAGAGCAAGGAAAGCTGTGACTTGCACTGGAGGACTTCACCCATGTTTCAAGCAGGAATAAGCTGCACTGAGCCAAGTTTCATCTTTCATTTTCTGTACTAGAAGACTACATTGGTGCAGCTATATTGGATGCTGGCCACCAAAGACTGTAATTGGGGCAAACCCTTGATGCAGAGGACAGAATTCTTGCAGGGACTGATTTTGCTTCATAAAAGTCTTGCCAAAGTTAGAAAATATGTTGAAATCTTAAAGTTTGATAACACATCTGATCAAATTGCAGCTGTCCTTCCTGATGGATGTTGAGTGGTTGAGCTGCAATCAGAGCACCAGCAGAAAGGCAAACTTGTTTTTCCTCAGTGATAAAACTAATGGGAGGGAGAATAAACATTATTTACTATGGGATCCACAGTGAGTGTGCTGAAGGAGGTTAAATTTAAGAACAGAAGTTTGTGAAGTCATCAAGGGTATGTCTACACTGCATTGTAAAGCCAGGTATTAATGGGTTCATCTACACTGAAAAATCCTGAACCAAACCAAAACATGGCAGAGTGTCTCAACAGCCTCAGGCTTGTGGGGCTCATTCTGTGGCTCTAAAAATAGCAGGTAGGCGTTCCCACTTAGGCTGAAGCTCAGGGCCTGAGACCCACCCACCGCGCCAGGTTTCAGAACCCGAGCAGGACAACAGAGATTTATAATGAGATGCTCAACACACAACAACTAGAGAATGCAAATTGGCCTGCTTACTTATGCATTACCAGCCTAAGATCAAGAACAGTTTTAAACTATTAAAAAAGCCTATTTTGACCTACCTTCAGTGGCCAGCCCAAGTGTAGCATTGTCAAGATCGGTTTGGAAAAGCTGCAGTGTAACTAGGGCCATCCACAACATCTCTCTTCCCCTTCCCCACAAAACTCAGAGAAGGCAGTGGGACTGCACCATATGCCTTTCAATGCAAGGCAACAATTGGGGAATTTCTGCTTCACTGTAGCCAAGCGACTCTTTGTTGACTTTTACTTTCCAATGATTTCCCTTTTTCTAGGTATTTACATTGTAAGGAAATGTGCTTATTGGCATTGTTGTTTTTATCATCATTGTTGATTTTAACCTCCCCTCTGACAGGAATTAGACCCTACTCCAGCAGACGCTGACCAGCAAATGATGCAAACGCTCTAGGGTGGGATTTTCAAAAGCACCCAGCGCTGACCTCACTCTGCACTTTTTGAAGTCAAGGGTAAAATGTCCCATTGATTTCTATGGGGAGGAGGATTGGGCCAATGCCAAATGCTTTCAAACTCTCTCCTTTAGCACAGAGAAAACAGCAACTTGCCCTAGGCAAACAAGGGTAAGATCTCCCAATGCACATCATGACTTTCCTTGTTTATGTCAGGGGTTTGCATCAGTGCAGCTATGCTCATTACTGGCTGCCAGGGACTTGAGTTGGGCTAATTTTCAATATAGAGAAGGCCTTAGATTTACAAGTTGCTAAAAGTCCGCTCTACCAGAATGTATTCAGAGAGAATGTGGTAAAATATAGAATTCTAAGTAAAAACATTTTTTTAACCATTATTATTTGGAAGTCAACTAGCTGCTGATAAAATGTAACCAGTTTTTTTTAAAATATGAAAAAGTACTAACTAGAATTTTGGAAAGTGTTAAAAGTAAAATAATTTATCCTCTCCATCCTCAGCTAGCTTTGCACACTCCTATTTTCCCTTTATAAAGGAGGAGGGGTATATAATTCCCTTTGTATACATCTGAATTTGTTTACTATGGGCATAAATGATTTCCACAGTAAACTTCCCTAGTAGCCATTTACAACTTCACTAGCCATTCCCCTCCCCCCCCCGAGGCATACAGGGTTGCCTTTCAGGCTATACAATTACTCCATATAGAATTAAGGAGAGGCACTTGTACACAAGCTATTGCAATGCCTCCCACCGTTGTTTAGAAGATATGTTCAGGTACAGATTGTGTAATCTTTAAATACCATGTTATACTTACCTAACGTCTATCTAGGTATTTATAATGCACCCAGAATGGTGGCACATATGAGAACATATGAACTTGTCCTTGCTTTAAAAGCATAGACATTTACAGGGGGGAAAATGGGGGAGGGGAATATGATATGCAGCTACTTGTCTATATGACTAAATTTTTCTATCCATACCACCACACCTCATCACTCTGCATATTTGCTTTATTTTAAACAGCAATTAAATTCCAGTGGGAAGGTAAAATGACAAAATAAGGGCTTATCTACATGATGCCAAAGCCTGGACTACTGGGATATGAACTATAGAGTGCTCTAACGTGTTGCACTCTAACTGACCCACGAAGACCCTGCTGGCGTGACCTAAAAAGGTACCAAGTTAGCATTGTAGCCCTATTTCAAACAGGACGCTGTTAACGCAACCTAGCTACCTTTTAGTTTGCACCAGCAGGGTCTATACAGGACAGCTAAAGCACTCCACAGTCCATACCCCTGTAGACCTGACTGCAGCACTGTGTAGACAAGGATTTTGTAACTAAAAGCTATACAGAGGATGGAAATTCTATTTCATTAATGATTTTGAGATCTCAAAATCTGGCTTAGCTCAGAGGAGGAGCAAAAACTGGAAATTTCAGTTATCCGCACAGGAAAATTTAAAAAACAAAAAAACCCTGTTTTGAGTGGTTTGAAAATATTTATCTTGATTTTGACTTCTATTTTGCAGTACAGTATCTAATATAAACAGCAACAAAGAGTGCTGGGGCACCTTATAGACCAACAAATGTATTGGAGAGTAAGCTTTCATGGGTGAATACCACTTCATCAGACACAGTTGTGGGTGAATACCCACTTCGTCAGACGTGACGAAGTGGGTATTCACCCACGAAAGCTTATGCTCCAATACATTTATTAGTCTATAATGTGCCACAGGAGACTCTGTTGCTTTTTACAGATCCAGACTAACACAGCTACCCCTCTGAAATTCAAAACAGTTTCAAAACAAAAAATTGGAATGTTTCATCGCAAAAAATGTCAAAACAGGCTCTTTCTACATTGTTGGAACTTTTTTCCATTTTTCTTCCTAAATGAAATTCTGGTGAATTTCTCAGTGATTTCCAGAAGCAGTTTGATTTTGATGGAACGATATATTCCCATGGAATATGGTTCTATCAAAGTTTCTCCAGCCAGTTCTAATACCTAATAAGAGGATTCAAAAAGATAGACTGCAGTGTTGAAAAACAGCTCTTCACAGACAAGCAAGTCCAAACCTTCATTTGTTCTAATGTTCAACTGTACTTTATGCCAAATAAATTCTGGAGTCCTCTCCTTAAACTCAAATTTTCAGTCTTCTTTTAGGCACTATGCTACTGGGCATAGTCTAAAATTCTAAACAGAAAATATGGTTTGGTTGTTCACTAACATAGGTAAAAGCTATAAATCTAAGGTTCACACATGGTCTCAACATACTCAAGTTTGCACAGAAGTGGGATATCTTTAAACAAGTCAAATATGCGGAAATCATGTACACCTCTATACCGATATAACGCGACCCAATATAACACGAATTCGGATATAACGCGGTAAAGCAGTGCTCTGGGGGGATCCGGCGGATCAAAGCAAGTTCGATATAATGCGGTAAGATTTTTTGGCTCCCAAGGACAGCGTCATATCGGGGTAGAGGTGTATTAAAATTAAACATGTGTATAATGAACAAGCTGCCCTGGCTGTTCTGGAGAGCACTAAAATTGGGAGAAAAACAATGGGACACTATCAGGTAAGTTTTTAAAAATCACTAAAATCAGCATTCCTTTTATTAGAACACTGATAAATCAACTGAAATTAGTTATTTCTAATTTTGAATTTTCTTCAATTTAGTCTTAACAAAAAAAGCATCTAGTATCTTTAATTTGGCTGCATTTTTAAAATGCACATTGCTCAAATGAGCCCACCTCATTATAGAAGGTTGTTTTTTTTAAAGCATACATTCAATAAAATATTGAGATCCCGGAATCAAACTACAAATCAAGTCCCTGACCCTGCAAAAGATTGATTGATGCGCTTAGTTTACCACACTGTGATCAATCTCATGGAAGACAATGGGATTACTCAGTGTGTAAAGTTGAACACATACCTAAGTCTTTGCAGGATCAGGCCCTAAATGTGTAAGAATTCAATTACAAATCAACATTCTAGGACAAAACTGTTTTTTCTGTAACCAGGCCTTCGTGTTCTACTTTCCCCTGCTGCAGTTGCTTGCTCACTAAAATCTAAAGCACTGTAAGAAATGCCACTCCTGATTTTATGGATATCTTGGTTTTGTGTTTCTAATATGTGTGTGTATATTATGATGTTCATATCAGTAGTTACAAAAGAAACAAAAACAAGATCCTGAAAGGAGAAAAGCTTTCCACCAATTTTTTAAGAGGAGTTGTATATTAGTTATTGGATCCAAATTTTTAGCGCATCTAACTTAAAAAGTGATGACCTTACAACACAAATTTAAATGTTCTACTATTAAAGACTTGACCACTTTATCTTTAATTCTTGGCTGAAAACTGTAAATATGTAGGACTTCCTTCCTTAGTTCATTATGGTCCTAACTAGTAAATTGCACTCTGATTATGGAGTAGCAAATTCTTCAGCATCTCCCAATTCCAGGCATCATCATCATCATCATCATCTAGTATATGCATTTTGTAACACTGGCCTGATTTCCAAGTTTACATCATTTTATTAATCAACAGTAGTGCTGAACAGTGAGCAAGATTGTGTGTCTGGGCTGATAATTTTTCATGACAATTTTACAAGGCTGCATTGATGCTGTGTTCCAAGTTTGCATCATCCCATTTCACAAATAGAAAGAAACCAGTTCGCTTCCCACTCTGGTGATGAGGATGAGAGAGTGAGGAATTCTTGGACACCCACTTTACAGCACATTCTAAATCACTCAAAGCTCTAGCTAGTACATAGAGTTAAGAGTGATGAATTCAGGAAGCTACAGTAGCTACTTGATTTACCACATGGACTTGGATGGTTCTGAGCTGCTGCCTAGCAGGGGAATGCCTAGTTCCACATGAGGAGGTGCAGTTTGTTGCTAAGGGAACCATTGTTGTCTGAGTTTTACAGGTTCATTGCTGTACAAGGGACAGATGTCCATACTATTGCACTAATTACTATAGAGGGAGCAGAAGGCACCCAGCACTTCCTAAGAGCTGGTCAGCATCTCACAGGATTGGACCAAAAGAGGGGGCATTTGTCCGATACTCAGGCCCCCTCCTTTACACACTTCATTTTAGGATTTCCTCTGCCCCCCCCCAATAGTATTTTTCCCACCTCTTTAAAGTCAGTTATATGGCAATTATATTTTTAATTTTCACTTTTAAAAAAAGTGATATTATAAAGTTTTAAAAAACCACAAACAGAATTTAGTACAGAAATCTTTGTCCAAAAACAACTTAATCAGGTTACATTGGAAGGTTGCACTGAAGTTTGTCAAAATTATTATGGTTAACCTTACAATATAGAAGTCGTTATTTATCAACATCTTATGCTTTATTGAAGGTTGACAAGTGCAACAGTTAAATACATTGACGTGTTACAACTGTTTAGATAACATGCACAAAAACATATGCATACTACTATACAGATCATATGCAAAAATCCATATTGGGAAACTCATTTTGTTTTATTCTTGCGCTAGCAGGAATTGATAATTTTTGAAGTGTTTTTTCCTGCCTTAAACCAAACTACAGTGAACAAAGATTTACTTCAAATATTCAGCAGCCAGGGAAATTCAGAAATTACACAATCAGCATAAATCTGCCAAATTCTGATCAGCTGCGTAAGTGTATTCTTATTTATGTAGCATTTAAAAAAAAAAAACAACTATCCAAACTTCATCAGATCAGCCAATGAAACAACTAAATTTCAATCTGTACAAACTAAATAGTAGTTACAGTTTTCTATTTTACAAAGTAATTACACTAAATACACAAATATACATTAGGCAAATAACCTTCATTGTAATTATCCTACATCCCAACTCTGTCACCTACCTTCTCTCTCTAATACAGCTTTATGCACCTGTCCACGGCTTCCGAAAACAGCGCAAACATATTTGCACGTAAGGTTTCAGGTGACAGTTTAGTGTTGAACACTGAATTTACCTTTCACCCTTAGATCCTATGCATCAGTCTTTACTTTGGATCCCAATTGGATGGGGGGGGGGGGGGTATTGATCCATCACTTTTACTCCAGTCTATTTCTTCATTTTTTCATGCCTGCATTAGTAACAGCAGTGGATGGATGGAAGATTTAAAACAAAAATCAAGCATGCAACTCCATTTCTTAGCCATTTGCAGAAGCTGTTCAAGTCCCCAGTGCATTTGTGCTAATTCTCTGGAAAATAGTGGGTTTTTGTGTTGTTTTTTATTCACCAACCTAAAAATAAGAACTCCTTTAGCCAAAAAGAAAGGACAGATGAGTGCTTAATACTGAAAAAAAAAATTTTCTTGTGATGGTGCATGCAGTGTACAGAGTCCTTGAGTCTGGACTGCAGCGTGCAATGAAATGGATGAGGGGGTGGCTGTGGCAGATTTCCACTTGTCCTCTTTTCTCTGGGTAGTCCAGAGCATACTGGCCGCGAAGGCCAGGGCATTGGAGACTATGCTGAAGGTCCTGAGCCCTGTGATGCCGGCTGGGCAGGCTGTTGTGTTGTCCCTTGTGTCTGGGACGAAGGTGGAGAACCAGTCTGCAGCTGTGCTTGGAACTGGGCGAGCTGCTCTGGGCTGGCCAGTGTTTTCAGCAGAGTGTTTTCCTGCTCCAGCTGGGAGTTCTTCTCAATCAGCTCTTTGATTTGCTCTTTGAGGACCTCCACTTCCTCCCTCACAGCATACATCAAATGGCTCTTCACCAGATCCTGAAACAGAAAAGAGAGCGCACAAATCAGGCAAGAGGTCCAACCTTAGGACAGGGATACAACGCTGCTCAGCCAGAGAAACAATAATCCAACCCAACTAAGGCAAGCAGCAGATGTGGCTCCAGCTTTGAGACAGCAAAGCACGGGTAGATGGGGCCGAGAAATCTCCCCTCCATGTACTAGTGCTTGTAAAGCGTTTTGGAGATTAACATGCAGAGCCAGAGCCTGCATTCCCTGTGCACCCAGAATACACACAAGAAATGTTGGACGTCCAAGTAGGCCAGTCTCATTACAAACCTGACCATCAGCCTGGCCACTACTCTGTCTATGGGCTCACCCTCCCCTGGCCAGCTCACCTATTAATTGATCTGAATAGAAAAATACCATCGAATTGATTCAGGCTGGAAGGGGGAAGGAGAGGGTTGTTTCTATAGGAAGCCAGCCCGAGCCTCCAAATTCCCCGCCGCGTGCTGTTGTCTTCCACTTCCAATAATCCACACCCCCCAGCCGGCACTTCTTCGCGGACGTGCCTCGGAGGAGGGCTGGGATCAGTGGGGGTTCACTGATGAGAGGTGCGGGTCCAGGCACCAGCCCCGCTCTGCTCTCGCGGGCCGGCGCCGTGTGTTTGTAAAAGCAGGAACCTCCTCCCCTGCAACAACTGCTGCCCGCCCCCCCGCGCCCAGCCTCCGCGGAGCTGGCTGCAGCTAGTTCTTACAGTGCAGGCTGCCGCATTTCCCTCCCTCCCTCCAGTGTTTCGTGACCGAGAGTGACGTCAAAGAGACCCGGCCGACCACCCCCACGCGCCTCAGCCAATGAGCTGCCGAGTTATTTATAGCCGCGAGTTAAAGGTTCGGAGTTTGCCTAGCAACAGTAGGCAGAGAATCCCGTGAGAACGGCTACAGGCACCGCTCCAATAACAAAGAGCAGCCAAGGCGGAAATCAAAAAACAGGAAAAATTAGGCACAGACACAGGGTTTGTGGGTTGTTGTGTGTGTGTTCTTTTGGAGGAGGGTTTTTTGTTTTTTTAACCGGCTTCGCTTCTCCCCCATCGCGCAACAGAGCCCATGATTTCCACTGCCCTGCAGGGCAGCAGCCCCAGCGTACAAGATCCCAGCTCCAAGGCACGTTACCTTCCATTGCCAGCAAGCATGGGAATTAAAGCAGCTTAGGATGCCCCTATTGGATCCATCAGCACACTGTGGCTGGTCCCATTTTCCAGGGATAATCCAGCTGGGATGGTTGGGGGATTTTGAAAAAAAAATTGGAGTGGAAATATTATTTCATCCTCCTTCCCCCCACCCCCGGAGTCAGGATCGATCATTTTTTAAAAGGCAGAAGATGCCGTCATAGTCATTTAAGGCATCTACAGGGAAACGTATGCATTCCTCGCGTTTGGAAGCCTTTGATCATCAGTGTATTTAAAAAAACCCAGCAGCTTCACTATTAAAAAAAACACGCCCATGCATCGGTTAAATGTTACCCAGAGAACCTTGATATTGTGAACACTTACTTCTATTCACAACTCGCGCTTTAAACATTAATTGTATTTTTATTAAACAATCGGTACATACCATCGCTTGCTCGATTTTGTTGTCAATAGCTACCACACTTGCACCCGAGGAGCTGAAAAGAGGGGAAAAGATATATCAGCAGCTGAATTATTTACAAGACAAGAGAGTTGAATACTGATAACTAGCTTGCTGAGAAATATATCCCGCACTGACTTAATACTGCTGTTTATGTCATCGGGATGCTTCAATGCAGAGAAACCAACCTGTAAAGCCACCTCAAACCGCCCGCTACAGCAGGATCAAAGATCCGGACATTTTCCCTAATAACCCACAAAGATGGAGCTTAATTACATAATGCGGTAACAGCGATCCGTGTCCCGGAGATTCAATCTCTCACAAGATAAATGTAAAACACACCGCCCGTGCCACTGCAGCTTCCCAGTGCTGCCCAGTCCGATGGACAAAGGAATCAGCCCCCTGGCATTCACCTGCATTACTGCAAATATTCCAGCAAGGAAAACAAGCACATTTTAGACCAGAGTTATTTACCTACTGTCGAGTCTCAAAGAAGAATTGTCGGTGCCCAGCAAGGATGACAAGAAAGAAATTGAAAAATGTCTTAGTTGATAAACTCCTAGATCCATTGCCACTGTTCTACAACGTTGGGCATTCATGCAATTCCAGCCAGAAACACCCCCCCCCCCCCAAAAGAAAAAAATAATGCAGAGATTCTCTGTTGATCTACATTAATCTCAGTTAAATCTCCGCCACGGGGGACTGGTAGGAGGCTGGCTAGAGAGATCTAATTTTGAAAAAACACCAGTTTGTGGCGGTATGATCCTGGAAGATGCTGATCCCAGGGCTGCGCAAAGAAATCTCCGAGGTCAGCTCTTCTATACTCAGCAGAAAACCTGAGGTTCCAGTCCTATTGCATAATATATGCAAGAGAGTCAGTGCCTATTGGCTGGCCGGTCATTCGGAACCTCCCACCGCCAGAACGGCTCCTTTGCATCACTTCAGTAGCAGTGAACCATCACCAAAATCCAGATACCCTTAATCAGGAGACCCCTGGCCAGGAGACCCGTTCTCCCCCGTTATAATACCACGATTTGCAAGGAACCGCATGAGCATTTAGCAGATCTCTGCAGAGTCGAAGAATTTGGGTGGCAACAGCAGCGCAGAAACAAAACGATCCAGTGCCCAATTTAAACCCTTTCAACATGTAAGATGATTCGCTTATAAGATGCACAGGCTGATTTTTGCCTGCAGAAAAACTACACATGCAAAGTTTAACCTGGGTAGAAACGATCGGATATAGCTGATGTTGGAATTCAATAACAATGTGACTAGACTTACATTTAGCTACTCCAATGCCGCCACCTATTGGCGCAACACTATACCTTTAGACTAGAAAAGATAAAACAGAACATGCACGATGGAAAGTCTCACGAAATTTGGTCTCCGTTAATTAAACCCTAGGACCCAAGATCCCTTCCTCATCAGATGCCTTAGAATTTGCTTGCTGAAACCACTTCCAATAATACGATGCTTCATTTTTGCATCATCCCTTTGCAGTTGACCGTCATCGTACAACATGAGGGTTTTTTAATCTAAAGGACTATTATAGGTGGTTCTTGAAAGAGCAAAATCTGTTTTTCATATGAAAAGACAAAAGGATTTTTATGATGAGAAAGGTTAGAAGCAAGAAGCTGACAGGATGGTATAGTTTAGGCACAAAATTCACACTCATGGTTCCTGGGCTACCAGGGGAGTTTCACCTTAAAAATTACAATCCTTACACAATTTTAAGGTGTTCATATGTCTGCCTCCACAGTACTTCAGCACACGTTGGCATAGGAAAATGAAACTAGTTATTCAATATATTCTTGAATACATTTGTGAAAATATTTGCAGCAGGAAGCAAATTATAAATTAAAGCCTATAGATCACTGTTCTGGCAAATTCCTAATACTTGTCTACTCTTTATTCAAATTAAATGGCCCTTTTTATAGCCTTTAACCCATTCATTTTAAGATATTCAGCCACCAGACAATTCAGAAAATACACACACAGCATGAATCTGTAAAATTCTAGACAGATGCTTTTTGACATTCTTATATTGTAACACTGAACATGTCTATCCACTCTTTTCCAGATGAGGCAATACAACAGCTACTTTTTAAACTATGTCATACAGAAAATAAGGAGTTTTCTTAAATTATTTATCTCAACAGCATATTTCAAAATGAAGGTGTTACAGTTCTAATATTTTACTATAGAACAAAATCACACATTCAGATCAAAATGATTTTAAAATGGTGCACTCTCTCCACTTAGCTATTTAACGGGACCAAATTATGACTTAGAACAATACAAGCAAAGCACTTGAATAAAACTGAAAACACCCTTTAATACACGTAACCTATAAAGTATCAACATTCGTGTGATTTAAACATGCAAAACAGAAAAGCCAAAACTCTTCTCTCTTCTGTAGTGCAAGAATTTTAAATATATATTACAGTTGTCACTCTCACAAAAGCAGGAAAGCTAGAAAGGCAAGGAATAATAGTCTTAAATTTAACTTTAGCATTAGCATGTCATCATCATCCTTCTTAAAGAGATTATTTTAGCTTTCTTGGTCTACTGTTCTTTCATTCAGTAATACCAGCAGAGTGGCGCAAGTAAGCTAATCCTACTTACGGGGGAGGTTACATTTAAGAATACTGAACTTCGCATAAATGTTTTTCCAACTTCAAAGCACATACATTTCCTTTAAGGTAGAATTCCCACTCACTTATGTGTTACTTCAAAAATAGTCACATTTCCCATGCCTTCGCAATGTTTCCCCTATTTTAAATTATCTGCACCTCTTGACCATGTAATCCATTCCAATTTACTTAATATTAACACAAACATTAGGGCATATGTTTTGAGCTCCTTCTGCACTCCTGGGCAGGCAAATGACATCAGTAACCATAAATTCCTTTTATACTCTTCGGCTGTCCAAGAGGTTACACCTCTCATCAGCCACAGACCAAGCCAAGTGATCTGTGTGTTTGTCACCTCTAAACTCAACTACTGCAACATGCTGAACCTCAGGTTGAAAGTGAAAGCTCCAGAGGGTACACCAGGCAGCCCCTCTTCTTACATAATGACTATGAGAATACACCACCCTAGCCCAGGGCTCTCTGTACTGGTTCCCAGTCCAACTTAAAACCGTGATCTTCACAGCCCTTAGTGGTTGTACCCCAAAACTCTCAGATCACCTCTCACTATGCCAATTAAGCTTCAAGGACACTGGAGGTGATTGTGCTTAGGCTGAAATTTGCAAGTGCAGGGGATGAGAGTCTCTTGGCAGATTATTTTTTTCTGAGGGTGGTTAAAATCTCTTCAGGTTAGGTTTTCCTACAATAACCCACCTCAAGATGGCAAGCGATAAAAACAAAACACACACTTGTCATGTTCTTTCTTGGTGTGACAAAGCAAGAGGCAGACTGCAGTCTTTCAGACTGATTGCACTATTTGTAATTTTGGTTGTGCTCTGATTCCAGGGTCATGGGCACCTTCTAGTTAATCAATGTTTCTGCGGAATGATTAGTAATGATTCCCTAAAATTGTTTGTAGAGGTCTACAAGTCTAATTGAGTCAGTGCATAGTTAGCTGCATCTGGCTTCCAACATTTTGTCAGTAGTGTGGATGGGATAACACAAACATAAGCATGCTGTCCTGTCCACTTTACAGAAAAAAGCAAGTGTTAGAACACAGATGCGCCTACATGTCAGACAACTGTGCTCTGACATGATCAAACATATAACATCTGGTCCACACATTATGTAGAAATATAGCAAAGTGTCCGGAAAGACCTCAATCCTTAGAATTTGTGAATTTTCCATCTTTGTCAATTTCCATTGTCCCTGTTTATCAGGGAATTTCAGGAGAGAGTTATAATTCTCTTCACAGTCAGAACATAAGAACAGCCATATTGGGTCAGACCAAAGGTCCGTCTATCCCAGTATCCTGTCTTCTGCACTGGCCAGTGCCAGACGCTTCAGAGGGAATGAACAGAACAGGACAATTATCAAGTGATCCATTCCCAATTGTCCAGTCCCAGCTTTGGCAGTTGAAGGTTTAGGGACACTGAAAGCATGGGGTTGCATCCCTGACCATCTTGGCTAATAGCTATTGATGGCTCTATCCTCCATGAACATACTCAATTCTTTTTTGAACCCAGCTATATTTTTGGCCTTCACAACATCCCCTGGCAATGATTTCCACAGGTTGACTGTGCACTGCATTAAGTTTGTTTTAAATTTGCTGCTTATTAATTTCATTAGGTGGCCCCTTGTTCTTGTGTTATGTGAAGGGGTAAAGACCTTTATAATATCCCCCTTAGACTTCTGTTCCAGGTTTAGTGTCCCAGTCCTTTCCACCTCTCCTCATGTGGAAGCTGTTCCATACCACTAATCATTTTTGTTGCCCTTCTCTGTATTTCTTCCAATTCTAACGTATCTTTTTTGCAATGGGGTGACCAGAACTGTACGCAATATTCAAGTGTGGGTGCACCATGAATTTATATAGTGGCATTATAATATTTTCTGTCTTATCTGTCCCTTTCTTAATGGTTCCTAACATACTGTTCGCTTTTTTGACTGCTGCTACACACTGAGCAGATGTTTTTACAGAACTATCCATGACGACTCCAAGATCTTTCTTGTGCAGTGACAGCTCATTTAGACTCCATCATTTTGTATGTACAGTTAGGAATTATGTTTTCCAATATGCATTACTTTGCATCTGTCAACATTGAATTTCATCTGCTATTTTGTTGCCTAATCGCCTAGTTTTGTGTGATCCCTTCGTAACTCTTCACAGTCAGATTTTGACTCAACTATCTTAAGTAATTTTGTATCATCTGCAAACTTTGCCACCTCGTTGTTTACACTTCTTTTTTCAGGTTATTTATGAATATGTTGAACAGTACTGGTACCATACAGATCCCCAAGGGATCCTGCGACTTACCTCTCTCCATTTTGAAAACTGACTATTTACACCTACCTTTTGTTTCCTATCTTTTAACCAGTTATTGATCCATGAGAGGACTTTCCCTCTTATCCCATGACTGCGTACACTGCTTAACAGCCTTTGATGAGGGACACTGTCAAAGGCTTTCTGAAAGTCCAATATACTATATCTACTGCATCATCCTTGTCCACATGCTTGTTGACACCATTAAAGAATTCTACTTGACTGATGAAGCAAGACAAGTCAAAGGAGAGCAACAAAAATCCTCTCCCGAACTCATTTCTTCCTTTCCCTTTGATCAGTGATCCCACTTCGCTATCCCTTTCTCTTCTCTCCCCCAACGATGTATTTTTATTATTTATAGTTTGCATTATGGTAGTACATAGAGTCCTCAAACATGAGGTCTACCCCCATTGTACTAGGCATTGTACATTGATAGGCAATGTACATTAGACATGGTCCTTCCCCACAAAAATTACGTCAGGCCCCCCAATTCTAGAAATGCTTATATAACGTTAAAAATTTTACACCCACAAGTTCAATGGCACTACTCATGTGTCATGTTATTCTTGTGTATAAGGATCTGTAGCATCAAGGGCTAATTTCTGTCCTATTTAAACCCTGAACCTGCAAAAAGATTCACACATGCAAAGGGTCCACCCACACAGAGCTCATTGCAAGAATGTATCATCCTTCGGAAGCTAACATTTGTAAAACACCACAGACATGGTATAAATAAAGCACTGAATAAATAAAGTAATACATAATGCTGAGATGTATTTGGTGGGTAAAGAATGCATCCAAGTTCAATGCTAATTAAGTAGCTGATATGCATGCTCTGGTCTTTACATACAGAGATCAATTAACTACCTTAACAACTGCAAATTGTTCCATCGCTGAAAAGATTGTTTGGCAAACTACTTTTTGAAGGGATTCCATTTTTTTTTGTCTCTCATTAAAAATTACCTCGTCTCAATAATATTTAGCCATTAAAGAACTTTTCATCTTCAGCACATAATTAGATAAATATTTGTACAGACTCATTTAGAACCTGTTTGAGGTTCAGTTTGTTTCTATGTGCTTGTTAAAGAACCCTCCCCACACACATTTTTTCTACTTCCCTTGGGGTTTGATTTAATCTTTCAAGTACCTTGACAACGCTCTCCTCTCTTTAGAAACAGACATTTTAAATACAGAACAAATATCTCCCAAAATTGAGATAAATCTTCAGTCTTTCCTACACTATAAAACACTAGAAAAACTGATCATTTCAGGGCCTTTGTTACAACATGGTAGTCCCCTGCTATGGGTAACACAATTTTAACTATATTTCTCAACTGCAAAATGCTGAAATACAATCAAAATGTGGTTCAGTCACAAAAACATTAAGAACCAACTGCATTATAACCACTTTGGTGGAGCAATGGAAGAAAGACTGCAGTAATTGGGTCCTGCAAAACATTTGCCTTCATTGCTTTAGAGGGGATTTTAATGCGGATTATATTGAACTGGACTAGTGGCATAAGTAGAGTTGCCTTAAAAATTCCTAAATTCAAACCCATATATATCCATGGGGGGGGGGGGGAGGAGGGGACACGAGGGGGGAACTAGTGTAATGATTCTGACAGAAATCCACAAAACTCTAATTACCTAGGCTGAAATCTTGGTCCCACTGAAGCCAATAGTAAAACTGCCATTGATTTAAACGAGGACAGGCTTTCCAACCAGTTTTAACCAGGTTCAATTTAGTCAGTTTAAAGGGGTGGTCTTTTGAATAGTTTCTCCTGACTTAACTGCGAATTTCATAGACTTTAAGGATAGAGGAGACTATTATAATCACCTAATCTGCCACAGGCCATAGACTTTCAGCCAGCAATTCCCATATCTAGCCCAACAGCTTGTGGTTGAACTAAAACATCTCTTTTAGAAAGCCATGCGATCTTGATTCAAAGACTCCAAGCCACTGAAAATTTACCACATCCCTTGGCAATCTGTTCCAAAAGGTTAAATTGCATCTTATTTTGAGTCTGAACTTTGCTGACTTCAACTTCCAGCCAATGGATCTTGTTATGTCTGTCAGTTAAATTAAAGAGCCATTGAGTACCAGATATTTCTATAGTATTAGCTTTCTTAATTTTTTTTGCTAGAACCTTCAAGCTATTTAAACCTATGGTTTGATTGCATGTGGATTTCCTTTTTTTGTTTTTTCATGATTTTTAGAAGTGTTAAAGAAAATTAGAATCTAACACCTCAAATGAAATGAAAAAGAACCAGTGTCACTTACCATGTTTGTAATTTTGTTTTTACCATTAGCAAGGTGTAGAAAAAAAATAATGAACTACAAAGTGGAAAGAACATTCATTCCACCCTACATACAACCTACTTGGCCAGCAGTACTATAACACCAGTATCTGTAATTATAGTACATATATGATGATATGCTCTGCACTCTGACTAGAAGACAGAAGGATGCATTTAAAAGCAAGCTGATATAAAATCAAAGGACAAAAAAAAGTCTAACTGACTTCTCTGGGGATAGGATACTGGTCACAGCTCTTTCGTTTCTATAGGAAAACAGATAGCTAATTAAACCCCATTTGTTTTAATGAGGATGTCGTCATATCACATCACTGATTTTAATGGTGATGGAATAAATCTTGATTAAAAAAAAAAAGTCTGCATCTCTCCAGTTTAGGAGTTTCAGCAAGGAGAGAGAGACAGGGACATCTAGGGACATCTAGACATCTTTAGAAGACCTCAGGGGTGGGAAGAACTAAAACATTCTGAGGTTATCAAAGCATCCTTCCAGAAACAAGTAACTATGTCTAGCAACATAATTTGAATTATAGGAATAGAATCTGTTGTGTGTATGACCCCACTGGGCTAAATCTCTTGTATTAAGAGATCTAACTTTCATGGTTACTCTATACCTTGCAATTAGCATCCAGGACACTAGGGCTGAGTAGGTATGAAGTACCACCTAGTCTGGGAACCAAACACTTCCTTGTCTGTAAATTCAACCCTAGATTAGAAATCTGAAATACCTAAACTTAATACAACTGAAAGCTCTCCTTGGAGCGCTATAACTGCTTCTGTCCAACACTCACAGGGAGGAAAGGACCCACCCACTAAAGAGTTGTGCTTTTAAAATTTTAAATGACACACTCCTTTGTCAGGGACCAGATCTGTCCCTTCCTCTTCATAGGCCACAGTCAGGTTTATTCCCACCCTAACCCCACAGTAACTCTTACGCCCCTCCCTTTTGGGCCAGTTGTGTATTAAAAGGATTGATCCAGGAGAGGGCATTTTGGTGTGTGGAAGGTTGAAAGAACATTACAAGAGCTCTTCTTCCTCTGACACTGGCCAGCTCTCCGGCACACACCTCACTTGTATTCTTCCTTTTTGACCTCATACAAGAGATCATCCTTACCTTTGAATATGCTTGCCTGCTCTGCAGTCAGTACACAGCCTTTCAGAGCTTCCAGGCTTTAGAAGACTGCATATATAATTTCATCTGATACATCCCTATGTGAAATTATTTGCCAGAAAACTAAAAAGTTACTCAAAGTTCACATTTGATTCCATGCTTTCATCCGTACTTCTAATGTGTACTCGTTTCCTTAGAGGAGAAACCACTCATGCTACAGAATCCTGCTGTTCTCTAAAACGTACATTATGTATTTTCTGAACTGCACTCCAACGTTAAATGAAAGGAAATTACTGGAGTATTTCTAGTTACACCTACCATGACAAAAGAAACAAAACCAACGATCAGGTGGTCACTTGGCAGCAGTGAGATCACTCGCATTTGAAAAGCACAAATTATCTTATATTAGAATGTAGCTCTCAACACTGGTCTGTTCTGATAGGCCAGCTGGACCTTGTTGGTGATGTCACAGCCACACTAGCTCCCGGCAGTGCATGGCTGGGACCTCATTACCCAGATAAAAACAAGAAATCCCTACGTATTTTGGCAAGAGAGGACAAGTTATCTGCTCCTCTCTCTCTTTCACCCCCGCCTCCTCCGTCCTCCACCTATCCACTTTCTACTGCTCACCCCTTTCTTCTCTCCCTTTTCTTCCTGACTCTGGTTTTTCTTTTTATTACTCCCCTGGAAGTTGCATTGGGAGTCTTGAATGGTCTCCTAACCTATTTTAAATTCATTTCAAAGCACCCCTGCCTTTTGTCTAGCAGAGCAGCTGGACTAGGTTTCTAGCTGGACAGCAGTTTTCCTTTGATGGTCACTTCCCTCTTCAGCCTCACACTTTTAAAATTATGCCTATACTTAAGACATTACATTAGAAGCCAAGTCAAGGCTCCTAGGCATTGATTCAAAGCCCATTAAAGTCAACGGGAATCCTTCCACTGACTTAAATAAACTTTGGGGATCAGGCCACTATTGTAATTCCTTAGGGAACAGTAAAATTCTATGGGATCCTGAGAAAGGGGAGGCAAAAATACAGGGGAACAAAGTAGGGTAAAGGGAAATTGCTATGACCCCTTCTCCTTAAGCCAACCCCCTGTGCACTAACATTGTTTTAAAATCACATTCAGCTAGGAAAACATAATGGCTGTTCAAAATCATCCCATTTTGTCAGAAATTAATGCTAAATATATTAAATAGCATTGGTCCATTACTATATGGAAATGGTAGAATTATCAATAATAATGACACTTGGCAGAATTAGATTTTTTTATTATTTTGATGAATATTGATGTTTGTTTTAAGAGATTTTCAATTTTTAGCTATTTAAATTTTCACAAATTGCACAAAATTATGGGTTTAAAGCTTTTTATTTTCATTGATTTAACTTTTCAGTTGCAGGAAATTATGGGGAGAGTCAGACAATTTTTTAATGACAGTAGATTTGAGATTTAAAAAGTTAAAGCTTTATAACCGTTTAAACACCAATTGTCAACTTCACATACCAAAATTTACAAAGTAAATATCCTTAAATCAAAATTCCCAAGCAGCATTTTGCTTACTTTGCCTATCTGTAAACTTCAATCAACACAGATTTTTAAAATATTTTTGTATGCGTGGTGAAATCTAAGTTTACCCACATTTACTGATTAAAATCTACTCCTTCCAAGCCTAATAATAATGCAGAATGAACACTTCTGCCCTATAAATATTTCTGTTCTGTATTTGGGGAAAAAGCAGATATGCAGTCTCATCATATGGTAACACTTTCTCCATTAATATCTCAAGAGACTGTTAAACAGCAGAGTCTAATGTTAAGACATTTTTAAATCAACAGATCCAGATAATTTGCATCCATGAGTTTTAAAAGAGCTGACTCAGGAATTGCTGCACCGTTAAAGTTATTTTCAAAAGTCTTGGAACATAGTTCCAGAAGACTGGAAGAAAGCTAATGTGATAGTATTTAAGATGGGTAAACGGGATGACCTGTGTAATTACAGGCCTGGCAGTCTGACACCAACCGCTGGCAAGATAATGGAACATCTTACATAGGACTCACAGAATTAAAAGAGGGCATATAACTAATGCAAATCAACATGGCTGTTCAATCAATCAGATTATAAATTTGGTTGATCAAAGTAATAGTATCGCTGTAATATACTTAGACTTCTGTAAAGTGTGACTTGATGCCACACAACATTTTGATTAAAAAAACTAATAAAGAATATAAAATTAACATGGCACACATTAAGTAGATTAAAAGCTGGCTAACTGATAGGTGTCAAAATACAATTATAAACAGGGAATAGTCATTGAGCGGGTGTGTTTCTAGTGGGATCCTCTGATAATCATTCTTACCCTATGCTATTTAACATTTGTATCAATAATCTGGAAGAAAACATAAAATCACCAATGAAAGACTGCATATCACACAAAAATAGGGGGAGTGGTAAATAATGAAGAGGATAGGTCACTGATTCAGAGTGACCTGGATTGCTTGGTAACCCGAGCGTAAGCAAACAGTGTGTGTTTTAATACAGATAAATGTAAACGTACACATCTAGGAACAAAGAACGTCAGCCATACTTGGAGGATGAGGGAATCTATGCTGGAATGCAGTGACTGAAAAAGATATGAGAGTTGTGGTGGATAATCACCTGAACATGAGCTCCCACTGTGGCCAAAGGGGCTAACGCAATCCTTGGATGCATATACAGGGGAATTTTGAGTAGGGGTAGACAGGCTATTTTGCCTCTGTATTTGGCATTAGTGTGACCGCTGTTGGAATACTGTGTCCAGATCTGGTATCCACAATTTTAAAAATGATGTTAAAAAAATTGTAGAGGGTTCAGAGAAGATCCATGAGAAGGATTAAAAGATTAGAAAATCTGTGAGAGTGCCAAGGAGCTCTGTTTAGCTTAACAATGAGAAGGCTAAGGGGTGACTTCATTACAGTCTGTAAGTGCCTACATGGGGAACAAATATTTAATAATGGGCTCTTCAATCTAGCAGAGAAAGCTATGACATGCTCTAATGACTGGAAGTTGAAGCTAGACAAATTCAGACTGGAAATGAGGCGTACATTTTTAATGGCGAGAATAATTAACCACTAGAAAAATTTGCCAAGGGTCATGGCAGATTCTCCATCACTCCATTTTTTAAATCAAGACTGGATGTTTTTCTAAAAGATCTGCTCTAGGAATTATTTTGGTGAAGTTCTATGGCCTGTGTTACACAGGAGGTCAGACCAGATGATCACAATGGTCCCTTCTGCCCTTAGAATCTATAAGTATATGAATGCTCTTCAGCAATTTCAAACTATAAAATAGGAAGAAATAAAGAACAAAACATGTATTATAAATATCTGATTTCTTATTTTGTGCGTCATTAAGAAAAAATCATGATTATCTACCTTTAATTCAGCACAGGAATGAAGGGGTGGGGACAAAGTTGCATTTAAGCCTTTTGATACTCTGGGGGTGGGGGATGTCTGCCTACCGTCAATGTAAACTGTAAAAGCCTTAGGGTACTCTAACTTATTCTTGGGTTCCCCATGCCTCTTTCTAGTCACAGCACAGTGGAGCTCCAGTTCAGCATCCTCCTTTGCATGTACTCCGGACACGCCTCCTACATGGAAAATTGTAAGGGACTGGTGTAGTCATTTCACCAGCAGGGGAACACTGCAGGTATTGCCTGGGGGAAGTTTGTTGCCTTTAGGACCCTCCTTCACACCATCTAGAGGCATAAAGAGGCCTCTGGGCAAGACAGGCTTGGGCCCTCACTCTCCAAGACTTTGAAACTCTGCTGGCTTTCAAACAGAACACAAATTCCTTAATCTGGAACTAAGACACCATTTGAACACGCTGTCCTGGACAGAAGCCACCGACACCCAGCCACCCCTGACCTTCCGAGAACTACAGAAGATCTATCGTCTAATCTTTTAATACATGATTTGCCAAGTAAAGATTAAGACTTAGAATTTCATACCTATGCAACACCTGGTTAATCTCTTTAAAGTACTTGGCGTTGGCTAAATTTGTGTTAACGTTGTCCCTATTAATTACGGAACAGTCCTCACCATTCCCTAGTATTATATTAGGTCTACTGCCTGAAGAATGGTGCACTAAAAGTTTTGTATACCCTTACAAAAATCCTTCATTCAAACCAGGGCTTGAGTTGGGCTAGTCCATGCTGGGTCATTGACCCAGCACATTTTTTTGGGGAGGGGGAGGAGCGGGGGTAATCTTATTCTCCAAAATCAGTTAAAAAAAAAAAAGCCTTCAGACTTCCTGGTTACCAAACCCTCTTTCCCTTCCACTCCCCAAAAGAGTCTACACTAGCGAGCTTACTGTGGCAGAGCTGTATAGATGCAATGTCTACAGGAGAGAGCTCTCCCATCGACATAATTAAACCACTCCCAACGAGCGGGGGTAGCTATATCATACCCCTGTCCACAATGGCACTTCTATTGGTGTAACTTATGTCGCTCAGTGGGGCATTTTTTCACACCCCTGAGTGACATACGTTTACTAGCAAAAGTGCTAATGTAGCCATAGCCTTAGTAATGCCTGGAAGCCTGAAAGAGCTCAAAGATGTGAGCTTCCTCATTCATCTTAAATGGAGAGTTAACTCAATGACAATTTTAAAATGCCACACCATTAATCATTACAATGCTCTGAAAGCATGAAGGAGAGAGTGAACCACACAAGAAAGGTCTGTACACATCTACTCTGAATGGCACCTCACTGGTAGGTGGTCTAAGGGCACAGCTACGTGAACATTTAGCTTGCAGCAAGCTGGGGTGTGAATCTACTCCCCACGAGCCTGCTGCACACAGTCTATGTGGACCCTGCTGACGCACAATAACAGTTCATTAGATTGCTTTGATCTAGGTCTCATTGAAACAGGCTAGAGTACCATCCCCTTCCCACTGATTTGACCAGTGGAGACAAATGGTCAAAGAAACATAGCCCAGAGGACATCTGAGCCCCAACAATGCAGAACTAATCTCACAGAGGCATCCAAGCCTCCCCCCAAAACCACTCAAGGCGACCTCCAGAGCTGGGAAGGCCTGCCTGGTCTGCTCCGGTGCTAGGTATAGGACACGTTAATTCTTCCTTGGCTCTACTGGCTACTGCTACTCCCTCTACTAGAGGCTCTCTGCAAATTCAGGGACACACTACTGCATCAGTCACACCGTTCAAGTTTCCTGAGTAACCACGATGGCTAGAAGCAAGCCAATTTTTAAATAAAATTGGAACTTTTGATTTCATCACATGACTCTGGAAGCTGAGGTACAAGTCTATGCCTGAATCTAGCCTGTTCAAGGGTGTATCTGAACCTCAGTGAGGGAAGCCCAGCAGAGTCCATATGATCATATTCTGAACATCTGCATGATCTGAGGAAAGGAGGTGGAGCTTGGAAGTGTACCACCACTTCCCCCATCTCCTACAATTTGAAACTTGTCCAAATACAACAGATCTTATTGGGGATCCCTCTTGCAAAGCTTTAATAATATTAATAAAGGTTTCCAGGACCATGTCCTCGTATGACATGTCAATATATTCTGGAATGCTATTTACAATTCTGATGTCCACATTTTGAAAAGGATGTTGAAAAAAACTGGAGATGGTGCAGAAGAGCCACCAAATGATTTGAAAGCTGGAAAAAAACCTCAATCTGTTTATTTGTATCAAAAAGACTGAGAAGTGACTTGATTACAGTGTATAAGAACCTCCACAGGGAGAAAATACTTGATACTAAAGGGTTCTTTAACCTAGCAGAGAAAGGCATAATATGAACCAGTGGCTGGAAACTGAAGCCTGACAGATAAAAAGAAACAAGGTACAATTAAAAAGAAAAGAAAAATCAAACTGATTAACCATTGGAATCAACTACATAAGGAAGTAGCAAGTTCTCCATCTCTTGAGGCCTTTAAATCGAGACTGGATGCTTTTCTGGAAGATATGCTTTAATCAAACACAAAATTATTGGGCTCAATATAGGAGGAACTGATGGAAATTTAATGGCCTGCGTTATATAGTAACTCCTCACTTAATGTTGTAGTTATCTTCCTGAAAAATGCAACTTTAAGCGAAACAATGTTAAACGAATCCAATTTCCCCATAAGAATTAATGTAAACGGGGAGGGGGGGGTTAAGTTCCAGGGAAATTTTTTTCCCCAGACAAAAAACCACACACACACACACACACACACACACACACACAGAGAGAACGTTTTAAAACAAACAATTTAATACTGTTCACAGCTATGATGATTCTGAAGCTTGGTTGATTGAGGTGGTGAAGTTAGAGGATGGGATATTTCCCAGGGAATGCCTTGCTGCTAAATCAGTGGTTCTCAAACTTTTGTACTGGTGACCCATTTCACATAGCAAGCCTCTGAGTGCGACCCCCCATATAAATTAAAAATACACGTCTACCTCAATATAACGCTGTCCTCGGGAGCCCAAAAATCTTACCGCGTTATAGGTGAAACTGCGTTATATTGAACTTGCTTTGATCCGCCAGAGTGCGCCGCCCTGCCCCCCCGGAGCACTGCTTTACCGCATTATATCAGAATTTGTGTTATATCGGGGTAGAGGTGTACTTTTTTATATATTTAACACCATTATAAATGCTGGAGGCAAAGTGGGGTTTGGGGTGGAGACTGATAGCTCACGACCCCCCATGTAATAACCTCATGGCCCCCTGAGGGGTTCCGACCCCCAGTTTGAGAACCCCTGTGCTAAATGATGAACTAGCACTTGGCTGAGCCCTCAAGGGTTAACACGTTGTTGTTAATGTAGCCTCTCACTCTACAAGGCAGCAGGAATGGAAGGGAGGGGAGATAGCATAGCAGACAGAGACAGATACACACCTTGTGTGTGGGGGAGAGAGAGATGCACGCTGCCCCTTTAAGTAACTGACCCACTCTAAAGTGCATTGTCTTTTTAAGTGGATCAGGAAGTTGAGAAAGCAGCTGCTGCCCCGAGGTCTCTCTCTCCCTCCCTCCGTGTCCCCACCCTGCTCTATATGGAGAAGAAGGGGTAAGCGGGGTGTAGGAACAGGGGGGATGGGGACACCCTGACATTAGACCCCCAATTCCCCTCCCCCGCTGCACAGCAAGCAGGAGGCTCGGGGGGCAGCTCCAAGGCAGAGGGCAGGAGCAGCACATGGCAGTGGGGGGGAGGGACAGCTGCAATTGATAGCCCGCTGGGCAGCTGCTGCACAGGGAACTTAGGGGAGCGGGGAGCTGATAGGGGGGCTGCTGGTCCACCCTGATTCCAAGCCCCCACCAGCTAGCTGCAATGGGCTGCTCTTCCTGCAAGCAGTGGACAAAGCAGGTGGCTGCCAAACGAGGTTAGAAGGGAGCATTGCACAACTTTTAACGAGCATGTTCCCTAATTGATCAACAGCGTAACAATGTTAACCGGGACGACTTTAAGTGAGGAGTTACTGTACAGGAGATCATCTTAGATTATCTAATGGTCCCTTCTGGCCTTAAACTATGAATGGAACAAAGGAGGAAGCCTGGAGGGAGGCTGCTATCACTACAAGCAGGATTAAGTTTAATTTATTGTTGCAGACAGAAGTCTATAGGTATTTATTATTGAATAGTGTTAGAATTGTACACCTAACCTTAACTTGTGATTTCCACTGTTAATTTATTTACCCCTTTTTTGAAATCAACATGTGTAATTCAACTGTTTGGAGCAGCACTTCTCAACCTCTGCAGTTTGCTAACAAAGGCTTTTGGCTGAGATTATATTGCACATTTATACAACTCCTTTTGTCAGCCCAAAGCATGTCCACCCTGGCATTGCAGCAGCCTCTGGGGATAGAGGGCAGCAGCCAAACGATGCACACAGGTTGCTGCATGACCATGAGTGAAGGGGGAAATTTATATGACGACACCAGAGCAAACCCCGGCTCATACAAAATGTGTCATAGGCATTTTAACATCCACACACAGCTAACAGAGATCCTATTATTAAGGTCTGCTCTTAAAATTCTATGTAGTAAACTGCATGGAACTCAGCCTATCTCAAAGAGAACGGTTTGAGCCAAACCTGCCTTAATTTCAACTAGTGGCTCCAAGAGACTAAATATTTCAAACCTGCTCCAGGAGCAAGAAACCCTTTTTGCCAGACCTTGGGACAGTTTTAAGTATCTGGAGATTGACTGGGCTCGAGGAATTTGGGGGATTAAGCAATTCACAGTGAAAATTAAATTTGCTGTGCATACACACACAGTGCATCATTCCCTCATGGCACATTTAATGAGCTTAGCAAAAAACCCTCTACTCTTCACGCTCAACAGGTAATTTTTAAAACACTCATTCAATCAAATCAACACCAGGTTGTTTTTTTTGGACTAAGGTCATGCGCTGTTCCTCAATGAATATTATTTCCAAGCTAAATTGCAACATTAAATCAGCCACGTCAGCAAGAGGGCTGTTCAAAAACCATCACAAGAGACCAAACATGGAAAATTTTAGCCAAAAGGATGATTGTTGCACAAAGTTATAAGCATCTGAAAATAGGCATTATAATGCAAAGTGTTTTACAACCTCACCCTTTAATTACAGTGGTCACTGCCAGGAGTTCACAGTAATATAAATACAGATCTCTTATATAAAAAAGACCTAGCACATAGAAAGACAGGCTTTAAAATAAATCTTTTACACATGCAGATTAGTAATTACACACTACTTATATCTATACTGTGTGTGTTCTTCAACAGCGATTGCTTTGCAACAGTAATGTCTTCAGTGAAGAGACAACTGAGTAATGATGAGCCCTTCTAAGCTATACATGATATTTCAGTGGTGTCCATCTCTTCCAGGTGGGAAATGATGCGGTGGCAGGAGCCAATAAAAACTAAGGAAGACAAAGGGTTCCGCTTATTTTGATACTGGTGGGTAGCATGTCTATTATCCAATCCTAGTTTCCAGAAAAGCATCTACAGTATAATTATCCAACACGCTTCTATGGGAAATGAAGTAATATGCGTGTTGAGGTCCGCCCTGCCGTTTATTGCCTCAGATAGGAGCACGAGGTGAGCCAGGGTGCATGCATGGACCAAGGGACACTATTTTCAAATTTTCTGACTCCGGACACATGGTGTTTATGCCTAACCCTCAGTGGAATCCAATAGTGGGCCATCACTCAACGCAGCAGCAAAATAATTAGTAAATAAAAAGAGGTAACCTGTTGAAACAAGGAACACAGTAAAGTACCCACAAATCCTGTTTATACAACAGCTGCTGATGGGTGTTTTTATGAGCTGAGGTACTGTATCTAACACAGCATTATGTAAGACGGAATATCGCTTATAACAAAGCTCCAAGTTGCAGGGCAGAAAGGTCAAAAACCTTTTTTCTCCATGATTAACATGCTTGCTGCTCTTTTTCTGGGCTATGATTGGTTGATCCAAACACTGAGAAATATATTCCTGGTTTGGAAATATGCAGTAACCCAGGTTGTTGCAATATCACATATATAGTTTATGAGTAGGGAAGCATCTGTAACCTGTTGTCATGAGCTACATTTGAGATGAGTTATCAATAATGATTGCTAGCCTTGTTAAGTGCTAAGATACCAGTTTAGTGTAATAGTGTATTTACTGTTCAACATTTGAGAATACTTAAAAATCAAACATATTTTTAAACAGTTGCCTGCTGAATGAATCTCAATATTAGATAACTAATTTTATAGCAGCTTCCCAATGTATAAATTAAGAGGGTTGCGGGTTTTTTTGTTTGTTTGTGTTTTTTTTTAAGACTCCACTCACACTATGGAGAAAAAGTTACTCTTTCTCTACAGACATTATTAAAGGCAGTGACATGAAAACACCTTCAAATGGAATGTGTTAAGTTATTATTTTAGTTTTCCTGAATACAATAAGAACAACAAAGTATATTATGCCAGATTTTCTGGGCAAGGCAAAATGAAGACAGCAACTCAAACATTTGAAATTTTCATAAGCAAAGAAGCTTTTATTATTTATCCTCTATTTACACTATAATCACACAGCAACTAATACCGAGACTAGGATCCTGAACAAAGGGTATGAAAATCGCTTTCATATGTTTGGGGGTGGGGGCACCAGGGTAGGGCAAGAATCTACCCTCCAACTTACTCTATCCAGAAAATCCTACATGTCATCACAGGGTCTGTTAAAAAATAACACCCATTATTGATGTTGGGAAATGTAAAATGTTCTGTTATTACATTTCTTTCCATAAAGGTAAAGGTATTCATTTGCCCTAGGCAAATAGCAATTATGAATCATGAAGGAACCAAGGCTTTTCTACTTTTATAAACAATAATACATGTACCTTAACTCAGCTCTATAAAAGAATCCCTCCCATTCTCCAAGTTAATACTTGAGATTTTCTTTTTTCTTTTACTCAGGAATCAGATAAAAAAAATCAAACCTCGTAAAGCAAATTAATCCCAAGTACATCATGTAGCTCTGCTCAGGTGGCCAAAGGAGGATAAACATTAAGTGATTTGCTGAAGATGAAACCACAATTGAAGATAATTCCAATTTGTAACACAGAATAACAAATTATGTATTCAACTTTTCTCTGTAGGTGTTTGAAGAGATAGTAGAAAACAGGCAGTATGTAACTCTGCAACACTTCTGTTAAAAAAGTCATTTAAAAGGGTACAAAAATATTCTTTAATTAACTCTTTAAAAATTTTAATCTTGTTAAACAGGATTATTCGATTTTAAAAGTTATGCATTTCAGCAGGGAGTCACCACATTATATACCTGCAATGAATTTATAAAGCACACAACTTTTTAAAAGAAAATAGTTTCTAAATACCTTGACTGCCAACAGTTTCTGATGAAATCCCAATTTTAAATTGAAAGATAGGTCTAGCTCTTTTCAAAGAGTGGAGGTTTTGGTCAATAAGTAAATCACTCAGCATAGCAAAGCATTTATCTCTGAATCAGAATCAGGCTTCTCTTTTGAGACAGCTTTAATAAAGTGACAAGCACCTTGATTTAAGAGTAGCAATATCATTTTTAAGCACTCACTCGAACTGCTTAAACAACCAAGAATCTTAAATGAAAATAAAAGCTTTACAAATACCTCTTAAGATGCTGTTCCAATTCCAAGAACAACACTTTCATGGCTATTCCGTCACAGTTTTGTCCTTGGAGAAATGTCACTTTCATTGATATGACTATTTAGTATGACTATTGATTATTTCTCACAGAACGAAGCACTGATGAAACACTTAAGTCCTTAGCATCAGTAAAATTAGCATTAGCATTCCACTGTTAATTTGCCAGCCCTGAACTCTACAGCACTTTCAAGAATTAAAAAGCCTTGCTGTTAAAGATTATTCCCTTGCTTCTATTCAAAGTTTACTGTGTTTAACAGTGGTTGGTCATGATCAACAGAAACAAGACAGACAAATGATGACATCACAGAGCTTGAGATCACATGATGTGCTGTTACATAAAACATCAAGAGAGATTAACATCTTGAGAACTGAAATCCTAATAATCATAAAGAGCTACCGGTGGTATATCTTCTTTCAACAGTGCACACTTCTCCAATTCTGAAAGTAAGTCACCCTGTGCTCTCCATTTTTTGGAGTAGTGTATGCTAATTGTTACATGTTCTCATTATTCTGCTTAAAGAAAATCCGCTGTCTCATGTTGCTCTCTCATACTAAATTCTAAAACAACAGCAGTAACTAAGCACATGGACAAGTGCCAGCACTGGATTAGCTAGAAAACTTCAGTAAGCAGAAAGTGCATGGGGTAAACAGGGTCTATGTCATGGTGATGACTAGTGACTATAACCTGAAAGTAGGTCTCAACGGTGTTCCTGCACTTACTAGAATAAAGTAAATCTCCATGATGACAGTGACACTATCCTTACCAAACTGTTCACGTATATCAGCTGAACATGTTTTACTGATATACAGCAGAACCCTGTTTATCCAAGTTTCCATTATCCGGCTTGCTGTATTAACCGAACCACCAGCTGTCCAGGGCTGACAGCGGCTGGGGCTCGGGCGACCAGGCAGAGCCCTCCCATCCACCCCCCCATCTTAAAATAAAGGCTAGAAAGCTCTTTGCCAATTCTCCTGATTATCCCAATTTTTGATTATTCAATCAGGCCCCGGTCCCAATTAGATTGACTAAACAGGGTTCTGCTATAAATTTAAAGCACATTTAAAAAAAAAATCAACAAGAGGGGGAGGTTGTGTACATTGAGTAAATGACGCTGATCCTTTCAGTAAACCTTAGTTAATGTTATTTTTTTCCCCCACAAAACATAAAAACTAAAGATTCTCTTTAAAAATGCAAATTCTGCCTTTTTCAGTGGCAAACAGATTTCTAGGATCCCTGATCATCATCCTGCAATGGTTTGACACATCAGATACTTTATATGGTTATGCATAATACTTCTAGTAAAAAAGTTTACAGTACTACAGTTTGTTACAGAAAACTGAATGATTGATGTCACATGCAACTCATATTTATGCTCTATGCAGGAGCTAGAGAATCAGAAATTAGCTTGTTTGTCTGGGAAGTCCAGGACAAGAAACTAAAAGTGGTGCAGGATAGCATACTTAGAGGGCAATGTAATAATCATTTGCACTTCCAGAATAGGTTCCACTTAAGGATCTCAAAGCACTTACGAATGATAAGGAATTAACCTTAACAATGCTTTCAAGTAACTATTATTCCTCTTTTTACAAATGAAATTGAGCCCAGCAGATCAGTGACGAACTTGAGAACAAAATGTAAATTTCTTGAATCAGAATATTGTGCTTTAACTACTAGACAATATATGTTATATATTTCCTTCATACACGTTTTCCCTATATGGATATATTTGATTAGGCCCCACAAACAGGTAACCTCAAACAGGGCACAGCATATTTATTATTTGTATTACTGTTGGGTCTTCCAAGGCTAGCTGTGTGGTTGCTTAGGTGACAACAGAAGAGTCTGGCCCAGTTTCAAGGATCCACACCAGTTTAAATAAACTACTGTTTGACAGCAAATGTAGCATAACAAAAGAAATTGGGTTTGTTTGTTTTTTTTTGCAGGGGGGCAAGTAATGGAATGGACATGAACAACACATCTCGAACAGGTGGACTCTGAGTTCACAGTCTAGCGGCATGCAGTACTGCTCTGCCAAAGCCAGCATCGTCCAGGCGTGCTGGATAAATGCATCATGGGATGTGAACGTGTGGCCAGACGACCAGGTGGCCACCCTACAGATATCCTGGATTGGCACTTGGACTAGGAAAGCTGCTGAAGAGGTTTGTGTCCTGGTTGAATGGGTGGTTACAATCGCCGGAGGTGATATCTTTGCCTGATCGTAGCAGCAGCAAATGCAGACAGTGATCCAAGAAGAAATTCTTTGAGCAGACACTGTCTGCCACCACAACAAATAATTGCATTGACTTGTGGAATGGCTTGGTCCTTTCAATGTAGAAGACTAGCGCCCTCCTAAAGTCTAGGGAATGCAGCCGACGCTCCTCCTTCAACTTATGTGGCTTTGGAAAAAAGACACAAGTAAATGTCCTGTCCCGTATAAAACTGTGAGACCATCTTAAGCAAGAAGGCCGGGTGTGGCCGCAGCTAGACCTTGTCCTTGTAAAAGACTGTATAGGACGGTTCTGAGGTAAGCTGATTTAGAGGGCAGTTCCATAACTGGCTTGCCCTTGGATGCCGGGGTCTTAGCCAGGTCCGTCACCTGGCTTGCATCCGCAGTGTCGGCTGTCCTACTTTTGGCTGTCGGGGCCACTTTGGGCACTTGAGGCCCTACGAGGAGTCGGGGTCCTCTGCTGCACCCAGGAGTCGGAGGTGGATCCCTGGCTGGGCTAGGGAGTCCAACCATAGGAGTACCCCCATGTAGCTCCGGGGTGGGCACATGGCCTGATACAGGTCCTTTGCCTGAAGCCCCATTCCCCTCTGGTACCAACGGACTCTTTGTCTTCAGCCATTTCGTGGGCACTGGCGAGGGGGAACAGTGCCGGCCGCAGCCCGGTGCTACTGGTGCGCTCTGCACGGATACCAAGGTGCTAGGCATGGAGTCCATTTGGGAGGGCTCCGAGGCAGGATGAAGCGCAGCCTCCATGAGGAGGGCCCTCAAGGGGAAATCCCACTCTTTTTGAGTCCAAGGGTGAAAGTTTTTGCAGATTCTACACTTGTCCTTTCCATGGGACTCCCCCAAACACTTTAAACAGCTGTCATGGGGGTTGCTAACGGGCATTGGCCTGCCACACAATGAGCATGGCTTAAAGCCTGAAGAATGGGGCATGCCCCGCTCCGAGGTCAAGTCCCAGCCAGGACTCTTAACTACTAAACTACACTAACACTTAACTTAATGGTCTAAGTACCTATAAGCTAAATACAAAGGCGACAGAACAATGGGTTGTAAGAACCACTAACGCTCTTGCAATGCAAGACAAAGCGCTCCGACCAACTCTCTCAGGCAGTAAGAAGGAACTGAGAGGGTGTAGGGCCGGCAGCACCTAATATACCGATGCATGAGCGCAGCATTCACGAGGGGACCACAGCCGGCCCTATGGATACCACTAAAGCAAAAATCTGACAACTGTGCACGTTGGTGCACACACACCTAGAATGGAATCGACATGAGCAACCATCGAAGAACACCCCATTACCAAAGCAAAGAGGTTACCAGACCACTCAAGCTGGGCAGCTCAAAGGTACTGAAGAACCAGAGATGGTGTAGAGTAGAACATTTCAGATAGATCCTGTACAGGTTGACAAGCCTCATTTGTAAGCAGCAGAGTGCAGTGTGCCATTTAAAGCATACATATATGGATTTGTAAGGCAAGTCCGGTTTTGTGGGAAATTTTCCACTGGTGTAGAGTGAGGACTTCTGCCTCAGTGCAGTAGTGGATTGGCTATTGGCTGGAGACCGCTGGATGGAGTCATGACTCATTTGGATGACCCTCCACCCCCCTTGAGAACCCATTACAGCAGAACTATTCAGGCAGCCAGTGAATTAATTGTACTCAGCTAAGTGGATGATTGCAGGAAAAACTCCTGCATCCAAAGCTGGCCTACCCATGGGTGCTCCAAAAAGTGGGGGCCACTTTTTGGAGAATCAAAAGGGATAATTTGATAAGTGAAGTGGTCTGTTCAGAGGGCCTCCCGGAGAAGGGAAGCAGTGAGCTAAAGCAAAGGGGGCCAACAATAATTAAGCTGGGAGAGTTCTGCCCAGTATTACCAGATTACTCAGAAGTTCAAGACAAAAACTTTATTTATGGGAGGGATTTTCCTCTAAAGGAGCCTCAGGTTCACTTTAAGGCCCACAACTTCAACCAGGCTAGAGGACATGCTGAAAACTGAGGCCAGAAAGTTCAGTTAGGAAGTAGAGGATGGCTCAATGGCAGCTTTTACACATCCCTTCCTAGTCAGAGATTCTTTGGGAATAGTTCCTAAAGAATTTCCAGGGAAAAATCATTTAGGACACCACTTGTTTTACCATGCCAGAGCAGTTCTGTGAATTACCAGATTGACCCACAGAACTGCTCTACAATGGTAGAATTATTAACCTATAAATATTTACTTTTAATAACTGGGTCACTCCATTTGCAGCGCATACACTCAACTTCATCCTTTTCTCCTGGTTTCTTTTTTAAACTTTCGAATACTTCCTTGTGTTCTGAAACAGATTTTTGTTTTCTTCCCATTTTAGTGTGTCAATATTTAAACCGTTATCTGCTAACAGTTTGAAATGTGTACATGGTGGGCATGAGATTCATCAGTATGTTAAGATGCACATGCACTTCAGGGCTTGCATGAGTGCCTGTTTATTTATTGTGTGCATCTTTCTAGACCAGTGGTGGGCAACCTGCGGCCAGCATGCAGCCCCGTCAGGGCAATCCGCTGGCAGGCCGCGAGACACTTTGTTTACATTGACCATCCGCAGGCACGGCCGCCCACAGCTCCCAGTGGCTGTGGTTCGCCATTCCCAGCCAATGGGAGCTGCGGGAAGCAGCGCAGGCCGCAGGGACATGCTAGCCACCACTTCCCACAGCTCCCATTGACCGAGAAGCCACTGGGAGCTGCAGGTGGCTGTGCCGGTGGACGGTCAATGTAAACAAATGGTCTCGCGGCCCGTCAGCGGATTACCCTGACAGGCCGCGTGCCACAGGTTGCCCACCACTGTTCTAGACTAATACATAGCCCTACTTCAATGGGCAACTTTGCATATACACAGACTAATGTATTATTGTAATACATATATCTCATGCAATGTACTGTGTTTTCATAATAAAACAAGTTATTTTTTATATATTTTAATGATACAAAAGTAAAGGTGAAAATCTGAAAAAACTGAATAATGCTTTTTGTAAAACCCGGGAATTTTTCAGTAAAAATCGGTTTAAATTGAAAACAAAGGGCTTAATTTATCACTTAAATCAGCTTCTGTACTAGATAACTGGAGCATATTTAATGTAAGGTCAGTTTTTAAAAAAAAGACTCCAGAGGCAATCCTAGCAATTACAGGCCAGTAAGCCTAATTTTAGTACTGGGCAAATTAGGTGCAACTGTAGTAAAGAACAGAATTATCAGACACGTAGATGAACACGATCTGCTGGGGAGAGTCAACATAGCTTTTGTAAGGGGAAATCATGCCTCAACAATCTGGAAAATAGGGCAAACAATGAGGTGGCAAAATTTGCAGACAATACAAAATTAGTCAAAATAGTTGAGTCCATAGCAGACTGCGCAAAGTTACAAAGGGGTCTCACAAAATTGGGTGACTGAGCAAGAAAATGGCAGATGAAATTCAGTGTTGATAAATGCAAAGTAAGGCATATTGGAAAACGTAATCCCAACTATACATACAAAATGATGGGCGTCTAAATTAGCTGTTATCACTCAAGAAAGATTTTGGAGTCATTATGGGTAGTTCCTTGAAAACATCCACTCAGTGTGCAGCGGCAGCCAAAGCTAAGACAATGTTAGGAAAGTGATAAATAAGACAGTAAATATCATGCCACTATATACATCCATGGTACGTCTATGGTTTGAATACTGCGTGCAGTTCTGGTTGCTCTGTGTCAAAAAATATATTAGAACTGCAAAAGGTACAGAAAAGGGCAACAAAAATGATTAAGGGTACGGAACAGTTTCTGAATAAAGAGAAATTAAAAAGATTGGGACTGTTCAGCCTGGAAAAAGAGAGAAGGGGAGGCCTATGATAGAGGTCTATAAAATCCTGACTGATGTGGAGCAAGAATACGGAAGTTTTATTTACCCCTTCACATAACACAAGAACCTGGGAGCAGTCAATGAAATTAATAGGCAGCAGGTTTAAAACAAACAGAAGGAAATACTTCTTCATGCAACATACAGTCACCATGTGTAACTCGTCACCAGGAGATGTTGCAAAAGTATAACTGGGTTCAAAAAAAAAAAAAAAAAAAAGAAGAAGTTCATGGAGGATAGGACCATCAATGACTATTAGTCAAGATGGTCAGGGATGCAACCCCATGCTCTGCGTATCCCTAAGCCTCGGACTGCTAGCTGTTGGCGCTGGGTGACAGGGGATGGACTACTTGATAGTATCTATCCTTTGATCAGGCTGTGGCCACAGTCCACACCTGGGGAATAGGGGCCATAAGCAGCTTCACATGTCAAGTGAGCTTTCCTTCCCTCTATCCCACCTTTATATATCTATATCTATCTCTATATATCTTTCTTTTCCTTTGTGTTCTACTTGCCATGCATTCTACTTCTTCCTCCCTATTTCCCCTCTCCTTTCTGCTCCCACTTCTCCCACATTGTACTACTCTTTCCTAAATCACCCCATCAATCTTCTCTCATACTTCTCCACATACCACATATAGAGGATTTGACAGGACACCTGAAACCACTGGCCACAAATAAACATGAGAGGTTGTGTGTGTGTGTGGGGGCGGGGAGGGACAGTGACCAGGGACAATGCCTATGTGAGAACCCAACCTTTTGCTACCAAGCTGCTGAACAAAGGAGAGTGCCAGGATTCCTGTCAGGGTACAATCCCTGGATCTATCTTAGGGGCTTCATTTTGTGCATCAGCCTCCAGCAAGCAGGTGTCCGATATATATGAAGCCGCTTCCCTCCACCACATCCTCTATGGCTGCTGGAAGAGAGGAAATGTCTCTGCTACTTAATTTTGATCTAACATATTCCAGGCTGCAACAAGGATCCAAAGGGTAAGAGCAGGGACTAGTAATGTCTTTGCTACTCTACTCCTCCCCTCAGTGTTCTGTTGTAATGGGGGTGTACTCTACTAGTGAGCTGGAGGGGGCACTAGCTACTGGGCCAGCCTACAGCTTTTCCAGAAGGTAGGTGAGAGAATTCTTTGGGCAACACTTCACAAGCTTCCTACTTGCCTGGGTGAATACATTTTACAAGCCTTGGATAAAACGTGCTTATTTAACATCTATAAAGTTGGCAGCCTTTTTATTGTGTCCCTTTAAATGCTTTCCATCCCTTTGGATAAAGCACATTGCTTATAATTTAAACACACTTATCAAGCTAGTGATGTAGGCATTGCTGGCACTGGTATCCTTGGCCTCCAGAGTTAACACTCCATTGAGATAAATGGAGTGATCACACTCAGACCTACTGCCTCATTTTGTCTGACAGGCAGCATTTCACTGGCTCAAAAACAGCTCTCTTCACAGCCAGGAGGGCTAGAATTGTTATATAAATGAAAACTTAAATTTTGCAGGAGACACTAAAGGCTTTAGAGAGGTCCTAAATCTGTGCTAAAAACAAGCAACTTCTGATCTTGCAATTTCAATCCTTATAATTCTCGCTGCTGCTATTAACTAGATCCATGACATAGTCAGCTTGGCAATGAACACTTAACAGACGTGTTATAGGGAGATTTATTGCACGTATTCTGCGGAATGCCCATGTGACAGGTTGGATCACAGAAACCCCCTTGGGAGCTGCCACCCAATGTACCAAGACTACCCCTGTTCCTGTTTTCCCTGCCAGCTCAGGACTCCAGCACCCTGTCTTGCTGAGCCACACACTCCAGTCTGCTCCAACACAGACCCAGGGTCTGAATCACTTGTCCCAGAGCTGCGAGTTTACCTGAAAACAGCTCACAGAAGTGTGCTCGTCTTTAGCACTCAGATGCCCAACTCCCAATGGGGTCTAAATCCAGATAAATCCATTTTACGCTGCATAAAGTTTATGCAGGGCAAACTCATGAATTGTTCACCCGCTAGAACACTGATAGAGAGATATGCACAGTTGTTTGCTCCCCCAGGTATTAATACATACTCTGAGTAAATTACTAAATAAAAAGTGATTTTATTAAATACAGACAGTAGGATTTAAGTGGTTCCAAGTAGTAACAGACAGAACAAAGTAAGTCACCAAGCAAAATAAAATAAAATGCGCAAATCTATGCCTAATCAAACTGAATATAGATAATCTCACCCTCAGAGATGCTTCAGTAAGTTTTTTCTCAGACTGGACACCTTCCAAGCCTGGGCACAATTCTTTCCCCTAGTACAGCTCTTGTTCCAGCTCAGGTGATAGCTAGGGGATTCTTCATGATGGCTCCTCTCTCCTCTTTTGTTCTGTTCCACCCCTTTATATATCTTTTGCATAAGGCGGGAACCCTTTGTCCCTCTGGGTTTCCACCCCCCCTCACTGGAAAAGCACCAGGTTAAAGATGGATTCCAGTTCAGGTGACATGATCACATGTCACTGCAAGACTTCATTGCCCACTTGCCAGCACACACATATACAGGAAGACTCACAGGTAAATACAGCCATCTGCGGATAATGGTCCTTGTTAATGGGAGTCATCAAGATTCCAAACCATCATTAATGGCCTACACTTTACATAATTACAATAGGCCCTCAGAGTTATATTTTATATTTCTAGTTTTAGATACAAGAGTGGTACATTTATACAAATCGGATGATCATACTCAGTAGATTATAAGCTTTGTAATGATACCTTACAAGAGACCTTTTGCATGAAGCATATCCCAGTTACATTATGTTCACTTATCATGTTTTTATAAAACCATATAGACTGCACAACGTCACAGACCATTACACCACCTTCATACTGAACAGCACTGGGCACACTGTTTGGGCTCAACAAATAGCCATCCCCCGCGCGCGCGCGCGCACACACACACACACACACACACACACTCTATTACAGATCCCCCATCTCCACTTCCAATCACCTCAAACATTTCACCAGCTAATTCTAAACTGATCTTGAGCAATGCATTTTCTACATGTTGTCAGTATACAATGTGCGTTAATAATTCTGATCATTACTTTTTAATTTCTGGAATTGTTCTGTGTTCCAATGGAGTCTATTTTATTTACCCTATATGTCAACTTCATAAAAGTAAAGAGAGATTAAAAATTGAGAAGGGTTCATTAGTTACCACGTTGAGATTGACTTCAATTTTAAACACCCTTAACTGGTTAAGGGAGGGCTGCTCTGAGAATAGGATATGGGATTTTTCTTCTGAACATTCCCATAAATTTCCCAATTCCAGTAGCAATATGTGTTCAAGTAATTAGAATTATTGCTCAGTGCTGGGGTTCCCTACACTCAATTATGTGAAGGTCAACAACTTACAGGTAATGGAAACAGAGAAGAAATCTTAAATCAGCTGGGTTAGCTAAGTGATGGAACATTTTTTACTGCTTTGAAAAACAGCCTCTAGCTACAACTGAAAATGCCTCAAGTACAAGGATCTTCTTTCTTCCCCTGTCAGATTCAAGAATTCATCACCAAGCTATGTTTTTCCTCTTTTGTCCTGAATCATTCTGGATGTTATATAAAGTGACAGATTGCACACAGATGAATTACCACTGTGGGTACACTAGGATGTCAGATATAGGCAAGTTAGCCTTGAACGATACAAAAACAACATTTAGTGCATGGTAGCGTCAGGGTACCCAACGTTTTTAATTTATTTTCCTCAGTGGATGTCAGATCTCGAGAATAGATATGGTGGTTCAAGATGTTACACCCATTGTACATGAGAGTTTTGCTTTTTGCAAAAATTGGCAGTCGACTAGGGAAGTTTACTGTTTGCGTCAATCTCTGTGAAATTAACAGTTCAAGCATGAATTCCCGAGTGTGTTACACATCACTGAGTTAGCTGCAGTACCCATGTGCAGTAAACACTTTTAGATAACAATCACTAGCAGGTTTCACTTCCATGTACTACAGAGCAATATGTTTTTTTGAGACATTCAGACATTACCATATTGAAAAGCATGAAGTGGAAGGCAAGCTAATTTTCATTCTAAAGAAGTAAGATTAAAGCCTTTTAATAAAACATCAGTTTTGATGTAAAGCAACAAATTAACGATGAATGTAAAATTCTGTTGCAAACATCAGCACTTTAAGAGACAGAAAACATTAAAATAAACCACTTGAGCCCTTTTGGTGGTTCTTAACCGTATAAAAAATAATCCTTAATATTTAGCCGTAAAACGTCTTATTAACAAAACATTCTATTTGGGACTGATATCCACCAATAAACCACTATCATTTAGAATCCCAAAAGCATGTTTTGCAAATATGCACTGACACAGGTGTCCAAACACTATTTCTTCAAAAAGTCTAGCAAGCTTAAATTATTGCTTATTCTCTCAGGAAATACAATACATTGAATATTTAATCCATGCTATGTCTCAACATTTTAGTATTCCTTGATATTTTAGTTTTAATTTTATTGCAAAGTGAAATCTGCAAGATGGACTTTAACAGAATGTTTCGGAATTCTGATATTCAGATGCAGCAAGTTTTTTTTAAAAAATGCAGAGCTCTATATGAAAAAAATCTGGCTTCATAAGACATTCATTTCAACTAAGCTGTGAAATGATCCATGAAAGCAAGCAAACGAAGGGAGAAAGGAAGGAGGAAACAAAGTAAGACAGAAAAACTAAGATGAATCCTGCCCATAATTGCTTTATACATCATAACCAGGATACTGTAATGGAAACCAGCATAGAGATGCCAAAGCAGGGAGCATGTCTGAAATACCTGTTCCATTCTCAGTGCTAGCACTTTTTTTTTTTAAAAAAACAAAAAAAAAAAAAAAAAAACCACTTGAACTTTTGCTACCCCCACATTTTCAATCAATATTCTTGATTCTTCAGTTACAGAAGAGATCTGTGTTTCAATCCAGCATTATAACCAACAAAAAAAAAAAAGAGAGGTATTACTTAGTCTCCCTTGTATCCCCTAGGCATGCACCTCTGCTCATTTCCTTCACTCCTCTGCCTCTCATCTCCAAAAACGTGGATAGCCAAATCTAAAGGTAAGAAAACTTTCAGCTAAATAAGCATTAAAAATTTACATACATCCTGTTTAATTTTAAATTTCTTTCTTGGCTGCTTTTGGTTACAGATGTTTGCAAAATGTGAGATATGTCTCACTTACAAATCCTGTTGAAGCTTAAAAGTCAGTAATGCCAAACCATCCTGAACTTGGTCAGAAGTCTGGATGGCTCATTTGGAATGAACTGGATACTGTCCAATAATTTTGTGGCTAAAGCACCAAATAATGAATTATAATAAGCCTCGCTATTAAAAAATACATGAATCAGAGTTTCTAGGTCAGATCCAAAACAGTCCCTACACCATACAATTTTGCACACACACAAAAAACAAAACAAAACAAAAACCACACCTGTAACCAACTGTGGTAATTTTATCTTGATTACAAAGTAAATCCCATTGAGGTACCACAGTTGAAGTTTTGTGGATGCTTTAAATTCCATCAGTATAACTAGCAGAACCTGTACCACAACATTCATGAATGCAAGACAAGATAGACAGGAATCACTGAAATTACAAACAAAATCTATTCAGCTGTTTGAGGTACAATAGCATGAAAAAAATTCACTCCCCCCATGCTCTGCCTCCTCAAACCCTTCCCCCCCCGCCATAAGGAAATTTATAAAAAAAAAGAAATTAAGATAAATTCTGAACCCTATCACCCATTAAAACATTCCTAGATTTAAAACAAAAACAAAAACTGTGGGACTACGTTTAAGATTCTAGCAAACCAACCTTAACTCTGCTCACCTTCCACCTATAAGTAAGACCTCTTTATCCTACCTGCCCTGTCCTAAAAGAAAATTCTCTTCCTTGGTCATAGCACCTGTGAAATCTAGACCAGCGGAACTAATTAACCTGGACTAGCACAGAACAACAACAGAGTTAGGCATTTCTTCCTACAAGGGATTGTCAATTTATGTTTCATGAGGATAGCTGGATTTGAGCCAATTTAAGCATACGTAGTTAGATCAGAAAGGAACAAAGATTATGTATGTTTTTAATTTTTCCTCACCATATTCACAGTGAGATCTGAGCTGTGTTTAGGAGGTTATGACCAGTTGCCCCCAGTTTAGGGGGTTAGGACCAGTGTATGAGACAGACCCCGGTTACATGCTGACTAAAGCCAGCAGAGAGACACTAGGCTCCACTATGACAAGATTTAGAAATGTCTCCCTTTCGGAGGAGCTAGCCACACCACACTTGCACAAGCAGTAGTTACAGTTCTTACTCAGGAAACTTCCTTTGACATTAGCCCTCAGCCCAAGCCTCGCGAGCATGAGTCAGTTGGCACGGGAGAGCCGCGGGTGTCTAAATGTAGTGTAGATATACTCTTAGAGTACAGGCATATTTAATTCCCCTCAATGGAGATGTTTAAAAATTTTAAATATTCATGAAAATATGAATATGCCATTAAAATAAAATTTTAATTAAAATGGTAATTTTTTAAAATTAAAAACAAAAACTTTGTTTCTTGTTTGACTTCCTCCTTTGCTCAGCAGCAGAATCGGGAGTGAGACCCGTGCATGGAACTAGGATTGGACTGACGTCAAGGTGATCGCCTAGCAAGGGCTAAAGGTAAGTCAGTGGAGTTAAGCTGAACCTGCAAGTGATGTGGTCCAAGGTGGCCATGCTGATAGAGCTAACAGTCAGAAGCCATTCACCACAAAATATTTGCTCACTAGCAGGATCATGTGGACTGGATGAAGCAGCTCTTTCAATGAGTTTGTTCCTTCCTCTAAGAGAAGTTCCAAAGGGTAACATGATAGGAAACTGCTCATCTTTCCCAAAGCTCCTCATAGTTATGGGACCTTGCAGAACCATATATATCTAGGACACTGCTAAACAGGGTGGATAAAAATCAATGATTTAAAAAAAAAATCGGATATTTCTTTATTTAAATCAGATTTTTTGATAAAATGATTTTTGAGGAAAAACCTATCTAAAGATAGTTTTAATTAAGATACATTATAGTTCAAAGCTATCTCATCATGAAATAGGGATTATAAATTCTAATTCTATAGAATGAGACAATATACACCTCTACCTCGATATAACGCGACCCGATATAACACTAATTCGGATATAACGCGGTAAAGCAGTGCTCCGGGGGGGGGGGGGGGGGGGGGG